>NC_081840.1:195239041-195841134 GCF_963259705.1 Myotis daubentonii
CACACACACACACACACAGCCGACCGGCATGGCTGTGAACACAAAGAGCCAGCCAGGAGGTCGCAGGTGGGTTCCCAGTCAAGGTACATGGTACATGCCCAGGTTGTGGGCTCGATCCCCCGTGTGGGGCATGCAGGCGGTAGCTGATCAATGGTTCTCTCTTATCATTGATGTTTATCTCTTTCTCCTTCTTCCTTCCTCTTTAAAAGCAATAAAAACATATTTTTTAAAAAACAAACATATATATATTAGAGGCCCGGTGCACAAAAATTTGTGCACTCGGGGGGGGGGGGTTGGGAAGGGCCCTCAGTCCGGCCTGTGCCCTCTTGAAGTCTGGGACCCCTCGGGGGATGACCACCTGCTGGCTTAGGCCTGCTCCCTGAGGGATTGGGCCTAAGCTGGCAATCAGACATCCCTCTGGCAGCCCGGCAGCCATCGTGGGATGTCCACTTGCCAGTGGGGAGCAGACCTAAACTGCAGTCGGACATCCTTAGTGCTGCTGAGGCAGGAGAGGCTCCCACCACCACCCCTGTACTGGCATCCATCAGCCTGGCTTGTGGCTGAGCAGAACTCCCCGATGTGGGAGCACACTGACCACAAGAGGGCAGCTCCTGCATTGAGCATCTGCCCCTGGCAGTCAGTGTGTGTCATAGTGACCAGTTATTCCCAGTCCTTCTGCTGTTAGGGTCAGTCTGCATATTAACCTTTTACTATATAGGATAGAGGCCTGGTGCACGGTTGGGGGCCAGCTGGTTTGCCCTGAAGGGTGTCCTGGATCAGGGTGGGGGTCCCGCTTGGGTGCCTGGCCAGCCTGGGTGAGGGGCTGATGGCTGTTTGCAACTGGTCATACCTCCTTCAGGGTGGGGGTCTATACTGGGGTGCCTGGCCAGTCTGGGTGAGGAGCTGAGGGCCGTTTTCCAGCTGGCCGGCAACTAAAGCTCCCAGCCTCTCCTTTTTTTCTATTTTGGGATTTATTTACCTTCTATAATTGAAACTTTGTTGCTGTCACTGGAGCTGGGAGCTGACTCCTGCTCACTGCAGCTCTGAGGCCACGGCCTGCTGAAAGCAGGTATCTGGGGTTTATTTAGCTTCTATAATTGAAACGTTGTTGCTTTCGGAGCTTAGATCTGTGCTTAGAGCTGGGCCGCGGCTGGCGGGGAACTTTGGCTTCCTCCATCACTGAAGCAAGCAAGCCTCCTGCTCACTTCAGCTGTGTGGCGGCCAGCTGCCATCTTTGTTGGTGGTTAATTTGCATATCTCACTGATTAGCCAATGTTAGGCATAGCGAAAGTATGGTCAATTACCCTTTTTGTCTGTTATTAGATAGGATACACACACACACACACACACACACACACACATCTATACTAATAAAAGAGAAAAATGGTAATTGGCGTACGACGATACCCTTTTCATTGGCTAATCAGGGCTATATGCAAATTAACTGCCAACTAAGATTGGCAGTTAACTGCCAACAAGATGGCGGTTAATTTGCATATGTAGGCACAATGCAGGGAGGCAAAAGGGAAAGCAGGAAGAAACCCCCTGCCACTAACAGTGATCGGAAACCCAGGGGGGAGCTAAGAGCTGGGGGACAGGACAAAGGCGGCCCCAGCCATGATCGGAGAATCAGGTGCCTTTTCCGCCCTGGCCAGTGATAGCAGGAAGTAGGGGTGGAGCCAGCGATGGGAGCTGGGCACAGTCGAAGCTGGCAGTCCCAGGAGCTAGGGGTCCCCGATGCCCGGGCCGGACGCCTCAGCCAGAGACGTCCTGCAGGGGCAGGGGCGGAGCCCGCGCGATCGCGGCACCCCCCGCTGCCACTGCAGGTCCCCGCTGCCCGGGCCGGACGCCTAGGCCAGAGGCGTCAGGCCTGGGCAAGGAGCCGATCCTGCGATTGGAGGGTGATGGGGGTCAACGCCTGAGGGCTCCCAGTATGTGAGAGGGGGCAGGCTAGGCTGAGGGACACTCCCCCCACACACACACCCAGTGCACGAATTTCGTGCACCGGGCCCCTAGTCCTATATAATAAAAGGATAATATGCAAATCGACCAAACAGCAGAGCAACTAGTCACTATGATGTGCACTGACCACCAAGGGCAGATGCTCAATGCAGGAGCTGCCCCCTGGTGGTCAGTGTGCTCCCACAGGGGGAGCGCCACTCAGCCAGAAGCTCTGAGCTGGGCTGGCGAGCATAGCGCCAGTGGTGGGAGCCTCTCCCACCTCTGTAGCAGCGCTAAGGATATCCGACTGCTGGCTTAGGCCTGCTCCCCACTGTCAGTCAGACATCCCCTGGGGGCTTCCAGACTGCGAGAGGGTGCAGGCCTTGCTGAGGGCCCCCCCTCCCCCAAGTGCATGATTTTCATGCACCAGGCCTCTAGTATATATATGTTATGTTAGCTTATGTTAAAGAGATCACTGAGTTTGTTTTTTTCTTCAACTAATACTTATCATGTTCCTACACATACTCCGAAGAACTAGTGCATAGCAGTAAACTAACAGAAAAAGAAAACACCCTCATGTTAGTCCTCATGAAGCTTAATTCCAGATTGAGAAGATATAGAAAATGAACCATAAATTCATGGTGTATCCATTAGTGGTAAGTGTTATGGTGAAAAATATAATAGACTATAGTGTAAGTTCCTGACATTAATTTTTTTCTTGTAGTGTAAGTCCTTGGCATATTAAACTTTTGAATGCCAAGGCATTCATTTCACGACATCATCTTGAATAAGCATATTGCCACAGCTATATGACACAGCTACTAGCAAAACAACCAAATAAGGAACTAGACCACTCCTACCCATGAAAGACCCTCTTTCAAAAAGCCCAGGACAACCTACATAATTCACTGCTTGAGCGACCCTGCTTCTCCTTTCCTGAGCCCTAATTCCCAGTCTTATGCTTTAAATTATCCAATAAAGAATGAACTCAAGAAACCCTAGACATCCACCCTCTGCTTAACAAGGGCAGAGTCCTATTCTGCACTCTTTCTCTCTTTCCACCCACAACCTCCTTGTTTGGCTCATGGCTGTGCTGTGTACCCTCCAGGACCTGTGAATAATAAATCTCTTTCCTCAAAGTTTCCTGATTGCTGTTGCTGAAGTGTGTCCTGAGAGTATAAAAGAAGAACATTCCACTCCAAGTAATGCAGGCTCAGGTGAGTGCCTCAGTTGTTCCTGGCTGAGAGTACTACTCTCACAGGCAAGGATCCAGGGAACAGAGACTGCAAGGGATAGGGAGGTGTTCCAGATATGAGGCATCCATATCTTTGAGTGGACTCTTGATTTGGTTGTAACTGCACATTAGGAAGAATAATCAGCCTGAGATGAATGAGATGGATTTGAGAGGATTTAGGGGGTGTGGGGGTACGTGGTAGAAAGAATAACAAATGATCAAAGGTGATCATTTTAATTACCCCGATAAGAGGAAATGGCAATGTTAGTAAAGATTCTAGAGAATTCAGCCCTAAGAGACTTGTGGAAATCAGTCCAAATTTTGTTAGTTCTCAGGATGTGGGAGGGAGGGATAGGATGGTACCAAAGTTGACAGAGATGGCTGTACTAGCAACAGAAAAAAAGGAGTGTCAGGGTTATTCAAATTCGTGGGGAAGTAGACAAAAATAAGGACACTTATAGGTAAGTCTTTACATATAAAAAGACTCAATAAAGATTTAGCCCTTAAATCTCAAGCACATATATAAATCAGTCTTGAAAGTATAGAGAGATTCTTTGTTACAGAATTCTGACTCCATCACTTCTAAGTGTGTATAACCACACTATACATACTTCTCAATTCCTCAGCACCTCATCTATGAATGTAAACAATCATTTCACAACATTTTTCTTCTACTGTTTCCATTTATGAAAGATTGGTTCTATAGGATAGTGGGAAAGAAAGAAAAACCTGCATTTGGATCCACTAATGATAAAAAATAAATTTAGTTACAAATGATTAGCATGACTTGAAGAAAAAGTAACAAAAGAAAATAGGTTGAAGGACAGTATGGTGAATAGACTTTTAGAAATTATTATCACTAATTATTTTAGTTTATTTGCTTGTTTGAGCATGTCTTGAGGAGAAGCCTTAAACATATTTGTAGTTGATTTGCTGAGGGGTCATGCAAAAAGACTAAAAATGAAAAGAGGTAAGATTCTGATAAAGGAGAAATATTGCAGATGGAGAGAGATAATCCTATCAATAATTCTATCAATAAAGAGGGAATATGCTAATTAACTGCCAAGCCCTCAAAGATGGCAGTGCCCACACCCACAAGATAGCAGCATCCAGTCCCCTCAGCCCTGCCAGTTCGGCAGGTGCATGGCATGGCTGGGCCAGCCCCAAGGCAGGTCCGGCTGCTCTGCGAGCCTACCTCCGGAGTCCCCCAGTACCTTCAGGCCCCCAGCCGCCCAGGGCCAGTCCGAGGCGCAGGCAAGCCTCGGGTGTCAGCTGCCCAACCACCCAGGGCCGGCCCGAGGGACGATCAAACAACTGAACAAGCAGACTGCATGGAGCGACCAGGCTGGCAGGGGGGATAGTGAGGGACGACCAAATGACTGAACAGCAGGCTGCGTGGGGCGACCAGGCCAGCAGTGGGGGCTGTTGGGGGTAACCAGATTGGCATGGGGGGCAGTTGGGGGTGACCAGGCCGGCAGGGAGGACAGTAAGAGGTAACCAGGCCAGCAGGGGAGGCAGTTGGAGGCGACCAGGATGGCAGGGGGAGGTGCAATTGGGGGCAACCAGGTTGGCAGGGGGCCAGTGGGGGTGACCAGGCCAGCAGGGGGGCAGTTAGGGGTGACCAGGCCAGCAAATGAGGGTTGTTAGGGATGACCAGGCCAGCAGTGGGGAGCAGTTAGGGGCGATCAGGCCGGCATGCAGAGGCAGTGAGGGGTGATCCGACTGGCAGTGGGGGCAGTTAGGGGTGACCAGGCAGGCAGTCAGGTGAGTAATTAGGAGCCAGTGGTCCAGGATTATGAGAGGGATGTTTGACTGCCAGGCTAGACCAGCACTCAGACATCCACCGAGGAGCCCCAAATTGGAGAGGGTGCAAGCTGGGCTGAGGGGACTCCCCCCACGAGCACAAATTTCGTGTATCGGGCCTCTAGTAAAATAATAATATAATTGGATATATTAAAGGATAAATGAAAATTAAATGAAAAAAATATAAAGCACCATAAGTGAAAACACACACACACACACACACACACACACACACACATGGAATTAATAATTAGACTTAATCTACTTTTTGCCCCAACAAGAATAGTGTACAGAAGACATTAATATATTCAGTGAAGGCTCCAAAGTGGCTAAGAAATACCAATATAGCCGGAGCAGATGCTGGGAAGACAGAGTCTTGTCCTCAAACATTAATATATCTTTTTCATCTTAAGGACTGGCCACTTACTCCAATACTAGTACAAATTAATCTGTGACTTCAATAGCCTGACGACTGAAGATATTCTCTCTACTTTTCCCACTCCTGTGTGTATTTGCTTAAATATTTTGCTTGTTTTATCTAAGGTCATTTGAAGGTGATGAAGTTCATGAAGGTTATCTAAAGGCCCCTAAACCATCCCTTGGCACTGACCTTCCTTGAACTGATTTAAAAATCAGTGCACTAGTTAAGCTTACACTTCGATATTTATTTTACAACTGAACCTGCTGTATGGCCTTTGACACATTATTTAACTTCCCTGAGACCTAGTTCCCTCATCAGGAAAATTACAAAGCTGATGAACTTAAAGGTCATTTAAAATTGTGAAATTTGGCCCTAGCTAGGAGGCTCAGTTGATTGGGCATCGTCCAGTATATCAAAAGGTTGCCAGTTTGATTTCTGGTCAAACTTATGAAGGAAGCAACCAATTGGTCTCTCTCTCTCTCTCTCTCTCTCTCTCTCTCTCTCTCTCTCTCTCTCTCTCCTCCCTCCCTCCCTCCCTCCCTCAAAAATCAATGAAGCACTGTGTTGCTCAGTGGTTGAGCAATGACCTAGGGACCAGGAGGTCACAGTTTAATTCTGGAGCAGGGCACATTCCCAGGTTTTGGGCTTGATCCCCAGTGTGGGTCATGCAGGAAGCAGCTAATCAATGATTCTCTCTCATCACTGATGTTTCTCTCTCTCTCCCTCTCCTCTGAAATAAATAAAAAATATATTTTGGAAAAAATCAATGAAAACACATTCATGGGTGAGGATAAAAAAATAATAATAAAATTTGTTGAATTTTTACTTTACAAGTTTTGGGTTCTGGCCCTAGTCTTACTAATTGCATAGCATTTGGCAAGTCCCTTCTATGCCTGAGAAATCTATTTCCTTATCATAAAAAATGGGAAGTGAAGTAAATGATTAATAACGTTCTTCAAGCTTAGAGTCCAAGTTGAATGGGTGATTGATGACACAGTATGGGCAATTCCATGTTACATAAGTTAGGCTGTTATAATTTTTTGTTGAGCAAATAGATCAGCCTCCTCTCGCCCCCCCCCCCACAAAATAAAAGTAAGAAAGAAACTTCTTATTTTTTAAAATAATAAGAGAGAAAAAAATTGGCACAAATATATTGCTAATGATACTATAAATAGTACACATTTTATACTCAGTCTATTATTCAAAATATTTTTTCAGTAAGGCCAAACTTCCTTACATAAACTTTCAAAATTATATATTATGTTTAACTCAATTTTATTTATGAATCATACATGTTTCAGCTTCACCAGACAGATTAGAAGTATTGAGTCTATGCCAAAACATATTTTGTTAATCTCCTCTAATATACAACAGATACCAAGAGAAAGGGTTTATATTTTAAAAAGGAACTTCAAATAGTAGGTACAGCCCTGCTAGTGGAAATTCAACTTTTCCTCCCTATTATTTGTTGAATTGTGTCCACTGCCAAAATTCCTATGTTAAAGTCCTAACCCCAGTACTTCAGAATGTGACTTTATTTGGAGATGGAATCTTTACAAGATAATTAACTTAAAATGAGGTTATTAGGATAGGGCCTAATCTTATATGACCGGTGTCCCTATAAAAGAAAATTTGGACATAGAGACACACATAAAAGGAAGATTACATTAAGAGATACAGGGAGAAGACAATTATCTATAAGCCAAGGAGAGAGACCTTTCCTCACAGTCCTTATGAGGAACATAACCTATGGATACCTTGATCTTGGACCCATGGCCTCCAAAACTGTGAGACAATAAACTTCTGTTGTTTAAACTCCTGAAAATGGAGTACTTTGGTACTGAAGCCCTAGCAAACTATTAAACTCCCTGTTTTGAGCCAAATCCTCTCTTCCCCCTTTCCTAGAGTCAGCATATGTACTTTTACGCTTTTCTATGCAAATCCATAAACTGGAAATCATAAATGCCAAGAAAACAGTTTAGGAATCCATACAAAATCAAGCCAAAAGGGGGGGAAATGAATATTTTTGCAGTAAAGCAACAGATATTAACAGATTCCCTAAGCTTAAGGAAACAGAAGGGACCACAGGCACAAACTGATATATCTGAGTTCCATTGGTTTGGCCTTCTATTTAAGTTCCAATTTACTGTGGGATGGACAAGATTCATTATCCTATATCATCATTAAAAGTGTTAAAATAGTAAGTGATTAAATATAAATTTTAAGTTTACATAAAACACTGATAGAGTTAGGGCCATCTTATGGAAAATAAATTTGGATGGTAGCAAGGCTAAGGTTTTTAAAACTAGGAGAAGTGATATGACAAGAAAAAACAAACATGGGAATATAAACACTGTGTGTGCATGTGTGCATATGTGTGTGCATGTGTGTGTACCATGAAATGGGATCCCTCAGCTAAAATTAATTTCTAAAGTCAACGTCACTAAGAATAAAAAATATCAATTCTTATTTATATAGATGTTTATGAGATTTACTAGAGGCCTGGTGCACAAAAATTTGTGCACTCAGGGGGGTCCCTCAGCCTGGCCTGTGCCCTCTTGCAGTATGGGACCCGTCGGGGGATGACCACCTGCTGGCTTAGGCCTGCTCCCTGGGGGGATCGGGCCTAAGCTGGCAGTCAGACATCCCTCTGGCAGCCCGGCAGCCCTCGGGGGATGTCCACTTGCCAGCGGGGAGCAGGCCTAAGCTGCAGTCGGACATCCTAAGCGCTGCTGAGGAGGCAGGAGAGGCTCCCGCAACCACCGCTGTGCTGGCAGCCGTCAGCCTAGCTTGTGGCTGAGCAGAGCTGCCCCTGTGGGAGCACACTGACCACCAAGGGGCAGCTCCTGCATTGAGCATCTGCCCCCTGGTGGTCAGTGTGTGTCATAGTGACCAGTCATTCCCGGTAGTTCTGCTGTTAGGGTCAATTTGCATATTACCCTTTTACTATGTAGGATAGAGGCCTGGTGTACGGGTCGGGGCCGGCTGGTTTGCCCTGAAGGGTGTCCCAGATCAGGGTGGGGGTCCAACTAGAGTGCCTGGCCAGCCTGGGTGAGGGACTGATGGCTGTTTGCAGGCTGACCAAGCCCCCCAGTGGGGACCCTCATGGGCGTGTGGCCAGACTGGGTGAGGGGCTGAAGGCCGTTTTCAGGCTGCCCACAAACCCTTCAGTGTGGGGGAGTCCTGCTGGGGTGCCTGGCCAGCCTGGGTGAGGGACTGATGGCCGTTTTCAGGCTGGCCATGGCCCCTGGAGACCCAAGCTTCCAGCCTCTCCTTTTGGGCTGGAAGCAGGTATCTGGGATTTATTTATCTTCTATAATTGAAGCTTTGTAGCCTTGAATGGAACCCAGGACCGGCCAGGGCAGGCGGGAAGCTTGGCTTCCTCCATCACCGGAGGCAACCCAAGCCTCCTGCTCGCTCCAGCTCTGTGGCCACCGCCATCTTAGTTGGGTTAATTTGCATACTCGCTCCTGATTGTCTGGTGGGCATGGCTTGAGGGTGTAGTGGAATGGTAGAGTGATGGTTAATTTGCATGTTTCTCTTTTATTAGTGTAGATAGCCTGTAATTTCTAAATTTCTATGCAATATAGATGGAAACACTGTGTGTTTCAAAATGGAGAGAAACATGTGCAGAGCAGTTTTCCTTTCTCTATAAGGATTTGACCAATAGCATAAGGCTATGGAAATTTCAGGTAATCTAAAATTCATCTCAAAATAGGTCAAATATTCTGAAGAGACTTTCGTTTTTACTTCTTCCTAAGTCCCCTGAATCATCTGTTTTAAAAAAAAGCAGTAAATTACTTATTTTTCTTCCTGAAGAAGAAAAGATATGTCAGGAAACCTTCTATGCATCTAGAGTAATATGAGATCATAAATAAGATATGGGTTGAAATAATTACACCTCAATAAATAAAAGGTCTATCATCTTCCAAGACATGCATTGCTTTCTTCACAATTTTCCTAAACCAAAGGGCAGGGAATAAAATACATGTTCATTGAGAATTATTTTAAAATAGCATTGTTAGCCTGACTGGTGTGGCTCAGTGGTTGAGCATTGACCTAAGAATCAAGAGGTCAAGGTCGATTCCCAGTCAGGGCACAAGCCTGTGTTGCTGGCTAGATCCCTAGTGGGTGGTGTGCAGGAGGCAGCCAATCAGTGAATCAGTGATTCTCTCTCATCATTAATCTCTCTCTCTCTCTCTCTCTCTCTCTCTCTCTCTCTCTCTCTCCCCCTTCTTCTCTGAAATCAATAAAAATATATTTGAAATAGCATTGTTAAACAATGGAAGACAAGCAGAATTATTGCTTCTTTTATCTATTACCAAATAAGGTATTCAACATGAAACAATGCATCCTAACAGAAATAAGTCTTGAATGGCAGAAATAATTTTACCTGGGTGGCAAAATAATTAGTAGAAGAGCTTGTGGTATAAATGCTTACCAATATTATTAAGAAAGAACACTCATATTCCTTAAGTACTCTGGGAGAAAATTAAAAGACCATGTTTATTTACCAACATAATGCCCTTTCTCTTCCAATATACCCTTTTCAAGTGTTTGCAACCAAAGCTACCATGAAATTTCACCTGAAAAAAGTTTCTACAATCTTAAATAAATCAGAGAATCTCTACTTTAGTGATAATGATAACAAACATATAACTGGAGAACAGGCTTATCTCTTTCCCACTGTCTTGAACAAAAAGTCTATGGCAGTGTGGGACGCCATATGGAATCAGCCAGATGGAGACAAAAGAGTTCTGTAGGTTTTTATAAAGGAGTATATTACCCTCCATTTTAAAAAAGTATTATAAAACTTTAAGAAAAATTCAATAGATATTGGAATATTAGGCAGATTGGGTGGGAAAAGTTTTCTCCATACTACACACTTAGTGACCTCCAAAGGCAGGGATCCACCACAGTTACTTTAGGTACTCAATCTATTCTATCATTTCCCAAAGACAAACCAATCATCACAGCAATTTAAGGACATCATTACTTTACTCTTAGAAATTTAGATTATCCTAGTCACTTAAAGGTCAAATACCATCAGATTGTAATTAGTTTTACAATTACTCTTTTGAAATGTAGGAAAAGCATATTATATTCCAAGTGATAGATGAATACATAAAATATACCTTATTTAACCATTATAGTCAACATGTATTGTCTCATAAAACAAATGATTATTACATATTAAAAACTAATTACCAGAGCTTTAAAACAACAGAATGCATTCAACAATTCTTCACAGTTTGTATTTCTATTTTGCTTCGAAGCAAATGTTCAATAACAATAAGTTAAGTGCCATAGTAGGATTGTGTAGCCTAGGGAAGGGAATATAGAGGGCAAGGACTTGAAACTGAGTCTTCAAAGATAATTAGAAGTTTGTCAAGCGAATCACAGGGAAAGGAATGGTTAAGTAGCAAAGGGAAAGAAGCGAATTCCATGTGGAGGGAATAAGCATGAATGAATGTGGCCTGTTCAGGGAGCACCAAATATCACATTCTATGCCTTCAGAGCTAGTTCTGTTCTATACTACATACATAACACTGGACTATAAAAACATGATTATGACCATGCATAAATACCTTATCATTTTCTCTTTAAATCAATAGCATTACACACTAATATGGGCACAAGCAAACAGGGAAGAAAGACGCAAATATTTTACTCATGCTTTTCTTGTTTCCTTCAATTTTTAGTCACACTTTCAGGCCCTTATAGTACTGCCAGAAAAAAAAGTAACACATAACAAATATGTCCACACACTAAGTACAAAATATTACAAAGCATGAACATTTGTGCTGGAAAAACCTACTGCCAATGTGTCAGATGCACTGACTATTAGTGTACAAGCAAGAGCCAAATTCAGACTAATCATACTAAACTCTGTGTTGGGTCTGACCCAAGCTTTTATTTTTAAACTTTTTAATTTTCTAATTTTTATTTAACTATCCAGACAGGCAATAACAAAAGCAACTTACACTGGTAAAGGGAGGGCAGTGACAGAAAATGTGCAAGTTGCCACACAAAAATTAAAGGGAACTGAAAAACAGTCCATAAACGGTGACTCATTTTTCTATAGGTTATTTTATTTATTATTCAAAGAATAAATAGTAGGAAGGTGCCAATCCGTTACATAGTAGGAAAGTGCCAACATAATGGATAGTGAGGGTGAGGATGATAATTAAGAAACCACCTTTGCAGAGAGCATCACTGTGTAACACAGCACTGAATGTATGATGTAACCTTGCCTCATCTATATCTTACATACAGAAAACGTGATGATAATAACCCATAAGCACAACTAGGCATTTATTCTGCACCAATACCTGTGTTAAGCTCCATTCTTATGGAACCCTCAATACAATTATTATTTACACATTATTGATTGTTCTTTAACACTTATGATAACCCAAGGGGTATTGTCATATGGATTTACCAATGGAAATAGAAGACTCTGAAAATTCAATCCATGAGCTCACTGTTCAGCTGTATTTTGAAATTTTTAAAGAGGTTTGGATATGTCAAGGTGTCCTTTATAACCTAGAAAATGGTCCTTATTTCTGCCAGAAGCTTAATAGGAGCCCTCTTTAAAATAAAATAGTCCCAATGGGAGGATAAGGACACATATGTAATACATTAATCAATAAAAATTTTTTAAAAAATAAAATAGTCCCATTGTAGCAATCTTCAGATTTTTTAAAAAACAACTGAATAATAATGATTATGTTCATTAGGCAGTGAACCTAGGTAGATAGATATGTAGACAGGTAGATATCTAGAAAGAGAATGAGTGATCTATCTTACCTCTGGCACTGGTAAAAGGCAGTGGGACCAAAAGGAAATGTATGGATTAGAGGTTTACCAAAGGGCTAAATATCATTTTCAAAGCGCTATGTTTCTTAATCAGCTGCTAAAATTAGCATCTAAGGCAGACTAGAAAAGTCCATGATGAAAGAAGCCAGGAACAAATAAGAAAAATGATTTAATATACTATAATTCTATCAAAACGTCCATTCAACTGGACTATCATTAGATTTTCATAGTCAGAAAATTCAGGATACTTGAAAGGGAAATAATATATATCAATAACCTCATGTTTTGAACTAATGCAACAGGGGCACTGAAATGCAAGGTATATATTCTGACATTTCAAAGTCTTGGGACACTTTTTAAATCAAATTTAACAAGGCATTATATCAAATTGTTTTTAACCCATAAGTTCTACATAGGGTTTTAAGGTAAAGATCCATATTACATCAGCTGTTTTGTACAGATTCTTTAAAAATATATTTTTATTAATTTCAGAGATGAAGGAAGAGAGAGAGAGAGAGAGAGAGAGAGAGAGAGAGAGAGAGAGAAACATTAATGAGAGAGAATCATTCATTGGCTGCCTGCCTCTGCACGCCCCCTACTGGGGATCCAGCCCACAACCCAAGTATGGGCCCTTGACTGGAATTGAACCCGGAACCCTTCAGTCCACAGGCCGACGCTCTATCCACTGAGCCAAACCAGCTAGGACTGTACATATTCTTATTCAGGTAGCCTATTACTCCCTTCTCATGAAAAATTGCTGGAATCAATCATAGTTCTTTAATATTCCTGATAATACACACACACACACACACACACACACACACGTGTATGCATGTTGAAAATCTGATCAATGCTTTATAGGAAAATATACCTTCATACTAAAGAAACCACACTCTGTGAGAGATTCCTAAGGTTATTTTTTGAATGTTCTTATTAATTTGCAACTCTAGAGACCTAATGCACTTTAGCACTGCAGAGTAAAAGGCAGGCAGGCAGCCTGCTAGCTAATTTACACTAGTAATGGCATTAATGCCACTGTAAGGCAGCTCTACACATTGAAGCTGGCGATGTCATCATTAAGATGCCCAGTTCTACTGGGGGTGCTCATTGATAGCAAATGGGCTATTGATGTTTACTGCTTTACTTTTTACTCAAACCATACAGTGAGTCTACAGACTCCAATTCCTGGTGCCTAATTTCTGTGAATCAATAATGTATTTGTAATGCAAATGCCTGTACCATGCATCCATTAGGGATCCATAATGGAATTTGTTTTAGATTAAATCTGTGTATGAGTGGTCCTGCTATTAAGAATGAAGTATTCTAGTGTGTGTCCATGTTACGAAAAAAATTTAACGTGAGAGCCAATTCAAAATCATTAAGACAAAAATGCTTCAATTTAGATCATACTCACTTTTGGATTATGTCTAAATATTTTTTAAAAAATTTTTGATAAGACTTTTTCCTGAAAGGATCTGAATTTAGGCACTGACTTTTCTCCATCTTTATCTCACCTCTTAATTACCAGTGTTAAAACTATCTGCTTTATCTTTCCACAGATTAGAGAATACAAACTATAGGCTTTCTATTGAATCCTACCCTCAGAAGTGCGTAATCATCCAAAAAAAAAGCAGTACTGGACTGTATCTACACAGTCATGTGCCTCCTTATGACAAGGATATGTTCTGAAAAATGAACCGTTGGGCAACTTCCTCATTTTGAAAACATCGTAGAGTAGACTGATACAAACATAGATGGAATAACCTACTGCACACCTATAGCCATTTGTTCTGCAGGAGAAGAAAAATTATTTTCTCTCTATGCTAATGGGTTCTCTGCTGAGATATCTCTGTAATAAAAGACAGATTAACAGCAGAAAAGAAAACACAAATGTTTAATAACATGGAGACCTCCTGTAGACATGCAGGAAACCCAGAACAAACTGAGTAACAAGCTAAAATGGCAGAAGCCATTATCTTAAATACTACCTTCAGCCAAAAACAAAAGAAGATGTTGGGGAGTGAGTGAGTGAGTGGGTGTGTGTGTGTGTGTGTGTGTGTGTGTGTGTGTGTGTGTAGAATCATTCAGTTATAGGAGGTTACCAGGAAAAGCACAGTAAAGAATAAGGTTGCTATGCAGATTTAAGTTATTGTCTTCTGCAGGGATAAGGTTTTCTAGACAAGGGATCACCCCCACTGGTAGGGCACAGCTGGAAGACAACCTACAAATGGAGACTTCCCTTACAAATGTAAATGTCTCTTACAAAGGGTACCTTTTACTTGGTTTTCAGAGCTTCTCCTGTGGATGCAGTTTCTTCAAGCTAACCAGCCTAAAACAATCCTTATGCCAAAGATACATATTTTTGGGTGACAAATTCTGTTCCCTACAGCTTCTAGCTATAAATCAGCATGGCATGTTATTGTGAACAAAAAAAAAAAAAGAGGCTATGGACAAGTTCAGTGACCAAAAGTAACCTCAACTGGTGCTCTGATCATAAATTCCTAACTGGGGAGATCATGGTAAGTAGTCATGCCTCAGGCCTATAAAAGGTTTTCCTTTGCCTGACGCAAGCTCTGTCCATTGCTCTTGTGCATCTAGGGCAGTGATGGCGAACCTATGACACGCGTGTCAGAGGTGACACGCGAACTCATTTTTTTGGTTGATTTTTCTTTGTTAAATGGCATTTAAATATATAAAATAAATATCAAAAATATGAGTCTTTGTTTTACTGTGGTTGCAAAGATCAAAAAATTTCTGTATGTGACACGGCACCAGAGTTAAGTTAGGGTTTCTCAAAATGCTGACATGCCGAGCTCAAAAGGTTCACCATCACTGATCTAGGTTAACATACCTTAGAAATGTCAGAAGCAATACTCTTTTTCAGACCCCTGAGAGGCATAACCACCCACAAGGGGGCATATAATCTTAATCCAATCACAGAGATGTCACCACCTTGCCTTCTCCCTCCTTCATGTAATCTTCCTAATCCCTGCCCAGCCAGTTTCCGATGTATAAAAGGAACTGCTACACCTCTCCTCCTCTGAACCATTTGAGATCTTGCTTCCTGCATGTCCTCAGTGTTGCTTAAGTAAACTCATAAAAATTCTCAACAGGCTGGTTGGTATGCTCTAAAATTGACTTTACTAAATTCAGTAGTAAATTGTATCACAATGTTAAGTATTTTTGAAGTGCATTGTGCTATACTATCAACAGGCAATAGGAATCTTTCATCTCCATCATAATCTACTAGAGGCCCGGTGCACAAAAATTTGTGCACTGGTGGGGGTGGGGGGTGTCCCTCAGCCCCACTTGTGCCCTCTCACAGTCTGGAAACCCTCGGGAGATAACGACCTGCTGGCTTAGGCCCACTCCCGGGTGGCAGAGGGCAGGCCCAATCCCTAGGTGCAGCCCCTGGTCGGGCTCAGAGCAGGGCTGATTGGGGAGTTGGGGCGCCACCTCCTGTCATGCACAGAGCAGGGCGGATCAGGAGGTTGCGATACCACCCTCAGTCATGCTCAGGGTAGGGCCGATTGGGGGGTTGGGGCACCGCCCCCTGTCACACTCAAGGCAGGGTCCATGGGGAGGTTGCGGCACCACCCCCTGTCATGCACAGAGCAGGGTGGATCAGGGGGTTGTGGTGCCACCCCGTCACATACAGAGCCAGCTGATCAGGGGGTTGGGGTGCTGCCCCTGGTCGCGCACAGAGCTGGGCCCATCAGGGGGCTTGGGGCTCCGTACCCTGTCACACACAGAGCAGGGCCGATCAAGGGGTTGGGGAGCTCACCCCTGTCACACACAGAGCAGGGCCAATCAGGAGGTTTGCGATGCCACCCTCAGTCACGCTCAGGGTAGAGCCGATTGGGGTACTGAGGTGACGCATCCTGTCACACTCAAGGCAGGGTTGATGGGGAGATTGGGGCGCCGCCCCCTGTCACCCACAGAGCAGGGCCGGTCAGGGGGTTGGGGCACTCCCCCCTGTCACACTCAGGGCAGGGACAATGGGGAGGTTGTGGCTCCACCCCGTCACACACAGAGCAGGGCCCATGGGGGGGTTGGGGCACCGCACCCTGTCACACACAGAGCCGCAGGGTGATCAGGGGGTTGAGGAGCTCCCCCCTATCAGGCACAGAGCAGGGCCGATCAGGGGGTTGGGGAGCTTCCCTCTATCAGGCACAGAGCAGGGCCGATCAGGGGGTTGGGACGCCTTCCCCTGTCAGGAACAGAGCAGGGCGGATAGGGAGGTTGTGGCCCCGCCCCCTGTCACACACAGAGCCACAGGGTGATCAGGGGGTTGGGGCGCTACCCCCCCCCCCCGTCACACTGCTCCAGGGGCCAGGAGGCCTCGTGGCTCCACTGATCCCAGTGCTGGGAGGCCTCGCTGCTCTGCTGATCCCAGTGCAAGGAGGCCTCTCAGCTCCGCTTGACACAGGGGCAGTGAGGCCTCGCGGCTGCGCTGATCCCGGTGCTAGGAGGCCTCCTGGCTCTGCTGATCCCGTGTTCGGGAGGCCTTGTGGCTCCACTGATCCCAGGCCGGGAGGCCTCGCAGCTCCGCAGATCCCGGTGCTGGGAGGCATATTACCCTTTTACTATATAGGATAGAGGCCTGGTGCATGGGTGGGGCTGGCTGGTTTGCCCTGAAGGGTGTCCTGGATCAGGTGGGGGTCCCACTTGGGTGCCTGGCCAGCCTGGGTGAGGGGATGATGGCTGTTTGCATCTGGTCACACCCCCTTCAGGGTGGGGGTCCCCACTGGGGTGCCTGGCCAGCCTGGTTGAGGGGATGATGGCTGTTTGCAGCTGGTCACACCCCCTTCAGGGTGGGGGTCCCCACTGGGGTGCCTGGCCAGCCTGGATGAGGGGATGATGGCTGTTTGCAGCTGGTCACACCCTCTCAGGGTGGGGGTCCCCACTGGGGTGCCTGGCCAGTCTGGGTGAGGGGCTGAGGGCCGTTTTCAGGCTGGCGGGTGACTGAAGCTCCCAACCTCTCCTTTTTTTCCTTTTTTTTTTTATTCTGGGATTTATTTACCTTCTATATGGCTGTCACTGGAGCTAGAGCCCGCTTTAGTTTTGAGACCTCGGCTGCTGAAAGCAGGTTCCTGGGCTTTGTTTACCTTCTATAATTGCAACAATGTTTCTTAGAGAGCAGCTCAGAGCCCAGCAGCGGCAGGCGGGGAATCTTGGCTTCCTCAGTCACTGGAGCAAGCAAACCTCCTGTTCTCTTCAGTTGCCTGGCTGCCGGCCACCATCTTGGTTGGCAGTTAATTTGCATATCGCCCTGATTAGCCGATGGGAAGGGTAGCGAAGTTACAGCTAATTACCATGTTTCTCTTTTATTAGAGAGGATGGGACCACTGTCATACATAGTTTATCTTTGACTGAAACATTGTTATGCCATGCATAGCTGTACTTCTAAAAAATTAACATAAAATTTAATATTTTAGGCTTTCCTTTAGAAAATTGCAGACCTAGCAACACTTAGACTCATGTTGCCACATTGTAACTGTTAGGTTGGAGAGAGCCCAGGATCAGACACATGCAGACGTGTGATGAGATAATGGACCCTCCCTGGCATTTCTAACAGATCAGCGTGCCAGACATAGATACTGGCTTCTCCCTGAATCAACACGACCCCCACACAGATACTGACTCCTTCCTGAATACCCCTGCTGACCCCCTGCAGCAGAAACTTCCTCAGCTGAATACCTCAGCTCATGTCCCCGCCACTCACCCAACCACAGTATAAAAAAAGTGCCCCCCTCCCTGTTGGCGTGAATCCACGTGCCCTGTCTTTGGGGTCCATGGGTCTCCCGGGGACATAATAAACCTTTCCGTTCCTTTCCTTCCCCTCCCCTCCCCCTCCCCTCCCCCTCCCCTCCCCTCCCCTCCCCTCCCCTCTCCTCTCCTCTCTTCTCTTTTCTTTTCTTTTGATTCACTCAACTCTTTATTTCTTACGCTGCCTCCTGATCCACCTAACCTAACAGTAATAACTAGAGGTGAGCAATGACTGCCATGGAAAATGGGTACCCTCACTCACAGCACCCATTCAAGGGAGTGATAGGTGCTGCAGCAAATTGAGTGACTCCCTCGAATCCTCATCACTGAGCACCTTCTTGACTTTTATCATCTGAACATCCAGCTGTGTTCACCACATTTTCCTCTTTCACATCATAAGCTGATGAAACCAAAGGCCTTCGGAATTTTGATTTGTGACTATAGCTTTAGAAATCATTGTTTCCCTTCCTCTCCTTCTACAGGCATCACAGACCTAGTCTTTCCCCTTGATAATCGTTAACCCTTCAGGAAACAGAGGGTAATAGGCTGGTCCTGACTGAAGATCACAAGGCTGAGTCCCTGGCTTACTAACGATAACATCTTCACCTAAGTTATATCTTAGCACTGGAGCCCTAAGGTGGAATGACCCCCTGGCTACTTTCCCATGAAACCAGAGTAAGGGCCTCTGGAGCTGACCTCTGAGCTGTCCTCCAGACCTGAAGAAATGAAATACAACCCCTACTTCACCTCCTAACACGACCCCCAGCCCCTAACCCATGTTGTTCTGTAATTTCGCCCTATGAAATCTATAACCTACAAGCCACTGAGGAGGTTGGTCCTTCAAGGAACAAGCCCATGATGTTACTGGAGGAAAAAAGTCCTTCAGTGGTGTTGCAGGAAAATAATGTCAGGGACCCTAACTTACGAGGAGTTTTAATTGATGGTGGCTATATTTATTAGAGCAAAAAGTGACAGTACACTCTCAGAGAGGCAGAGTGCGGCTCGGTATAGGGCAGCAGCTGCATCAACTCAGGAAAGGAAGTTACAGAGGCAAAAGGGGAGTTGTCTGCCACTGCTCGCTGCTCCCCTGGTTGCCAGCCTCATGGGGACACGTAAGAGTTTAGAAGAAAAAAAAAGGCAAAAAGTATGTGCCCAAGAGAAGAAAGGGCATGGGCATGCTCCAAGGGGTGCACACACTGGCATGGGGTTCTTTGTCTAGCTTCTATATATTTCCTCTGGTTCAGGAAAGAGAGGCTTTCTCTATACTATCCAATCTCTTTCCTGGGCTTGTACTTGAGACCTTCCCCTAGAAAATCTCTTTTTCTGAAATTTTTCCAGGCTAGTGCCCTTCCTCTCTAAAGTGGCCATCTTGGCACCTACTGTAAATGCCTCATAGTTCTGCTTCCTCATTTGGCTTCTTCTGTGCATGCACTTAGTAAAAGGAATCCCCTCTCACCATTTTCTTCCTCCCTCCCTCAATCCAGAGAAACAATGCAGGTGGACCCCCCAGAGTGGTTGTAAAGCTATCTTCCTGCCTAGTGAACTAGACAGGACATTTTTGCTCCATTTGGTGGAACAATGCCAGTTATTTCCCAGGGGTAACTGCCCATTTGGTCACTCCTCCTTTGTTAATACCTAACTAAATACCTACTCTAACAATGTGTTCTCCAAATTGGTCAGTCATATAATAAATTCCTCCCTTTCTCCACTGCAAACTCCCGCTCCTGCTTGTCTTGTGGCCGATGCATGGACTCAGATGAACTCCAACACTGAGGTTCAGGGACCCTGGCTCAATAGACATCTGTGAGTTTTAGGTATAGAAAAACTTTCATTTCAAAACAAGGAAGAACTTTCCCAACTGCAATCTATTCTCTCTGCATCAGGCAGGACGAATCTTGGAAACACAGAAGTCAAATCACATTACTGGTCTGCTCAAATCTCTCTCATTTTTCTCTTATCCAAAGTCCTTATTCTGCCCAAACTAATCCCCCCAACACATAATAACTCCAGCTTCCATAACTCCCCCAATTTCCCAATCACTCACCCCCTTGCTAATTCTGCTTTAGTCACAGCTATCCCCTTGCTATTCCTCAAATACACCCCTGTATTATTTTTTATTACTTGTTCCTTCTACCTAAAATGCTTTTTCCAAAATATGTCAATGATCAGAAATCACCTTTTCACTGAGAGTTTTATATTCTTTATATTTGCAACATCCTCCTATACTAGCAATCCCTCTCACCATTTCCTGACTTCTTATTACCATCGCACTGTTGAATATATGACATACCATATTTTTAAACTATATATTTATTCTTTTTCCTCTATCTGTTGGCCCTAAACTTCCTTCCCATGAGGGCAGAATATTTTCCGTTGCTCATTCCTATCCTGTTGCTGTGCTCTCAGCATCTAGAACAGCTTATGAAGCACAGTGGTATCAATCGTTACTGAAAAGAAATGTAGAATATTTGTAGCAATGGCGTTATTTTTTCATTTACATTTACTAAGAGAGATTTCTGATAACGTAGGTGGGAAATAAAGAGCTAAGGTATTAATATGTTAAAATTAAAAGAGGCTAAACAAATTGGGAGAAAATTCTCTTAACGGACATCGAACGGTAATTTAAAGCAAATGAGGGGGATCAGAATATTCCAGCCCAAAATATGACACCTTGGCTATGGATCCTTTTAAGCTGATGGCAATTAAGCAATAGCAAGCTCGGGAAGAGCTCTCTGCCTTACCTCTCTATGTAAAAACAGGATACACATGTTCCTTTGGTAAAGGTAATGTTACATCTGTGAAGCTGCCCCCTCTCCTTTTCCAGACATTAGAGAACTTCCCTGGAGCAACTCCTATCACCTAAAGGAGCCTTATTACCACACATTTCCTACTCACCTTCCACAGTTACCCCAAACAAAGCTCAAGCACCTGTGACCTTTATCTAGTCTGTTCTCCACACTTTTCACCTTTTGTTAAAATGGTATATTAAGTCTCCAGGTCTAACTCCTCCTTTGTGGGTGTTCACTTCTTTTTTCTTTCCTTTTTTAAGTTTGTATTAATTTTAGAGAGAGGAAGGGAGAGGAAGAGAGAGACAGAAACATCAATGATGAGAAAGAGAACCTGCTGCCTCCTGCACACCCCCAACTGGGGATTGAGGTCACAACCTGGGCATGTGATGCCTGCAATGTGCACACAAAACCAACCTTTTCTCCTGTTAATTTATCTTTTGTCAGTTTACTGGGGGACTCCAATCGCTGAATCTGGAAAACATAGAAAAGATTTTCCTCTTCTAACCTAACATACAATTTCATTTACCCCCACCACTAAAATTAAAGTGCATGAGTGCCATAAGTATAAAAAAATGTGTTACTCATGTTTTATTTTGTTATTGTTTCTTTTAACACGTACATTACAAAATAAATTTTCTTCTCTATCCCTTTCTTTGTCTTTCTCCCTTTGTTTGTTCTCTGTCTCTCTCCCCCCTCCTTCCTTCAGATTCTCTGTGGATAAAAAAAAATGTGGGGTGAGATTCTATGGAAAGTAACCTCGTTCTCCCTCCTTTCAGGCTCCCTGTGGATAAAAAGGGAGGAGGGAATCTATGGAAAGTAACCTCACAAGATGATCTATCCATAAACTCCTAACTGGGCAGGTCATAGTGGGTAGTCAATGCCTCAGGCATGTAACTTCTTTAGTGAAACGCTTTAAGCCAGCCTTGTCTGTTATTCACGTGCATCCAGGATAAAACACCTTTGAAATACTATAATACCCCATGAAGTGGGTATTAACCCACAGGGAGCACAATCGACTTGTTTACTGTCCTGTAATGCAATCCCCACCTTGGGTTCTCCAACCTTCCAATCTTCCTTAAGTCCCCTCCTTAATTTCAAAAACATCAAAGAATCTGCAAAACTGTTATTCACCAGAGCATTTGAGATCTTGCTCCCTGGAATATGTCATCAGTTTGGCTAAAATAAACTCATAAAAATCTCTATAGATTTAGATGTTGCTTCTCTCTCTCTCTCTCTCTCTCTCTCTCTCTCTCTCTCTCTCTCTCTCTCTTTCACACACACACACAAACACACACACACACTCAGACACACACAAAGGAACACAGATGGTGATTACAAAATAGGTGGCAGAAAATATAAATATGAGAGGATCAAGCATCTACCAAAATAAGGAGAAAATAGTAAATAAGATCAAACATTTCAAATATAAAAACAGTCCATTTCTAATCTACTATAAAAGTTTGTAGCTAATAAGGATGCTTTTGTAATAAACCTAGTTATTAGTAACAGGAAAGGAGCAAAGGAAAGGCCAAATAGCACAGGCATGCCATTGTTCAGCTTTGCCAGGAAACTGCAGTTTAACACTCCCCAGGTTGTTCCCCATGGATCCTGGTGGAACAGACTGGACAAGGGGAGAATATTGCCTAGTAAAGTCTGGGTGAAATAGGGCAGGGATGTACCTATCAGTCACATCTGGAAACAGGTCATTGGCCAGAGTAGGTGTGACCACTGTAAGCGGAGAAGATGTGAGATATTTATTAATCCTCAGCTGAGGATATTTGTTTTCTATTGCTTTTCAGCAAGAGAGTGAAATGGAGGGAGGGAGGGAAGGAGGGAGGAAGGGAGGGAGAAGGAGAGGAACATCAATGTGAAAGAGACACATTGAGGGTAGCCTTCTGCATACTCCACAACCAGGGGCAGGGAGTGAACCTACAACCATTTAGTGAGCAGGCCAAGGCTCTAAGCCAGTGGTTCTCAACCTGTGGGTCAAGACCATCAGAAAACACATATCAAATATTTACATTACGATTCATAACAGTAGCAAAATTACAGTTATGAAGTAGCAACAAAAATAATTTTATGGTTGGGGGTCACCACAACATGAGGAACTGTATTAAAGGGTCGCAGCATTAGGACGGTTGAGAACCACTGCCACAGCACACTGACCTGGGCTGATTTGAGATATTGAATCCTCTAAACAAAGGCATTAATTCTCTTGTCTCTTGGGGTGTTGCACTTGACTTCTGGCCAGCAGGACTCTCCTCCTGCTCTCAGTCTCCTGCATTCACCCACATGACCTATAACCATGTCTACCCCACGCAATGAATTAATGGGCTACAACTAGCCTAATGCTAAACTAGACCCAACTGCACCATGGAAAGGAAACTGTGGACGCTGGATTTGCTTTTAGCTCCACTGAATCACCAACTGCACATCTTCCAGGACTGGATTAAGGAAATGGGACTTCAGAAACCCAAGTACGTAATTCCATGAAAATAAAGGTTTCCACCACATCTCATCCTTCTTTGGGGCCTCCGGAAATGCTTATTTCAGTGGAACTCCAAGAACCCCACTCCCATTAGCAACAGAGAAAGACCATCCATACTTTTCTCCCATAACAATATGACTTTGAGGTTCCTATTTTGTAATATATTTTTATTGATTTCAGAGAGAAAAGGAGAGGGAGAGGGAAATAGAAACATTAATGATGAGAGATAATCATTGATCAGTGGCTTCCTGCACACCCCACACTGGGGATCGAGCCTGCAATCTGGGTATGTGCCCTGACCAGGAATTAACCGAACCAGTACCTCCTGGTTCATAAGTTGATGCTCATCCACTGAGCTATGCTGGCTGACCTGCTATTCTTATTAAAGATCTATCATTCCAAATTGAGAAAGGCTAATTGTATTTCTTAATAAGCTTATGAATTAATGAGAAATACAATGAATTCCTAAAACAAAGATTGATAACATGGGAAAGAATTTTTTTCTCTTTTAACAGCCTTAAAAATATTTTTCTTATTTTTTTAATTGATTTTAGAGAGAGTGAAAGGGGGAGGGATAGAGAGATGGAAACATTGATGATTGCAGGATATCTACTGCCTGCCTCCTGCACACCCCCCTACTGGGGATCTGGCCTACAACCCAGGCATGTGCCCTAACTAGGAATCAAACCAGTGACCTCTTGGTTCATAGGTTAATGCTCAACCACTGGCCAGGCACAAAAACTTTTTCCTTGGTCCTCTAGTATGTAAAGGCTTTGAGGAAGTATTAATTTAAAGAAACTTCCATTAAACATTGATAATGTAAATTCTGATTCCTTCACCTCAAATACTCACTTGCATAAACTAATTTAAAACTGGGCTATTAACTCCCCATTGAGTTTGAGAATCTGAAAACCTAAAGATGTCAGTTACAGGAGGTAATTGAGAAGTTTAGAACATTTCCAAGTCTAGAAAACATCCTGTTTCCTAGTCACTGATTAAACAAATATTTCCCCTGGTGAGGTGTTTAGAACAACAGGGTAAGTAAGCACTTGAAAGAAAAATGCCCAGTGACTTAGAATGATTGTGATTTCCTTTTATGTATACATTTTCCTTTTGCATCTTAATAACTAAATAATCATCCATTTTATTATATAATGAGGTCAACCAATAATCAAATAAGTTCAAATGGGGGGAAAAGTTAAATAATGGTTCAAAATCACACAGCCTGCCAGTTATGTAATCAATTGGAAAGTCTGAATCTACTTAATGCTAAACCCTTTAAATTGTTTAGCTTTCTTTATTTAGCATTCTGGGAAATACTGTCTGCTTGTGGGAGCATAATTAATAGTTGTGTTATTTTATCTAGTTTAAAAAAAAAAAGGGAAAAGAAAATTCCTCTCCCTTTCTCCTCTGCCTAAAAATCTATTTTTCTATTTGGTCTACTACATTGGATCTTACTTATATATATTTTTGTTGTTATTTCTCATCTGAGTTACATGTTTTAGATACAGAGATACGTACATTCATAACATGTTTTCTTTGGCTTTGGAATTTCAAACTAAAGGAGAGTGAAAATAGAGAAAGAGCAGTCATTACATCTTTGTGATAGCCCATTTGTATACGATTTGATTAAGAGAAATCTAGCCAGAAAACTTAGTAACATATCCAAATGTGAAATATGCATCTATGATCTATGCCCATTTCTAAGAGACTGAAGCTTACATGTTAAATGGCACAGGTTACCATTAAATGTTCCCATGTGCTGCTTCCTCCTATTAGGCAAAGATTGATAGTATATATCTTTGTTTCCCAGAATTTGTCAGGCTCTTCATAATTATTTATGGCAATAGGTAAGTGCTTGAATGTAGGACAAAATACAAAGAACAAACAAGAAAACAGGATGATAGACAAAGAAGTAATTTTTGATATTTTAAGCATTTAAATAGTTTTGGCCTTCACATAACAAAGACTTGTGATATAAGTATTTCCATAGATCAAAAAAGAAAAATATAACTCAGTTTAGTAGTACTGATACTGTTGTTATTTAACCCAATTATTAAATAACAGGAAGTAAGCAAAAGGAAGACCAAATAGTATAGGCATTACTCTCACATCAATGTTTCTTTCTGTCTTCCTCTCCTTCCTTTCATTCCCTCTAAAAATCAATGGGAAAATATCGAGTGAGGATTAACAAACAAACAAATGAACAAACAAAAACTTATAAGTGTCTAGCAGAGTCAATCCATGAACCAAGAGGTCACTAATTTGATTCCCTGCCAGGGTACATGCCCAGGTGGTGGGCTCGGTTCCCAGTAGGGGGCATGCGGGAGGCAGCTGATCAATGAATTTCTCTTTCATTGATGATTCCGCTCCCTTCCTCTCTCTCTAAAAAAATCAATGAAAACATATTTAAAAAAAACACAAAAAACTTAAAAGTGTCTAGGCACACGTACACACACAAGCACACAATGGAGAACGAAAAGGTCCAGTGACTAGCTCAACTTATAAGTAGTGAGATATTTAGGAATTACCTAGATTTATAGTGCCATTATTAACAAAGTAACCACTTAGTTGGCCAGCTCCCTAGAGTAATGATCCATAAATTAATAAATATATTATGGCTTTAAAACTATGCCTTAGCCATCCTCTCAAAATCAATTTGGCTCACATGCAAGAATACTTCTGGAATCTTATTTATATTCCTTCCCTTGTTATCTCTTGTCTACTGCCAATATTGCTGATTCACCACTCACCACAGCAAAGTACATAAACAGCCTTGTCTGTTGCTCCATAAAATGAATCAACAAAGATTATAGAACACTGAAGTAATCTGTACTCCCATATTTTATTGTCATATCCAATTAAAACATGGACACATGCATGCATGCATGCATATCTGAATTACTATATGAGCAAGCCTCTTTCTGAGTAAGTACACAAATTCTAAATTCTCTTTTCAAATAGAAGTGAGCTTTTTCAAATACCTTGTGGACACTGTCATTTTTAACAATATTGTCTTTTTTAGCAACTTGCAGTTGTCTTTTCATGCTAGAAGCCATTGAGAAAAAACAACAACAATCTAGTTCCATGAATCTGCTCATCTTCTCAACTTCAACTCAATCTCAACTGAATCCCAAAGTAAAACTATTCTCATCAAAAAATATTTTTCCAAAGATGAAGATAATGTATAAATTTTAAAAATAATTTAATAAAGCAAACATATTTGATGTACTTAAAGCCCAGAATCAGTCCCTAATGCAATAGGTTTACTCCATAACAAATATACGAGATAGCTCCTAAAGATCAAGACACAATAAACTCACATGACTTATTTCAAGACACTTCTGTATGTTGCCAAAAAGTAGGTAATTGTACATCTTCCCACAGCATTATGAGATGTACTCAATGAACAATATTCTCAAGTTGATATTAGTCTTGGCACATGATGTTGCCATATTTGAATGGTTTACAGACAATTTAAAATCAAATTTAATATTTAAACGTACAACTTCCAAGACAGAAAAAATAGAAAGTCAAAGAACTTATTGCAAGATTTAAATTTATATCACTACTAGGGGCCCGGTGCACGAAATTCGTGCACTGGGTGTGTGTGTGTGGGGGGGGGGGTAGTGTCCCTCAGCCCAGCCTGCCCCCTCTCACATACTGGGAGCCCTCAGGCGTTGACCCCCATCACCCTCCAATCGCAGGATCGGCCCCTTGCCCAGGCCTGACGCCTCTGACAGAGGTGTCAGGCCTGGGCAGGGGACCCTCATTTCCCCCCATCACTGGTTCTGCCCCCAGCCCAGGCCTGATGCCTCTGGCCCAGGCATCATGCCTGGGCAGAGGACCCCCAGACCCCTCCGATTGCTGGCTCTGCCCCTTGCCCAGGCCTGATGCCTCAGCCAGAGGCATAGACCTCCATCACCCTCTGATCACCTGATCGGCCCCTTGCCCAGGCCTGACGCCTCCGCCAGAGGTGTCAGGCTTGGAGAGGGGACCCCCATCTCCCCCCGATCACTGGCTCTGGCACCCGCCCAGGCCTGAGGCCTCTGGCCCAGGAATCATGCCTGGGCAAGGGGACCATCATATCCCCCCAATCCCCGGCTCAGCCCCCCGCCCAGGCCTGATGCCTCGGCCAGAGGAGTTGACCCTCATCACCCTCCGATCACCAATCACCGGATCGGCCCCTTCACCAGGCCTGAGGCCTCCGGCAGAGGTGTCAGGCCTGGGCAGGGGACTACCAGCTCCCCGCGGTTGCAGGCTCCGCCCCTGCACAGGCCTAACGCATCTGGCTGAGGCGTCCGGCCCGGGCAGCGGGGACCCGCAGCTGCAGCGGCCCCGCGATTGTGGGCTCCTCTTTAGGCCCAGGCAAGGGACCCCTAGCTCCCGGGACTGCCAGCTTCAACCGTGTCCAGCTCCCATCGCTGGCTCCATCCCTACTTCCTGCTATCACTGGCCAGGGCGGCAAAGGCGCCTGATTCTCCGATCATGGCTGGGGGGGCAGGGCAAAGGCGGCCCCAGGGCCGCCTTTGCCCTGCCCCCCAGCTCTTAGCTCCCCCCTGGGTTTCCAATCACTGTCAGTGGCAGGGGGCTTCTTCCTGCTTTCCCTTTCGCCTCCCTGCATTGTGCCTACATATGCAAATTAACTGCCATCTTGTTGGCAGTTAACTGCCAATCTTAGTTGACAGTTAACTGCCAATCTTAGTTGGCAGTTAACTGCCAATCATAGTTGGCAGTTAATTTGCATATAGCCCTGATTAGCCAATGAAAAGGGTATCGTCGTACGCCAATTACCATTTTTCTCTTTTATTAGTGTAGATATTACAGTTTTTTGTTTGCTTTTTAAGAAAACCATCCTTGCTAATTAATCAGAAAAATAGTCTCCATTTTCTTCTGTTCATTATGTAAATACATTTTACATTTAAGTTTTCATACATATGGAATGCTCCTATAATGTGTTTGCTGTTGGTGAAGACCCAACAACCAGCACACTTATTTTTTATATTTTTCTCCAACATCATGTATTAAGCAATCTGTCATTCCTCCATTGATTTGTGATGTCACTTTTGTTGTCTATTAAGTCAATATATTGCTTGAAGAAGCAATTTTATCACCTTCTTAGGTAATCACATTATTTAGTATTCATGAGATTCATGATCTAACTAGTTTTAATTATATTATTTAATTTAGTTAAAACTACTTCTTAGTGCTTAATAAATGCTAGA
The DNA here is from genome assembly GCF_963259705.1 of Myotis daubentonii. NCBI lineage: Eukaryota > Metazoa > Chordata > Mammalia > Chiroptera > Vespertilionidae > Myotis > Myotis daubentonii. The sequence continues at coordinate 195,267,531 of NC_081840.1, forward strand.
TATTGTTCAAAGCCCAATAATTAAACCAAAAACAGAATCCCAAGTCTCGTGCTATCTTATATTTTACGGGGATGAAACATGAAAAATTATATCTAAGCTTTGGCAGAGAATAAATAGGACTCTGTGATAAAGAGTGACTAGTTTGCCCTAGTCAGTTTGGCTCAGTGGATAGAGCCTCAGCCTGCAGACTGAAGGGTCCTGGGTTCAATTCTGGTAGAGAGTACATGCCTGGGTTGTGGGCTTGATCCTCAGTAAGAGGTGTGCAGGAGGCAGCCAATCAATGATTCTCTCTCATCATTAATGTTTCTATCTCGCTCTCCTCCCTTCCTCTCTGAAATCAATAAAAATATATATATATTTTTAAAAAGACTGACTAGTTTACTTTTTTTTTGTCAGAGAAGGGCTCTACAAAGGTGACAAGCTGAGGACTGCAGAAGAACTACCCACGAAAAAAAAAAGAGAGAACAATGTAGGCAGTGAGCATAACTAATGCAAGATCGTAAAGTGAGAAGGTTAAAAACAGAAGGAAAACAAGTATGCTAGATCTTAATGAATGAGTGGGAAGTGGATTGACAAGCAATGGTGTACTGATAAATGTTTAACGATCTTCTAGAAAAACACATTTATGTATACAGAAACATACATTAAGTTTATTATACACTTTACTGATATAAAAGATGTCTATCATTCCATTTGCAAATAATAATAAAATAGACAATAACCTATGATGTAAAATCTGTATGGCCAATTACTCTCACAGAATGCTGTTACTGACATTTGCTGAACCGTTGTATCTATAGACAAACTATGGTTGTAACTGATGAATGAGTATAGTTACAGAGTAAATGTTGATTGATTTCTGTTTGATTTAACGAATAAGATTAAAGTGAAACAACAAAGACATATGTTGGAACTTTACTCATTTGTCAGTGATGTAACTTTGCTATATTGCACAACAGTTTCCAAATACTGAAATGTGCACTCAACTTTTCTGTGCTATTCATAATGTAACAGTTAGATACACACAATACACTGTTAAGTTTACTTTGGATTAATAAAAATTTCTCCAACACACTCTTTATGTCTACACAATCAAAAAACACTAAATAAACACTGATTTGTGGTGTTTGCCAACTTCTATGGTGTGAATACTCCCTTCAGGGTTGATTTCAAGCTGTCAACATGACTTCACTGTATATGAAGTGGAAAGGGATGTGCAAAAAGCAAAACATTAAGTAGTATTTCCACCACACAATATACATTAAAATAAAATAACCCAAGACCATAGAGAGTAGTAAAATGCAATAAAATAATTAGGAATGATTAACTTTGAGCATTTATTCCATTTGCTTATAATGCAATTTACTTAATTATAAGGTTACATAATATTTTTAATAATTGGTTTAGTATCAGTTTGAACAATTCCTGAAAATTCACCAATTGGTTCTCACAGGTCAATGCCAGCTGACTCCAGCACACTGGCTCAATACATACACACACACACACACAATGATATAAATAAGGCAGCAGATGTAATAGCTGGCAAGGGCTTTGTAAACCAATGCAGGAGTTTTTATTTAGTTGAAGGAATAGAGAAAAACCATTGGAGGGTTGAAATCAGAAGAAAGATATGACTCAATTTGTATTTTAAAATGTTCCCTCTCAGTACTCTGGAGAATTGACTTAAGAAGGTAAGAACAAATGTAGGGACACCAGATAGAAGCTACTGTGAAAGTCTAGGTGAAAGATAATGATGGCTTAGGAAAGAATGTACTTGTTGTAATGATGTTCAGGAGGTAGAGACAAGACCTATTGATGGACAGAGAGCACAGCCTTGAGAACAGACTACAAAGACCCACCTATCTTTTATATTCTCTCATAGGTCATAAATAAGTTTCTTGAAAGCTCAATAACGAACGATCATTACAGGGAGAGGCATAAGAACTACCTGTGCTCTGCAGAGCAGGGGAAGCATGTCTGAGAACTAGATAGTGGGATGGAAATGGGGAGTGGAATACAAAGACTGGGTAAAAAATTCATAGACTATGCAGCAGAAAATAAGGGCAAAGATGGCCACTTCTGTCTTAAGAACTGTCTTTCTCAAATTACCTAGAGTCAATGTCTAAGCAGACAGAGTTTCCTCTCTCCTCTCTTCTTAGAACAGCCTAGAACTGCTTAGAAATCCTGGAGTGGAAAAGGGAGACATGGAGGGGAAGCACTGCCCACCATTTTCTCCCTGGGGAGTTTATGTCAGTTCTCTCTGGGTGGATTCTGAGCTGAAACCATCTTCCTACCTTTTCACACCAAGCAGAACATTCCTCTCTTCAGATTTATTAGTGTTGTCCTTACAAGAAGGGGAACTCATTTAGCCTCCATGTTTCAGGATAAAATGAAAAGTACTGGGGATAACTCAATTTACAACTTATAACTAGGGCATGTAAGATGCAGGTTTCCATTTACACATCTGTTCTAGACACCATAAACATGAAGAGAAATGTAGAGAGAGAGGAAAAGGACAAATTAAAATCCAAGGTGATTTCTAGATTTTTCAATGGATATCAGTATGGTTTCCTTGATCAGTTTCACATAAATCAATATAAATTCAATAAATTTTCAATCAAAATTCAATCATAAGTGTTGGTAGGAATTTGAAAATCTGGTCTAAAAATTTCTAAACCAATTTTGAAAAAGAGTTTAAAAAAGAGGAATTTGTTCCTGTAGATATTAAGCAATATTACAAATCCACTGTAGCATACTGGATTAGATATAGGCTAATGAACCAGTGAAATAGAATAAAGAAGCTATATTTGTCATAGAGATGTTAACATCACAAGCCACTAGGTAGAACTTGCACTAGGAAATATAATGTGTATTTTAAATAATGACTCAATACATCTAAAAATGTTGTTTTTCTAATTCATGTTATATAAAAACTTCAGGTTAATCTACTTGCATTTGACTTGTAATTCTAAATGCAAAAGGTAAAATATTAATGACTGGGTGAGGAATGGTTTCTAACACAACTGCAGGTCAAAAAACAAAAGGGAGAAAGTGGAATATTCTACCTCAATGAAAGATCTCTGCCCAAAGTATTCTAGGGTAACAGACAGGAAGAAGCTATTTCCACAATTCTAAATGGCAAAGGACTACTATAAAGAGTTCTTACAACCTAGGGGGAAAACAACCTAAGAGAAAAATAGGTAGAGAGTTCATTTACAGAAACTATCCAAACAGCTAATTAGTATTGGAGGAGGATGTTCAATCCCACTAACAAAGAAATGCTCATTAAAACAATGACGCAGACACAATCAGAAAGCTGGCTTTCACCATCTGGCTTTGGGGAAGCTACGAATAAAGGGAGGCTCTTCTCACCTGTGTCTTCAGGTGAAAACTGTGGCAGCCATTCTAAGAAGCAATTTGTCAGTGTTTAGTGAAGTTACCTATGCATGTCATCGGCTCCAAAATATATTCCCAAGGCAAGTCTCAAACTGATCCACAAAGAGGAGTCTTGGACAATGTTTGGCACATTGTATTTGATCATAAAGAATCTGAATGCTCTGGATATTTGGGCTTGGTGATTAGAGCCTCAGCCTGGGAACATAAGGGTCTCATGTGTGATTCCTGGTTAAGGGAACATACCTCAGTTGCAGGTTTGATCCCTGGTCCCAGTTGGGATGATGCAGGAAGCAACCGGTTGATATGTCTCACATCGATGTTTCTCTCCCTCTCTTTCTTTCTTTTTTTTCTTTTTCTTTCTCTCTCTCTCTCTGGAAAAACTATCCTAGGATGAGGGTTTTAAAAAAAGAATTTGAAGCACTCTAAGTAGCCACCACTTGATAAATGAGGAATGAAACATACATGTGATGGACTATGATGAGCAGACAGACTCACTAGAATACAAGATTGGTAAATGTAGTATATTCATATAATGAAATACAATGCAGCTATGGATTACCCAAATAATAGAATGTGATGTATAGTCATGTGCTGCTTAACACATTTCTGAGAAATGTGTTATGAGTTCTCATTCTTGTGTGAACATCAGAGCGTATACAAACCTAGATGTGTACTATATATACTTAGTACACACCTAGGCTAAATGGTATACCACCATGCTATGGGTGTTCCGTCACTGACTGAAATGCCGTTATGAAGCATGTGATTGCAGTTAGAATCACATGGCTGCAGTTAGAATCACTGAGCAAACATTATAATGATATGAATAGAGTTCAATAACAGCACTAAGTGAAAAATCAATAAACAGATAAGATGAATAGCACAATACAATATATGCATTTATGTATATATAAAAACACAAAAAAACATTTTCTATTTTTTAACAATACAGATTTAAGTAAACTTGGAAATTATGACTGAAATAATATACCTTAGATACATTAGCATGTGGAAGGAGTATGAGAAAGGAGGATATTAGTTTTCTATCACTGCAGTAACAAATTATGAGAAACAAAGGTTTACAGGAAGACAAATATTACCTTACAGCTCTGTAGCTCAAAATAAAGGAGTCAGTAGGGCTGTGATTCTTTCTGGAGACTCTGTATGAGAATTCTAGCCTCCAGAGGCCCTGTTCCTTCATCTCCAAAGCCAACAAATGTTGCATCTGTTTGTGCTTTTCTTCCATCTACCTGTGACTATCCCTTTTGTCCCCCACCTTCCACTTTTAAGGCTCCTTGGGATTACCAACTGGCAAGGTCGTTAACTTAATTGCAACTGCAAAGTCCCCTTTGCCATCTATTCTAAGGTAACATATTCACAGGTTCCAGGGATTAGAATATGGACATCATTGGGGAGGGGGCATTATTCTGCCTACCACAGAGAAAAATAAATAATAAATAAATAAATAAATAAATAAATAAATAAATAAATAAATAAATAAATAAATAAATAAGAAAGATTGAACAAATTGGGAAGAATGATAATATGAGAAATGGAGTAAACTAAATTTTGTGTGCCTGAGGTCCTAAAATAGAAGAAACAGGAAAAAGCAGCAGGTGTATGGGATCTGGGTGTCAATTGATTTTGAGAAGTCAATTAAGATAATGATAGAAGAAACAAACACTAGATTTGGCAAAATGGAAATATTCGGACAAGTTAATGAAAGCAGTCTTAGTGTAGTTGTAGCAAAGAGTGCAGGATTAAAGTTGATTGAAGAGAGAACATGAGGTGAGGAATTGGTGAGAAACATAATGCCACTTCTATAGTATATATTTGCATAGTATGTATTATGCAAAAATCTCTTAATATATGACCAATGAAATGCCACAAAATAGAGAACGCATAAATTATTTTAAGTGGATATCATACGACTGTAACTATTGTAAAACACTTTTTTTTATTGTGATGTGTTCACAATAAAGAAACTGTAAAACCTGATTGGCAATGGAACTGAGCTCCGTAAGTGTGGTCAGCACATTGACTATGGTGAAGTTATTTGAATCTACTGGGCGAGTTTCCTCATTAGTAAATAATTGGATGGTAGATGTGATCTCAAATGTTTCTTCTAGCTTAAAGGTCTCATGAGAATATCCAGATTCAAATCATATTCTTAATTTCATAGAGATATCTTTATTTACTCTATATAATTCACTTAAAATCTATATAATTCACTTAAATAAAAAAAAATATGAGAAGAAAGCAAACTCTCTTGGATTACTTCTAGTCATAAGGGTTTTATATAATTTGGATGAATTTGCCACAACCTCACAGGACAGTCTCACTGATAGTTCACAGACACAATTAGACTAAAACAATCCAAAGTGGTTTCAGAAACTCAACCAGCTCAGCTACTGAAATACTACTGTACATATATCTAAGGCTCAATACATCCATTTGCCTGGTTGGTTAGCTTTCTCTACCAACTGTTTAAAAGGAAGGCCACACTTACAGGCTCACAGTAACTGGCCATCACCTACTGTGGTTCTTTGGGCAAAGAGCTCCCTCTGGAAATGCTCAGAGGGACTGCTCCCCAGGTAGGCAGCCGAACAGAGCTCACACTCCTTCCAGCTTTCTTGCAAGCAGTCTTCTCTCCAATGACAGCTTCCTGTCAAGATGACTTTGGAGTTTAGCTCTGAGATGGGAGCAAATGAACCTGACTGAAGAATATAAGTCCTTCATTTCCAATCCTTTATTTATATTTCCTTAGATGCATCAGGCCTGAAGGACAAGAATCACAGCCGATGGGCATGAGATGAGAAGGACCCTTGCAATGTGTGGCTGAAAGAGTAAACTACATGTGACCTATCCGGCTGTCGGGAAAAAATAAAAACTCTACCAGAAAAATAGCATCTGCTCTCCCCCTGCCCTCACTAACAGCCAGCTGTTTCCAGTTATTCTCACCTGCTGGCCAGGTGCTCTCAGGATGAACTCTCACCGGGGGTGAAGCAAATAAAGAGCGCCCAAATGAGCAGACAAGCTGCTGCGGTGCTTTTCTGTTGGCTGCTGGGGCCATGAACTCCTTCTGCCCATCTTGCCCTGGCCCTTTCATTTCCTAGGACTCTCTGGGCTGCTGGCAGTTTCTGTGAACTTTGGAGCTGCCTCTCTCACTCTGCCTGTGATAACAATGTCCTCCTGGGTTCTGCTTACCAGGCCTCTGGGTCATTACCTCCCCATCCAGTCCAGCTGATCCTAATTACGAGGTGAATAAAGGTCTGTGGCTACTTTTTTTCCTTTTTGGGAATATGCCTTATACCAAATTTAACCTTTGATAAAAGTCTAGGAATAAAATGCTGTATATTTCGCCTTCTTCTCTACACCCAAGGATGCCACTTTCTGTCACTAATCATTGGTAGATATCAGTGGTAGACGTCCAGTATACACAGAACAAATCTTTTTTTAAATATCCTTTAAAATAGTAACAGGCATTAAATTCAGGTTTATCTTCAATGAATGCAATGGGACAATTGTGCTGTTTACTCAAATCTCCTTCCTCAATATTTTGCTATATTTAATCCAGTTTTAGGAATGTGTTTAATAATTCTAATGTCTAAACTATATAGGAATCTGAGATGCCTTGAGGAAAGTCCAGTGTATTTCACTCAGTATGACTGTTTTAAAATTTGGTATGAAGGTAATGACTTCAGATTGCCTGGGTTCAAATCCTAATTCCTCAATGACTTTATACAAGTCATTTAGTTTTGTTGCACCTCAAGTTCCTCTTGGAACATAATGCTGCTCACCTCATAGGTTGGTTATGTAGAGGAGATAAGTTAATATATGTAAAGTGCTTTAAAAAATATACCTGGTACATAGTACATTTTAAATTAGTAAGCTATTGCTATTGCCGAAGTTGTTGTTCATCTGTAACTACTTTTTGCTAAAAGTATCAATGATGGTTTCAATTCATCATTATGAAGTTATTTTTTTTAAGAGAACCTTAATGGGCATTTGAATACAAAGCTATACTTTAGAAACCTTAATCTTAGAAAATTCATGAACAGGGACATAAACACACACACACACACAAAAAAAAAATAGATAACCTAACCATGTGATACAAGAAATGGCAAACAGATAATAGTGTTGGTAGAGAGGCTAAGGTCACAGAGGCTAGTAATAGTGGCTCTAGTGAGGAGAGTTAAAATGAACGTGACAGGGAAATACAAATGCGCCAAGGGAGTAAGAGAAATTACAATTCCAAGAATTGTAGTTTCCCAAGAATCTGATATATCATCCAACTCTAACTTAATCCCATCATTTTCACAAACAGAACTCAGAAGCACACAGGGCAGAGGTCCTGTCCTGGGTCACATGGCTGGGAAGGAAATGAGTCAGAAGTAGATGCCAGAACGCCTTGTCCTATACCCAGAGATTCCATTTACCACATCAGGATGACTTCACATGTTTGAAATCTTAGGTTGAAACTGCCAAGACTGCATGGTGAAAGCTTCATCATATAAGCATTGCACTTTCAAGACTTCCCAAAGACTACAAGATTTAATTCTGAGACCTAATTGGCCAGAAAAGTCCTTATCGATATCACATTCTATCAACCTTCTTGTCGATTTGCTCATTCTTTGTTTTATGACACATAGCTTTTTCCTAATTAAGCCTCCTTGCAGAATATAGAGATGATGAACTACACCTTGAGAAAGCAAATCCCTTTTTCCTGAGAGCCCCATGTTCTTAAGGAACCGAGGCAAAGAAGCTGAACATAATCCAGTCCTCCTTCTCCAGCTGAGCTTTCATTTCATACTTCACTACAGTTGCTCTAATCCCCACTTTCTCCTTGGGTTGCAGTGTATGCCAAACACACAGCATGTTGAAAATCCCTGCTGATCCGCTGAGATGCTACACAGTGCATGACAGAGTTTGGCAAGCATGTGTACTAAGAGCGTTTTTTTGAAACATCTAAATAAAATCGAACCTGTGTTACCATCAGTTTTACTCTGTTGTTGAGGTCCCAGGAATGCCCCTTCATTGAACAGGCATCACATCCTAACTGGGATCTGACCAAACAGCTGGATTTATAGTGAAGCATTAAACATGCACTGATTTCCTTAAACACACACACACACACACACACACACACACACACACACACACACACAGCATCCTGCAGAAAGGAGACTTACACATGAGTGCTTGACAAGCCATTTCTCATGCTGACCCGGGGTCAATGATGTCAGAGAAACTATTTCTGAAAAGAGCTCAGAGTGGGAGTGAACAATCAGGCACAACAATAACGAGTAGCTCTTGAAGGTCACAGCTGTAGAGCAGCTAATTGTAACTTGAAAAGCCGAGTCCCAAGTTATTAATGATCTTGCTGATAAACTTTTTTCTCACTCCAAGTCGTACAAGCTTTCATTCTAACTTCAGAGATACCAAGAACTGCTCTGGCCATAAACCCAAGACTTTTCCTGTCTCCATGCAGCCAAGCATGTCTGACTGTCTCCCTTCTCCACACACTCAGTGTAAACCGGTGACCTTCACATAAATCAAGGTACACCTTCTAACTCCAAGATCTCTCCTAAGGGAAAAGATCATCAACTCGGCCAAATACTTTGTTTTAGCTTGTTAACTACTCAGTATTATAAAACAGACTGAAAGAAATGAAATCAGTAATATACTCAGAGAGTCAAAATGATCCTTTCCTTACTTTACATGCTTGTGGTAGAAAACATATCACCTTCATTTAAAACACAGACACTGTATTACAGTGATGGCGAACCTATGACACACGTGTCAGAGGTGACATTCGAACCCATTTTTTTGGTTGATTTTTCTTTGTTAAATGGCATTTAAATATATAAAATAAATATCAAAAATATAAGTCTTTGTTTTACTATGATTGCAAATATCAAAAAATTTCTATATGTGACACGGCACCAGAGTTAAGTTAGGGTTTTTCAAAATGCTGACACGCCGAGCTCAAAAGGTTCGCCATCACTGCTATATTACATACTTTAAAGTTATGAGAGGTGACAATAATACTTCCACAGGATAACAAAAATATACAGAAGCATAAAAATGACTGTCTGTTTTTCTCAAAAATGAAGGGCAAAGTGGTGCAGACATAACGAAACATTAGGCGTACTATTAGAAAAGTAGAGAGTGCATCACACATGGGAATTTTACTCCAAAAAGCATCCCAAATGATGATTTAAATCAGGGGTGCTCTCCTCTGGGCTTCATTTTATATTTTATCTATTGATTTATAATTTCCTCCCAAGTAGGAGTGAAATCTTCAGATTTCTATTCTTTATCCCAGTGATGGTGAACCTATGGCACGCGTGTCAGAGGTGACACACAAACTCATTTTTTTGGTTGATTTTTCTCTGTTAAATGGCATTTAAATATATAAAATAACTATCAAAAATTTAAGTATTTGTTTTACTATGGTTGCAAATATCAAAAATTTCTATATGTGACACGGCACCAGAGTTAAGTTAGGGTTTTTCAAAATGCTGACACGCCGAGCTCAAAAGGTTCGCCATCACTGCTTTATCCAAACAGCCATTTATTTACACACAGTGGGTTCATAATAGAAGTTTGCTGAATGGAGGAAATGAAATGATTTAATTAGGATGTCTTTCCAAGTGGAGGGCTGTTCACTGCTCTCACCACTGCAAGCCACTAAGGCTCTTGAGTGAACCCCTGAGGCTGCCACAGAATGATGCAAACACTCACCTTTCTCCTGTCCTCCTCCCCTCAACATCCCCAAGGGAATCAGTGAGCAGCTCCCAAAAGGCCCAGAAGCAGACAAGCCAATGGCAGCTGTTAATGCAGTGCAAGTTAGACTAGGGGAAAACCTGTCTCCTGCAGGGTAGAGGTGGGAGCAAGCATATAATTATTCTACTGAGATTCAGGTCTGTGAAAGAACATGTGTGCAAACATGCACACTTGTCCTAGCCACGTGTGCTCAATGGTTAGAGAGTCAGCCTACAGACTGAAGGGCCTCAGGGTAGATTCCCAGTGAAGGGCACATACCTCAGTTGCAGGCTCAATTCCTGGCCCTCATTGTGGTGCCAGCAGGAGACAACCAATGGATCTGTCTCTTTCACATTGATGTTTCTCTAACTCTCCCCCTCCCTTCCACTCTCTCTCTCTAAAAAAATAAATAAATAAATAAATAAATAAATAAATAAATAAATAAATAAATAAATGGAAAAAATATCCTCAGGTGAGGATTAACAAAAACAAAAAAAGCCACCAACAAAAAGAAGCACAATCATTTTATTTGCTTTTATTTCCTTAATAGCCTCATCATGATATGCCACACAAGCATGGCAATACTTAGCTACTTCCTGCTTTCATAGATGGTAGTCTACAGATCATAAATACTTTGCTGTTTGCATTATAATGAACAGACAATTAAATAAATATTTTTTGAGTAAGTAGCAGGAGCCATAATGTTAAGAATCTTGGCAAATACATTTCTTTACCTCAAGAATTTTATAACGAAGTAAGGAGGAAAAGATACATATATATACATAACTATAACATGATAGTGTGATAAGTTCCCTAATACAATTAAGTGCCAAGTATTGCCATCTATACTTATAACAATTCCTAGAAACTGCCAATAATACACAGATCAATACATTTTCATGACTCATCTCTTCATAAACCTACAAAAATGGGGAAGTTTCCATGAAGCCAAGTTACTTAATCCCCTATCAAATATCTTGATATTTTTTAAATTATTGTGGTACCAAGCAGGCTGGCAGGACCATCCCCACCCCCACCCCCCTACCCCCAGTAGTACTGGATCATCTAGGCAGGGTGCAGGGAGACCCGAATAATGAATAAATGTATTAATCCCATCCTTTTAAAACTGGATCACATCGTAAGTGCAAAATTAAAAAAGACAAAATCTGTCTTCCCACAGTCTGTTCACCAAACTCAACACCTAGCTATGGAATTTTCTAGCCATAAAAAACATACACTCGGAAATAAGCAATGTTGTACTAAAAACAATTCAGACACCCATATATTCTGGGCAGATTTTATTGTTGTTGAGGGGGGAGTAACCCAGTTACTCTGTGGTAAAATTTTTAGTGATCAATCTTGAAAGACCCAAGGAAAAACTGACCAGCAGAAACAGAAACACTATCCAGATTTTATTCCCTTCCCTCCACATCCACACTAACCCTTCTAGAACAATTCACACACTGATGCATTTTTCTCTCTATAGGTGATAACCAAATCTGTTGCTAGAGATCTGATTTACTTTCATTCCCATTTTTCTCAAAATCCCTACAGAACTGGCTCAGGAACACCTGAAAATATATCATCATGAAAACTAAAATCATTACCTCCTCAGAAACCAGTATTCCTTGCCAACTATTTAATTCAATGTACAGATAACGAATATATGCACAGGTTGAACACACAGCTGTAAAATATTTTTAAAAACACATATAATGATTGCAAAGCCTTTTACTTAACATACTCCATTTAAAAAGAAATTAATAAAAGTGCTTTTAGTTTTTCAACTTTAAAGTCGACAGTCACAATGTCTCAGATATGTCGCCCCAAGTATAAATTAAAACTGTAATTTCACACATTCCAAAGCAGTTAATGCCTGCATTTATATTCAACTTCTATTTAGATCTATTTTTAATGGGAAAATGCACTTGTCTTTAGGGTAGTAGTCATGTGAATAGACTGAAGAAACTAAAAAGCTTTAAATATTTCCCATAAATGTCAAAGAATCTTAGATTTGGCAAGGGCTTTACAAATAACAGCCAATCCACTCATGTTATAGATGGGATATTATATAATTTACCTCAATTTACATAGTTCCACAAGTAGCAGATGGTGGATTAATACTAAGGTGACTATATACATTATCAACCAAATCAGGACACTTTTGAGAATGAAAGAGGATACTCTTCGGGATGGCTGCAGGACAACAGGTGTACACCAGGCCTCTCTGGGGAAACCAGGACATCTGGTTAGCCTAACGGTAACACATACAATGCGTATTTGCTGTTTTAATTGGGAATCTTCAACCTGCTACAGGGACAAGAAACAAATCAGATAGATAATCTCTGTGTATTCAACATACATAATGTATTGGCAAGTAACCCAGGAGACATAGGCAGAATTCATAAGATGTATTAAGAATAGAGAGTAAGTTAGTAACCCACAGACATATGATAGACAAAATGAAATGTAGATCGCTTTAGTATCAATAATAAAAAATGGAATGTATATTTCTTTAGTATCAATAACAAATTAGAATGTTACTTAGAAATGGATGTAATGACCATAAACCTTAAACATTCGTAAAGCTTCTACATTGACAGTTATTCATCCCTAAGTCTGCCCCCTTTAGTGACACCCATTATGGCTCCTTTTTGGCCCCATATGTTCTCTGCTTGAGAGACACAGATAGAAGCCATAGCAGCTCAGCGTATTAAACAGTGAGCTACAGGTGTGGTCAGGTGTACGAGTTTCTGCAGCTCTCCAACAAAGTAAGCCCATTTTACTATTGAGTTTCCTTGCTTAACTGGGCTTTGTAACCACAACATCAGCAGAAATAAGTTGATGAGACAGACACGAATCAGGAGATACTGCAGAGTAAAACAGAGTTAACAAAGTGTGATCCTTCCATCCATCCCATGGACCCTATCCTAACCTTGTACACTTATCCAAGAGCATTTTCTTTTCTTTTTTAAACAAACCATATTTTTATTGATTTTAGAGAGGAAAAGACAGGGAGAGAGAGAGAGATAGAAACATCAATGATGAGAGAGAATCATTGATTGACTGCCTCCTGCACACCCCATATTGGGGATCAAGCCTGCAACCCAGGCATGTGCCCTGAACTAGAATCAAACCCAGGACCTTCCAGTCCACAGGCTGATGCTCTATCCACTGAGCCAAATCAGCTAGGCCAAGAGCATTTTTTTGAAGCCCACTATAGAATAAATAAACCATAAGTTTCCAGAATCTTAGCATTTTGGTCTGTAGGCTTCTCAATTCACGACCTCTGTTACAGCTTGCCTGGTTATTTATGTAGAGGTTATTATTGTGTTAATAAAAATCACCACACAATAGCACCTATCTCCAAAATCCCGTTAATTAATATGCTCATTGAACAAATATGAGTATCTTCCACACAGCATGATCAATTCTAGGTGCTTGGAATTTAAAGATGAAAGACACAGCCTTTGTTTTAAAACACAGTCCAAGATGAGGAAACAGACAAGGTATCATAGTGTTGGTCCAACCTCCAGAGATCAAGGAAGGATTCCTTGAGGAAGTGACAGCAGAGAATATAGAAAAGGATAAAACAGAACAGAACAACAAAAAAACCAACTCATTAACACTTATTGCTAACTGCATGCTACAATATTTTCTAGTTAACTGATGTGGATTAACTCATGTAATACAACCCTGTGAGTTATTATTGTTGTCAGTCCTATTTGAAAAATAAGAGAAGGTTGGCATGGAAGGGTCACACATCTAGCGAGTGGAGGAGTCAGGACAGAAAGCCAGGCATTGGCCCAAGAAACCATCCTCTTAATTACTTGCCTCAAATACCCCAAGTGCCAAGAACAAAAATATGACTCGGAGTTAGAAAGGCAAAAAAGGTGAGAAGTACATGGTAATGAGAACCAAACTAAGACAACTGCCACAGTTTAACAGAACACGGCATGGGTGCCAGGAATTTAGAAGATGAAGCTGCTCAATTCAGCAGGGCCAGAAAATGAGATTACTAAAGCTCTTACCAAAACACACATGCCACATGGCCGCTAAGTCAAAGTCTGCATCACAATCTTATAAGGAAACATAAATAAATAACCATCATGTAGCATGAACAACCAAAACCAAAAAAAACAAGCCTTGAAATATTCAATTAATAACAGTTTTCTTTTAATTGACAGCAGCATCTTATACAAATTCCACATTCTCTGAACTACGACACAAAACAAATAAAATTTTTAAGAATTTACATCTAAAGTAGAGTTCTAATCCACTCATCTGCTGGTGGGCACTTAGGCTGCTTCCAAAGCTTAGCTATTGTAAAGTGTGCTGCTATGGACAGAGGGGTGCATATATCCTTTCAATTGGTGTTTCTGGTTTCTTGGGATATATTCCTAGAAGTGGGATCACTGGGTCAAATGGGAGTTCCATTTTTAATTTTTTGAGGAAACACCATACTGTTCTCCACAGTGGCTGCCCCAGTCTGCATTCCCACCAGCAGTGCAAGGGGGTTCCCTTTTCTCCACATCCTTGCCAGCACTTGTTGATTTGTTTGTATGTTGATGATAGCCATTCTGACAGGTGTGGTACCTCATTGTCGTTTTTATTTGCATCTCTTGGATAATTAGTGTCTTTGAGCATGTTTTCATATGCCTCTTGGCCTTCTGTATGCCCAGTTTCAAAAAGTGTCTATTTAGGTCCTTTGCCCATTTTTTCATTGGATTGTTTATCTTCCTTTTGTTAAGTTGTATGCGTTCCCTTTAAATTTTGGAGATTAAAGCCCTTATCTGAATTAACATTGGCAAATATGTTCTCCCATGCAGTGGGCTCTCTTGTTGTTTTGTTGATGGTTTCTTTTGCTGTGCAGAAGCTTTTTATTTTGATGTAGACCCATTTGTTTATTTTCTCCCTAGCTTCCATAGTCCTAGGAGCTGTATCCGTAAAGATATTGCTATGACACATGTCTGATATTATGCTGCCTATGTATTCTTCTAAGATTTTTATGGTTTCCCATCCTATGTTTAAGACCTTTATCCATTTTGTGTTTATGTATGGTGTAAGTTGGTGGTCTAGTCCAACCTCAGAGGAAAGGCAGGGGAGGGGAGAGGGTAAGAGATCAACTAAAGGACTTGTATGCATGTATATAAGCATAACCCATAGACACAGACAGTAGGGGGTGAGAGCATATGCTGAGGGGTAGCAAAGGCCAGGAAGAGGTCAATGGGGGGAAAAGGAGACATATGTAATATTTTCAACAAGAACAAATTTAAATAATAAAAATAAAAAATAAATTCATGGGTTACCCCTATTTCTACTGTTTAAATCTCACACATATAATTGTATGTAAGCCTATGGATATGCACCATGCATATGTAAGTCAACTAAAAATGAGGTAAATGCAAAACCAAATCTCATACATACATCTCTTCAACAATACTATGGTGTCAGAGATGTTTATTTTAAGATGGTAAACAAATTTGTATAACAGGAAAAATAAAATATTTTATTTTATTAGGTAAGGAATAAACCAACAAAACAGATATATTCATAGGCCATTCAAATAATATCTTCCAATTGTAAATAATCACATTTTCTACTGCTATAAATAATCATATTATTTACTATAGATGAGACCAAATTTATAAATATTAGATAAACAAGGGTACAATTTCCCTTATAGTAGTGAAACTGTGGAAATAAATTACTTTTACAAGACAAACAGTTTCTAATAAAAATAAGAGTTCAATGTTTTTGAATCCCTAGAATTTTTAAAGAATAAAAGTTTTAATGGTTTACTTTTTAACAAAGAAATTAAGGTGGATATAATTTTTGTGGCTAAGAAAATGTGTTGCATATGTTAATTTATTTTTTCATATTTTAAGGCTAGTTTGAGAAACATATCATTAATAACAAATACTTTCCCAGAGTATAATACTTTTTTAATATATTTTTATTGATTCAAAGAGGAAGGGAGAGGGAGAGGGAGAGAGATAGAGATAGAAAGATCAATGATGAGATTCATTGATCTGCTGCCTCCTGTCACACCCCACACTGGGAATCAAGCCTGCAACCTGGTCAGATGCTCTAACAAGGAATTAAACCATGACCGCCTGATTCATAGGTCGACACTCAACCACTGAGCCATGCTGGCCAAGCAAGAGTATAATTCTTATATTTTAAAATGATTTAAGTATTTAAACAAGTCTTCACTTTTTTTTGTTATAGTCTATATAAAGATATCTAGAGTCACCACTTAAAGCTTATTACAATGTAAAATATTTACTTTAATTGTTAATTCCCAAGTCTGATAAAAAAAAATATATATATATACCACTGTTTTGCCCAGCTGGTGTGGCTCAGTGGTTGAGCATTGACCTATGAACCAGGAGGTCATGGTTTGATTCCTGGTCAGGGCACATGCCCGGGTTGTGTTGTGGGCTCAATCCCTAGTGTGGAGCTTGGAGGAGGCAGCCAATCAATGGTTCCCTCTCATCATTGATGTTTCTATCTCTCTTTTCCTTTACCTTCCTCTCTGAAATTAATAAAAACTATCTCAGTTTTTTTCTATTAATCTCAAAAAGTATTATAACCTTACAGAAATAACATTTTAAAATGTTATTATATACTTTTAATGAGTGTTCACACTACCACTACTGTAGCCTGATGATTTACAATTACCCAATGACCAAAAAAGAAACAGTCAACACAA
This sequence comes from Myotis daubentonii, assembly GCF_963259705.1. NCBI lineage: Eukaryota > Metazoa > Chordata > Mammalia > Chiroptera > Vespertilionidae > Myotis > Myotis daubentonii. The sequence goes on from NC_081840.1 coordinate 195,284,413, forward strand.
ATTTCAAAAATAGAAGAAATTCACTTAAATTTAGTCATGTTTTCTCAATACAATCACATATACTCATAAACCTAATCCTCTATTATTTGCTCTACTTATATATCAAGAATTTGAGAAAGATGTTTCACTAATTTATCGAGACTCAAAAACACTTTCATTTTCTCATACTCTGTCATCATCTTACGTATGGATGGATTTTCTGTGGATTAGCATTAGACTAGAGGAAGCTGCAAGAAGGGCAATGCATAAGGAAAGTTTGGGATTTCCTTTCAATTTACCAATTGTACCAAACTACCAGTATGATTTGATCACCTTCAGTAGTTTATAATTTTGCCTTCTCTAAATGTAAGTGTATCCCCAGGGTATCTCCTTGCCCATTCTCTTCTCTGCTTTAGCAATCTCATAAATGCCAATGGTTTTAACTATCACCATTATGCTGAAAATTCCTAAACTCCATTCCTAGCAATTACTTTTCTCTTGATATTTAGATTCATATGTGCGAGTTTGCTTCACATTTACACCACTAACTCAATATTCCTGGACCAAACTCACCATTTTCTGCCCATTAAAAGCCAAAGCTTCCTGCTGAAGTTTAATCCTGTCACTGGAACCACCCCGTCACCTAGGCATCTTTGACTCTTCCCTCATGCTCGCCTCTTGCATCCAATTAGCAGCCAGGCACTGCAATTTCAGCCTCCGTGCATTTCTCCTATCACCCCTCTTCTTTCCATCCCTATTGCTATCTCCCAGGTTCAGGCACTCATTACCTTCTGTCCTACAGGAAGAACCTAACTGATCTCTCCACTTTCAAGTCCCTCTCTACCCTAAAATTTCCACAAAATCCTCACAGGTTCTAAACTGCAGTTCTGATCGGGAGCTTCCAAAGAATCCCAACCACAGACAAAATTATGTACAAAGTCTCCCCCTGACATTTAAGACTACCTACAAAATACTTACAACCTCTCTTTCAAACTTCCTGGCTCACTACTTTTTTCCTCATGTTCTTACTAGACTATTGGGTAAACTAGACTATTCGTTGTCTGATGAAAATGTCTTAATTTTCTCCAACTATAATGGTTTTCACACATGATTTCAATTATGGAGCATCCTCTTTCTTCCAGCACCTCCCATCTGTGCTTGCAAATGATCCTAGGGATTTCTTCAAGAGTTAGTTAAGGTATCACATTATCCTCCCCTTTTCCCTATCCCCATCCCACACCAAGAATGCCTTTCCTCCTTCTTTAAAGTACTACAGCACTTGCATGACACCACAGTTCACCAAATCAGAGTCAAGTTAATACTGGTTTGGCTATTCTTTCTGTCACCAGCAGTAGGCTATAATTCCTGGAGGAAAGGCAGCCTTATAAAGCATTCCATGTATATTAAAGCTACAACAAATATGTGAATCAAATTGAGTTATTTTCTTTCCTAAACATTTATACTAAATGTTCACTTACTTAAGCTATGAACCCATAAATGTGCTTAAAATATAAAGCTAGGGTTTTAGAACATTTCTTTGTCTCTTCCCCAAACTACATTTAATCAGAAACATTAATAAGTAAATCAATTCACTGAAAAAATTTTATGAATTGTCCACTATATATCTCTGGTATGATTATTACAAAACAGAAAGCCAAAAAAAGTGTGTAAATGGTTGTAGGTAACACTTACCAGGCCTTAAGAGCTAAATGCATAATTATATTTAATATATTTATATGTGATAATAAAACTATATATATATGCTTCTATTACACCACTATACAGATGAGATAGGAAATATATCTAAAATGTAAGTCCTTGGTCTTGGTTATAACAGTTAATATGTGGTAAAGCTGTGAATGAACTCAAACCCCTCTGACCCCAAAGTTCATATAGTAACTGCAATTCCACACTACTACCCTCTAAGTAGTAGTAAAAGCAAAATGGTAAAGATTTAAAGATATATCTATTAACATAAAAAATTGCTTCTTAAGAAGTAATAATTGGGGAAAAACACCATCAATTTAATTAACTATATATACAAAAGAAAGATAGAGTGTCTGACAAAATTTCTGTACTGTATGTAGACCTATATGAAAAATGCAAAATCAAAAACCCAGATACAAGCCTATCTATGAAAGCATCATGTTCTAGACACAATATCTGCTTTCCCCCTCCCTTTCATCTTAATTTGGGGTTAAGGCTTCTATAAATATAATGGAAGTTTATAGTACTAGATAAACTTCAGATCTCTTTTACTACCACATATCTTTTGATTTGAAGGGAAATAGAAGAAAAAGAAAGAGACTTTCTAATAATTAGCTAACTTATTCTGAAAAGTATCTGTCACTGGGAGTGTAAAATTTGCTCCTTTGGAGCATATATACAATTATCAGCATGTGGCAGATATTAATGAAACAACCTACAATACACTCCTAATTAAATCCAGGAAATGAAATGTTTTTTGGATTAAATGTCAAAGTTTAGCATTTATTTTCCATTATTCATATCCTTTGTGAAAAGAAAAATGTAATGATGAGAAATACACTAATTTCCATACGTATTTTGAAAAGCTATTTCATACTTCTCAGATGGAAAGGGAAAATAAATTGTAATTTATGCCAATAAAAATAAAAGACTTTATCACATTTTCCTTTAAATACTTGAAGGCCAAACTCACTAACACATTATTTTCAATTGGATACATCATTCTGGTATTGATTACTTTTAGGAAAGAAACAAGACCCTAAAGAAATGCTTTTAAATAATGTTTAGGGCTGCAAAGTTGTTGTTTTTTAACCTCAATACTTTACTTCCCTAGATTCCTATGGCCCTTCTTCTCACATGAAAATATAAGGACCTATTGCATGACAATTCTAAGAGTGATGTGCAAATAATGCATTTTGCATATCAATTACACCTGACATTTTGTCTGAACTGGCAAATCTCTGAAAGACACAAATAAATGTGAACAGGGGCTTTTATCCGAAATAATATTATATTGTCATATAAACCAAGAAGCTAACAAGGACTTTGAAGGCCATGTTATATTATTCTCTTGCAGTAATAGTTACATCAAAAAAGCTGAGCTTGTAAAACGGAAGGTTTTCAATTGCCATAGCAACATTAATCTCTGTTCTTCTGTTACAAGTTCTTTCATCTCCTTACCTCTCCATGAATTCCTAGACTTTACCTATACACTTCAGACTGTAATATAATAATGAAATTAGAACCAGCTTTTCCAAAAATTTGGGAGTAAGGGGAGTAAGAACATGAGAACATGCCAGAAGTTCAACTCATCAAAGTCAATATAAATGGCACTAAAAACATATTAAGAGTAACAAGTCTCAAATTTTCTAATAATCATGTTACATCGAATGAAATTATGAAGGCCAGAGGAAGCAAAGATAAATTGTTGACCTCATCATGCACACACACATTTCAGGCCACTCTAATTCAGAATCAGAGGGAGATTAAAAATTGTTCTGTCAGGCATAGGCCTAGGGATGGGTGAAAGTGGAAGAAAATCAATCCAATTCAACCTATATCGAATTTTTAGCCGAGCTGAAGGGGACCCAGGTGGTATACCACATTCCACCCAGCAAAGATAATACCATTTGCCAATGATCTAGAAGGAAGGGGCCATGGCCTGTCTAGTAAATTAACAGAACTTCCTTGGGGCTGAAGGGTAAAACATGTATGGGATGTGATTTGAAGTAAGAGAAAACTGTATTGCCTACTAATCTTATTTACTATAAGTATATGTGTGGCTTATAGGCCTCAACGCATCCTGTATTTCTCTCTCCCTGTTCTTCATTTATTCCAGTGTCCAAAATTATCTAATCACATTGGTGTGTTCACAGGGTAAAAAAATAATAAAAAAAACAATTGGCTCCATTCCCAAATCATTGTGTTACCAGTAATCCGACAAATGAGCTTTCATCACCCCTTCCCTGCTTCTATCAGTTTATTATAACACCTTCATGTGTACAATTAGGTGAGCATTCTGCAGCTACTGCAGCTTTCATTTCCTAGTCTCTTAACCAATGAGAACATTACCATTTCCTTAAGATAAAGCATTTTTATAGCATTGCTTTACATTGTCTTCAAGGGATATTGCTATTTTAATAATTAGTTTTAATTAGGCAAGAGTTATATAAGTTAAGATTCATTTTTTGAGGCACTCTCAAAAGACACATTAAGATTATTTTTGTTATTATTTTATTAAACTATATGCTATGTTATGTTGTTAATGAGCGCAAATATGAGCAGATTACTCTCCAGCTGCCTTCCAAATTTTGACATGGAACATTCTACTAAGAACTAAATGAATATGAAATATATTGAGGCCAGCAGATAAACTGTCTTTAACGTTGTTCAATTTCTCTCCTTGCTAAATGTATATGTTGCAAATGCAAATACTATATAATAAGAATCTTTTCAGCTGTTTCATGGGAACACAGGAGAGCTCATAATCAGATCTAATCTTGGCAGCACTAGAGCCCTGCTAGGTATTACTGGGAAGTAGAAAGAAGGATTGAATGAAAATCCTAGCAGATGCTCTTTTGTTGCAGAATAGCTTATCACACCTAAGCCAAAATAAAATGGGTAACAAAGAATAGCACTAACTTTTTTTTTCTCTTTGATGAGAATAACTTATGCCTAACAAATAACACTTTTAGTTATCTTTTTTTCAGATTTGTTTATTGTATTTAAATTATAGGTTCTTAAATTGGGGCCAGAAAGTTGAGCTTCTGTTCAAAGGAATACATTAGAGAACTCATTTGTAAATTTTTCCATAACAGCACCATCATTCCTTAGCAATATTTTCTGTCTCCTCTTACCTTCCATAGCTGAGTAAGTGGCAATCTCTCAAACCAGAAACTTGGTTGCCCTCTTTGGATTTTTCCTCTACATTATTCACACATCCAATGAATATAAAATTCTTGACATTTGGTCCTCATTAGCACTAATGTCACTCACTACTTGAGTCAGGACCACCATCATTTTAAAAATCAAAATCAACAGGATAACTTCCCCATCTCCAGTCTTTAAGCCTCAAATGCAGGCAGTGGTTCACTTCCTCTAAGATTTACTTAATTATTCCCTTGCTGCCATCACAAAAATTCTAAACTCCTCAAGATGTTATTTCATGCTATGCTGATCAAGTGCTTGATTACTTCCCAGACCATTCGGGGCTAATGTCCAGACATTATCCTTCAGACTTCTATGCTCCAATCATACTGAACTAGGCATTTCTGCTACTGTTTCCTCTGTCTATAATAATAGTATGTTTCTTCTACCTGTGTGTTTGGCTAACTACTACTTGTCTGTCAGGCCACAGCCTAGATACCACTTTATACTTAGGAGCGCTTTCTCTAAGACTGGTACATACTCCCCCCATGGTATTCTATACTTTCCCCTGAAATAGGTGTTTCTGCTCTTGCCTCTGCTACACAAACACTGCTGTGTGGGTGAAGGTCATGAAATGGCCAGTGGCATGAATAATTAGGTCAGGGATACTGACCTATTAGGTCAGGGATACTGACCTAACCCAAGGAGGATTACATTCCCTTCTTGGAAATGTAAACTAAAGGGTAAGAATACAGTGCCAGTTGGTGGTTGGTACTAAGAGGCGTGTGTACAATTTGGTGTGACAGTCACAATGCTAAGGAGCAAAGAAAGCTGATGGAAAGTTAGAGAAACAAGGAAGAATTAGGCCCAATTGGAGCGTGCTTTCCTGATATTATTTACTGATATCCAAGATCCAGTCCTCAAGAGTCTAGATTCCCATAAGAAATATGTATTCTGAAAACATAGTTCCCACACTTAGCACTCCCCCCTAAACACACACACACACACACACACACACACACACACACACACACACACTCACACACACAAGCTTCTATTAATTACTTTTAAAAACAAGTCTCTTGCCTCTTTGGATACAGGGGAGAGGTATCCTTTAGCAAGCATTTGCCACATGGTGCTCTTTTCTTGTTTCCCAATACCCACTGAGAGATCAAAATTATGACTTGAATTCTCCATCTTTGTTTTCCTGGTACATAGTGTAGTTCCCAGCATACATTTGCACTCAACCCGTTATTAAAAATAAAAATAATAATAATAATAATTAATGAGGGCAAAAATTAAATGGAGTTTTCTCCTTGCTTATAATTATAAAAGCAGTCCCATCTACAAAAAACCCAAAATGGAGGAAAAAGGGGAAACTTAATTATAGAGTTTTATTTGATTCTCAATAGACTGACAATACAGGAGCCCCTTGGAAAAGCATTTTGGCTCTTGCAAAAGGTAGACTATGACTTGTCAGGATTGAAATGCTTTAGCTGTATTCTGAGAGAACACTTGTATGGACCCTGCACATCAAGCATGTCAAACTCGCGTCCCAAGGGCCACATGCAGCCCACAACAAATATTTTTATGGCCCAGCCAATATAACGGTATGTAAGAAATGTTTTAATAAAAATTCTGTAACTTAATTTTTACAATATCCTGTTATACATAATTATTAATAACAAACTACAAGGTTCGCTAACAAATGATTACTATAATCGTGTTGCGTTTATTTCCTTTACGCGCCTTACGCGCAGGCCCACCATTTCTCTCCCCTAATACTAGCAGCGAATATCTTAGCAGCTAATTGCCACGTCATTAGTCTTGGACTGACTTGTTTCGTGTGTGCAACAGGAAATATTGTGCTTTTGGAGAACACGAAAAATACGTTTATTTGTTTTACTCTTATTAATTTGTGCTGTTATTCACTGTCTGGTAAGTTAATGTTCAAGAAAAATATTAATTTTTATTACAATGCACTATTATTTCATGTTAACGATTACTCATTTATTTCAGCCCTTTGTATTCAACATGTCTCTATCGAAATAAACCTACGTTTCTATGAAAATTGAAGCTTTTGTGTTTTTTGCGGCCCACATAAACTTAAACCTTGTTTATCCGGCCAGTGCTAGCCTTCGAGTTTGACACGCTTGCCACACACTCTATGTGCCTAGCAGGAGGGTTATTTGTTGATCATCTCAATGAACTTTATATGCAACTTATGAAAATCACAATTAAAGCATAGGAAGTGCTGATAAAAAAAAACCACAGTTACATTCTTTTAGCTTCAAGGAAAAGTCTTGATATCTAGTCATTAACTGGGCAATCTGCCCTCAGACTTCCTTCTGCTTTAATATGCTAAAGAGAAACATGTCTTCTGTGAACAATGCTTTTCTTAAATCCCTTATGCTTTGCTGCTCTACTGTGAAGTCCTAATTCCTCTGAATCTAAACACTCATTAACTCTCAAGAACTATTAGCTATCTGGAGTCAAATGAATGAAAAGGGAGAAAAAAAGAGTAAAGTTTAATTTCAAGCCAATGAAAGGGTCTTTATGTGTTTTATTTTTTGTTGAGTTGTTAAGGCTGTTTTAATTGGGTTTCCTACTTGCTTGTTTGGCTATCTGTAGAACAAACAGGGGTTAACAATTTTTAAAGTAAAATCAATTTCATTTTTCAATCAGATTGTATTAATCTCTGTCTTTATTACTTATATTTATTAATGAGTTTTCTGTAACTTTACGTATCTTGTTTTTATAAGACTTGTTTTTGTTTTGAGAAAGGTGTGGAGGGGTGGAGTTTACTGACATTTTCTTGTTTGCATTCTTCCATGTTTTTTCAATTTGAAGAGCTGAAGGTAATATGGTAGGTATCTTTTATTTCAATTTCACTTTTAATACCTGTCCAAATACTCTAGCTCTATGTACTATTGTTACCATCATAACTAGCTAGTTTATTAATATTGATAGAAAAAAATAAAAGAGAAGGCCAGACATTATAAGCATAGTCATCTGGGCAGCTTCTGTAGGAAGCTGCAACTTTATACTCCAGTATAAAGAAACCACCAGTCCATTTCCTGCAGATACTGGGAAAGGGATCAAGCAAAGGGGTAAATGGGCGCATATACAGTGAAGTTGGGGTGCCATGGGGAAGACACTTGCCTGTCAGTCTAGCCTGTGGAACCATGAATTGCCTAGAGGGGTGGAGCCACTGCAAGGATGTGAAATCCTGAAGGATTCATTTGTTAAGCACCTAATTAAAATTCCCCCCCAAAAAAAGAAAATTTCTCTGTCTTGCGCCTCTTGTTTCTCTTGCATTGCTCCTGCTTCCTTGCACTTGCGTCTTCAGGGGCCTGCGCTAGCCTGCATGTGGCCCTAGAAGCCGCAAGGCCATGACCCCACACTCAATGGACTGGAGCTTGGAGCACAAGCTAAGCTGGCCAGATGCTGGACTAGACTGTGCTTTAATATGGAGTGAAGACACTGGGCAGTGGCTTCAATCCCAGCTCTGCCGAAGATGAAATGGGGCCCTTTCCATGGTGAGATGGAGAGAGAGGGGACCTTGGAAGGGAGCCCTCTTAATTTCACATCAATAAAGCTTTTCATGATACCTGATCCTCCCTTGGGGCCCAGAAATTCTTGTTCCCATGGCACCCCAAGATGCCTACTTCCAGCAGCAACAGGTGGGGACAACAGGAGGGCATCCCATAGATAACAGGATCTTCTGTATTAGGAAAGATTATGGCCCTGAAACATTTGCTTGTCCTTCCTTGTTCTTTCTATGGAGCACTCAGAGATGACCTTCAGTTGCCCTGTGTCTCACTGATAAAATTAGTTTTGCAGAAAAGCAACTTCCCAAAAGTATTGTCTCATCATAACAGATTAACACAATTCTGTTGGCTCCTTTTAAATCACATTTACCACAGTATCCATTTATGAGATCACATGAAGGCTGCCTCGGACCATCCTTTCCATTTCTATTCAAAACAGAATATAATGTTTCTATTTTTAAACTGATATAAAAACATAATTCATAACCCATTACTACACTGCAACCTCCCACATACTGGCAAAAAGGCAAAATCTCATAATACAGAAAACCCTCATTAAGCTTTAAAAGTTGGGTAATGTTTAAATTCAGCCAACTCTTTACAAAAAGTTCTATAGGGGAAAACTATTGTAAATGACTAATATTCTGAATTTTTTCATAAGACATAATCCCCAGTAGGTAGGGGTGTGTGTGTGTGTGTGTGGGGGGTGTATGTGTGTGCACACACACACGTGCATGTGTGTTTGTATTTATGTTCATTGCTGATTTAAATATTCATATCATCTACTCAAAAATTAAACTTTATTTCTGGATTTCTATTTCATTAGTATTAGAAATTGTGAGAATGCATCTGCTTTGGAGTAAATTAATTAATTTTATATTATTTTATAGTATAAATCAGAAGTCAAAATCATGGTGAAAACTTTCTGGGAGGAATATAACACCACCCAATTTCTGCAAAACAAAAAGCAAAAATGAAAAAAAAAAGTTCTTAAAGAATGCTTACTGTGCATTTTCCTTGAATTTTTAGAACACGGAGTCAATTTTACATGCTTCTGTGGAAGTTCACGTTCTCACCCACCACTGCCCCTTCCCCAGTCATCACCACCAAGGAAGAAATGCTAATCTGAATAGAAAGATTCTCTGAAATCAACTGAATGATGTGACTGAGAGTGGACAGTCACTGTGAGTCCCATGTTTCCCATGTACGTACTCTTCCTATGTGGCTGCAGTAATTGAGGAGTGAGGTTTAACTCTCCCAGGTCTGTTAAATCTCAAATGGATTCATGATGCATCCCCCTTATTCCATGAACTGAAATAAAGTATTCCAACTTTTTTTTTTTATCAGAGAATTATCTAATGGGGTTTAGAAGCTCAACTGTTATAGTAATATTTCATGTTCTTTTGCCAATATTTCTTGTATGTATATCCCCTTATAGAAATTAGGAGAGGTGACTGTGTTTTGGGACAAGACTTGATATTTATGGTTCAACAAGCCAAATGATTCCTAGCCTTTTTCATGTTGTGGAACATAAAGAAAATTATAAGTATTTATAATACTTGATAGGTTTATAATTGTGAGTAAGCAAAACAGAGTTTATTTTGTGTTATTATTTGTTAATTATCACTTTCCATATGAACAAATTTAAACAATTTTTGCCCACCACATATTTATATAGTAATATATTATATTCCCTAGGGGAATTTAGAGGGAAAATAGTGCCTGTATGGAATTTAATGAGAAAAAAAGAAAAGTTACATTGCCTTAATATATATAAAGACAAAATAAAATATACAGTATTAGGAAAAAGTAGTATTGAATTTTGTGCAAATATCATGTAACATTCTCCATGGAGCTTCATGGGCTGTATGGCTCCCATTCTACTTCTCAGCTGCAGAGACGACTTTATAAACAAAGGAATTTCCCACACTTTCATAAGAAAATTAGCTTGTTCCTGTAAGCCATCACTTTTCTATCCCTTTACATGCTTTCAAATGTCTATACACAATTCCTAACCAAGATGTTTTCATCCTAATCTCAAAATTTTGGTAGTTTCTATTGATGAGAATGTTTTTTCAAAAATGATTGGATGTGTTAAAACTTGTATTTTACAACCACTCAAATTCTGTAAGAGCTGAAATTCTCACTCAAAGTAATTTTAAATGTCCTGTGTTCCGCAAAGACAGTTCAAAATTTAAGGTCAACATTTTGAAATAACAATGAGGCTCTAATGTAGAATAAGCATGCATTGTTAAACAGCTGGCTCGGATACAACTAAGAGCAAACATCAGCCACAGATATATGAAAAGACACCTGAAAGCCTGCCTGGGGCTGAGCTTCCAGGAGCCCCTGCCCAGCCACCCCCAGCCCTCTGCCCCACCTCCCACCGCTGGCCGCACCTTGGGCTGGGATCTGAGCTCCTTGGGCACCGGGACCACGAACTCCTCTGGCAGCTCCACGGGGCCCTTGTCCGCGATGAGCTGTGGCGCGCTCTGCAGCTGGCTGCTGGAGGAGATGTCTGGGTGGTAGAGCGCCTCCTGGGTTGCGCTCAGCATGTCGCAGTGGAGCAGCGAGGGCTGGATGTCTCTCAATGTGCTGGCCACCTGCGGGCACCATCAGACTCCACTCAGCTCAGGGCCGCCTCAGAGGAGCCTGCTGCAGGCTAGTCCCCAGGCTGCTGTCAGCTGCAGGCCATAGGCCCCATACACCGGCCACCCCAGGCCCCATCAAGACAACCCTGACCTGAGGAGATCCTATCTCCTAGGCTCTATGCGATGATGACTATGTAGTGCTGTCCAAATTAAACACTACCTTAAGCCAAACACCTCACCCTAATCCCTAATGAGGATTAGAAACTTAGACATAATTATTGAAAACTGAGAAAGCTACTTGAAAAATGTAAAAAAAAAAGTCTATATTTTTATAGATTCACAGCATTCTGATGCCAATTATGGGCATTAATATCTATAAGTGTAAAAAAAAACATTGGTTACTGAACTAAATATTTTTACACAAAATCTTCTTAAGGTAATGAATGAAAAAACCTTCAGAGGTGGTTTTATATTAGTTTAGTTTTGTTTATTGTATTGTTATACTTACATGGATTGTTTTATATTTATTTATTTTTCAGGTCATTAAACATTTTTTTGAAAGATACTGTATTAAGATCCGTGATGGACATTACGGTGAAAAGGATATACACACATTTTTGCCATTTACATACACAGTGATTTTACTGACAAATGTACATATTACATCAATGAGTAAATATGAAAGACCAAGACAATAATGAAAAAAATAAAATTTCACACATATGATTTTTTTTTTAATAATTCACAAAACAGTCATACATCATATACTATGAAAAAGAGCTATTTAAGTACAGAATTTTTTTCTGGTGAATTGGCACATAAAATATACATTTCTCTACACTAACCGCAACTAGTGTAATAAATAGGAATTATAATAAAAATGTCCCTGCCAAAATAAGAAAAAGACTTTACAAGAATAAAGATTTTGCTTTACACAACTATTTTTAATATACTAGAGTATGCATATTTAAAACACATGAATAATGCTACATGACTATCATTCAATAGTCAGGATAGAAACTAAGAAATTCAATAATGCAAGAGAATTTTATAATCTTTCTAACACTCGAAGTTTATACAGTGAGGCTGTAATTTATTGATATATAAAATATTTGAAAGTTAAGAATGAAAACATACTTTCTTTCAAATCACAAGAAATATTACAACCCTATTGAAAACAACAAAAAATAATATAAAGAAATCTGTCAAACCATCCATTGATAATGAAAAAGTTTAGATTACAACTAAGAAAACAACATGTTTACTTAAGCTCATTACAATGTATGAGTACCAGGCAAAAGATAGTGTAAATGCTATTTCGATAGTTTGTGGGAATGAAAAAAAGTGTCAAAGAAGGAAACAAATTTTAAGGCCAAAAAAAGTTGTGAAAATCAAAATATCTAAATAAGTGCCTCCTTTAAAGTTTAAATCCAGTGATGTCTCTTTTAACTTATGAAATATCCCTCTCTTCGTTGCCCCAAATGACAATGTGACCTTTTTAATTATTTTTTACACAGATGCATATAGGCATGCTTTCCCTAACATCTTTATAACTACTCTATGAAAGAAATTTAGCAAAAGATTATAATGCTGCATTAGCCTATAAGCTTCAGATATAAAAACATTGAAAGATTTCACCCACAGCCAAGTTAACAAATAAGGGCATGTGGAGTGAGGAAGTATTGTGCTCCATTCATTAATTCAACAAATATTTACGGAGTTCCCATGATGTGCCAGCTCCTTTTCTGGGTACTGGAGATTTTGGTAAACAAAACAGACCACACATCTACTTTAATGAATCATCCATTCTTTTGAGAGAGATTCTACAAATGGATAATTTTTAAAGGGGACATCTGTAACACGTACAACAATAAAGATACATTCTAAAAAATAATTTTTAAAAATACCATATAGGAGATGAGAAATTTATAGAAAGTTTAAATAGGGTAACATGTAAGGGGGGATAAGGGGGAGAGACCAACCAAAGGACTTGTATGCGTGCATATAAGCCTAACCAATGGACCCAGACACCAGGGGGGTGAGGGCATGAGTGTGGGGGGGGTGCAAGGGCAATGGGGCCATAAGGGCACATATATGATACCTTAATCAATAAAGGAAATAAATAAAAAAAAGATAAATACATAAATAAATAGTTTTTAAAAAGCTACTCTGTTTATGTTTTTATGGAAGATTTGTCTATGGGAGTAAAATTTAAACTGAGATCTCAAGTTGCTAGTCATAAGAAGCAGGAGTAAAGAGCACTTCTGGCTGCTGCAAAGCCCTCAGGCTCGAGCCACCTTGATGAGTTCAAGAAAAAGCACAACACAAATATCACATGACCTCACTTATATGTGGAATCTAATAAACACAATGAAATTGACCAACAAAATAAGACCAGAATCATGAAGTCATGAAACAGACTGGGTTGGGAGTTCAAGAAGAGATAAACCAAAGAGCTTATGCACTTATATGCATAGCTCATGGACATGGGCAATAGGGTAGTGAAGACCTGGTGGAGTGGGAAGGGGCTGGAAGAGAGGGAAAAATGGGGTAAAATGGGATATATCTGTAATAACTACCAATAATTATATATATAAAAGAAATAGCACAATGGCCAATGAAGCTGTTATGTGTAGCGGACTGGGAGAAGAATGGTAAGACTTGAGATCGGAGAGGTTAGCAATAAGTAGATCATGAATTTTGTAAAAGAGGGCAAATAGTTTAGTTTGGGGCAATCAAGCATCTGATTGGGAAGGAAGAATAAGGTACAATAGCGGGGCGGAGGGATGGGAATAGTGATCTCTACGGAATTATAGATCAATTGTTTCAAGAAACGTTAATTTCTAGAGTCTGCAGAGAATAGAGAATAACAAGTGATTTAAAATGCATGTAGAGTAGAATTACCTGAAAAAAATAACAGTATCTGTATTACTAAAAGAATCTTAACTTAAACAAGAAATAAGAACATGTTCAAACTAGAACAAGAAAGCCAGGCCTACAGACTTAGAAACAGTAGGTAGGGACCAAAGAATAAAATTATTTTATGGAGTAAGTTTGAGGAATACAAAATACCAGGAAGTGAAGTAGAATTTGACTCCTGTGTTAAAGGAAATTATACTCTGATGTGTTCTATGAAGCTGGAATATATGGTGTCTATAGACTTCTTTAAATTCAACATCTCTATGAAAGGAATCCAGAGTACCTGTCAGTGAGAGCAACAATGGAGGGTTGTTACACTGTCCATATGGAAAAGAGCTATTAGAACAGAGCCAACATCTTAACATTTGGTATAAAAAAATTATTGTATCTGTTAAACTTACGGTACTGTATAACTTTGGAGGAAATATTTGAATTATAAATATAAATGTAATTTTTCTTCCTTAAGCTATTATAAAAATATGTCTTCAAGATAAACACAATTGTGAGACTGGTATTCCATTAGGACCATGGAATCTTAAGTCTGGAAGGAATCATTCAACTAACATGCTACATAGTAATCCTCAGATCATCCCTGCTAAAACTCTCTGAAATTTCACACCAAAAGTCCATGATCACTCTCTGTCCTTGAAACACCCAATTCCATTTGAAGCAGCAAGTTCCTCAGGTCAAGAAAAGTGGTATCGACCCCCTGGCATTCTCCACTCACTTATCTAAATGCTACACAAATGGGCTACGCAAAACAGATCAAGCTACTCCTAGAAGGCACTTGTCTTCAGATATTTGAAGCTAGCCTTTACATCATAAATGTCCCATTTTTTTATCTAGATGCATAAGGGAAAAGGTTTCTTTAAGTTAAAAAATACCTCAGAATGTTATAGCATTAACTATAATTTCAAGGCATCCTCCCCTTTATACTACTCTTCTATCTCCATTTGAGACCACAATCTCAAACTCCATCATGTGTAATTCTAAGGTGTCTCAAGTATTTGCTGCTGAGATAGAAAGTACTAATAAGGCCAACGCATCTTGTGCTTCTTTCTAATCTTTTGCAAAGAGAGAAAAACATTGTTATCTCCTTTAAAAACTGTAACACTAACAACAAATTTTCTGAAAAAGAAATAAATTGATCCCATTTACATGAAATAGGAATAAATTAAAGGAGGATCAAGATGCCTACTCTGAAAATTACAAGACACTGATAAGAGAAATCGAGGAAGATACAAGTACATTGTGTTCATAGATTGGGAGATTTTATATTGTTAAAATGTCAATACAACCAAGAGCTACCTATAGATTCAATGCAAAAGATTCCAATGGTGTTTTTATAGAAATAGAAAAAGTACTCCTAAAATTTTATTATTCATTGAATAACTAAAGAAATACTGAGAAAGAACAAAGCAGGAGGAATCACACTTCCTGATTTCAGCTATACAATAAAGCTATAGTATGGTTTTGGCAAAAAAAAAAAAATAGTATGGCTTTGGCAAAAAAAATTCCTGACAAATATACCAATGAAACAGAATCAAGAGCCAGGAATATATGACTAATATTTGACAAGGAGCCAATAATACTAAATGGAGAAAAGATGGTCTCTTTAATAAATTGTGCTGGGATAATTGGATATTCACATCTAAAAGAATGAAACTTAACACCAATCACAAAAATTAATTCAAAATACATTAAAGACTTAAATGTAAGACGTGAATCCATGAAACTCCTAGAACAAAACATGGGAATAAAGCTCCTTGACATGTGTCTTTGTAATACTTTTTTGGTTATAACATCTAAAGTGTGAGCTACAAAATCAACAATAAAGACGTGGAACTACGTAAAACCAAAAAGCTTCTGCACAGCATAAGAAATGATGAAGAAAGTGAAAAGACATCCTGCAGAATGGGATCACATTATTTCCAAACCATATATCTGATAAGGGATTAGTATCCAGAATGTCTAAAGAAATTATACGACTCAATAGCAAAAAACAGACAAACAAACAAAAACCCACAATTGGAAATCACCTCCTGCTTGTAACAATGGCTATCATAAAAAGACAAGAGATGACAAATGCTAGTATAGATGTGAAGAAAAGGGAATCCTTGTACACTGCTGGTGGGAACGCAAACTGGTGTAGCCACTGTAGAAACAAGTATGGATGATTTTCAAAAAAATAAAAATAGAACTATCATATATCCAGCTATTCCCCTTCTGGAATATATCCAGAGGGAAAAAAGAAGCCATTAACTTTTAAAGACATATGTACCCCATGTTCATAGCAGCATTACTTATAATAGCCAAGACAAATAAAACCTAAGTATCAACCATTGGATAAATTGATAAAGAATTTGTATTGTGTATATACAATATCGTTCAACCATTAAAAAAATGAGGAAACCCTACCATTTGCACTAACATGGATTGAACTTGAAGGCACCACACTAAGTGAATAAAGTCAGACTGAGAAAAACAAATACTGTGTGATCTCACCTGTGGAAACCAAACCAAACCAAAACACCACATAGATAAAGAGAGCACACTTGTGATTACCAGAGGTGGGGAGAGGAGGAATTGAAGAAAGGCAATAAAAAAATAAAAACATCCAATTATCAGATAAATAACTAGCAGGGAGTAATGTATAACATGGTGAATCCTGGTAACACTGCTGTACAGGAAATTTGTTAAAAGAATAAATCCTAAAGTTCTCATCACAAAGAAAAAGTGTTTTTTTTCCTACTTTCTTTCCATTTTATTGTATCTGTATGAGAAAATTATTATTAGCTGAACCTATGTGGTAATCATTTCATAACATATGTAAATCTAACTATCATGTTGCATGCCTTAAACAAATACAATGATATATCAATTATTTCTCAACAAAACTGTAAAAAATTACATATCTAATTAAGACTTCATTTTTATTTAAAAAAGGATTCACTATTTTTTTTTAATTTCAATTGTGCCCTAGCCAGTTCAGCTCAGTGGTTGAAGCATCGGCTTCGGATCCTGTTAGATTTCAGTCAAGGGCACATACCTTGATGGGGTTAATATGGGAGGCAACCAATTGATGTGTCTCTCTCACATCTATGTTTCTCTCTCTCTCTCTGTCTCTCACCATCCCTTCCACTCTGTCTAAAATCAATGGGAAAAATATCCTCCAGTGAGGTTTAACAAAAAAAAAATGTGAATTGCTTTAATCATATAATATTTAATATTCATTACAAGTAATATGAGTTATTGTCATAATCAAACTGTCTACATAATTACTTCAGATAGTTTTACTATTTAAACACTTTGATTCTGCTTTACTCAGTGGCAAGTATGCAATATGTAATTAATATTTCATAACCTGCTGAAATGATCAAACTATTTCCCCCATGTTTATGTATAGGCTCCAACATCAAAGAGTATCATAGAATCAAAGTTCCTGGATATTGGTTATGGGAAAATATGAGGCAGGAAGAAAAGGAAAACTAAAAAGCATATAAAAGGCAAAGTATTTCTGATGGTAGCACCAGAGTTTTCATCTTATCTGTGGAACTAATAATTGAAATAAGTATCAAAAATATCAGATTTCAATGTATATGCCTTCAGAGTTCAATATTTATTTATAAATATTAATTTTAAAATAGTAAATGAGTATTGTTTCTAACCAATTTCAACCATTTCTGTTTTATTGTTCCTTAGTTGAGGCACTATGTAATTCAGTCAACTATTTAGCTTCTTCCTCCAAACATCTATTGCTCATTATATTGAGCTTGGAATCTAGGCAAAACAACGCTCTACACTGTAAGGTGATAGGAATAGCAAAAACAATATATCAACTGAGTTAATTTATCAGAATTACAAATGATATCACTTTCGTATATTAATATTTCTCACAAGTGTATTTTAGGGTAATATTTTACTATGTCATGTGGAGTTATTTTGGTTTTTTGTGTTGGTTTTTTGGGGGGTTAATCCTCACCATAGGACATGTTTCCATTGGTTTTCAGAGAGAGTAGAAGGGAGGGGGAGAGACAGAGAGAGAGAAACATGGATGTGAGAGAGACATCGATTGTTTGAGACCCTAGTCCACAGACTGACACTCCAGCGAGCCAAACCACCTAGGGCTCCTGTGGAGTTTAAAATGTACTAAAATTATAACTATGACATTAACTTACATATTCAATTTTGCTTTTCATTATTACCTTCTTAGATACAATATCTATCCTCCTATAAATACTTGGGTAATCCTTTGTTCAAGTTATCGTTCTTGCTAAGAAACCGTTTTTCTACTGCTCAGGCTTTCCCATAATTTTCCCAAGCTATTTCACTATATTCAGCTCCAAATTTCATACTATTTCCCTTCATTTCTGTACCACAGTTCAAAATTCTAATAATTTAAAACCTTATTTTTTTATTTCTTAAGGTTAAGCAAACAAAATTGCTTTCTTTCTGAAATAAAAATTTATAAATTTTGCTTGTTTTATTTTGTGATATTCTAGCTAATTCATACATTACAATGTACATTCCTACATTGCTTTGTTGGTTTATTTCTAATTTAAATCATAGGTCCACAAAATCAGGCAAACTCTCAGTAGGTTATTAAAACGTCTTTAAAAAAAGTTTTCATAAGATGGTTAGGAGAGTCTGAGTTCCTTTTCTAACAACTATTTTAAATGTCATTTCATCATTAGATTGATGGCTCTGAGTCTATTTCCATCCTAAAATTACAGGTACTACAGGGACTACTATCTATGACTCACTGGATTATTATATATATTCATTGAGCTATTGTGTGCAAAAGTGTTCAGCTAAGAGCAGAGTGCTAGTAAATTTAGAAATTATACTGAAATAACAAATGGCTGATTGATAGGGAATGTCTAATCCAACCTCTGTGCTTATTTTCAACTTTTCTTGTAAGTAAAGGTACTTTTTCCAATTGAGCTTCTTTATGCATACCTAAAAGTCTCTACTTTTCTCCCAGCACCTTCCTTTTGGCCATGTAAAAATATTATATCTTTTTTACAATATATATATACTGAGTGGCCATATTATTATGACTGGCCAGATTATTATGACCACCCCATCAGTACAATGAAGTGAATTAGTTATGCAAATAATAATAATAATAAAACCTTGAGAGTATTTGCTTAGGAAGTTTTCAATATTCCGTATTTTTGGAAGTGTCAATGAAGTACTGATGGGGTGGTCATAATAATCTGGCCACTTAGTTTATATATATTAGAGAGAGAAGGGAGAAGGATAGAGCGAGAGAAACATCAATGAGAAACATCATCAATTGGCTGCCTCCTACATGCCCCTTACTGGGGATTGAGCCCATAATCCAATTCATTGAACCTGGCCTGGTAATGGAACAGTTCACCTTTAGGTTCCTGGATTGATGCTCAACCACTGAGCAACATAGGCTGGGCTGCATAATTCCTTTATAGGCTGGGGAGTAATCTCTAACAAAAGTCAAAAAAGTTCCAATTTAAGTACATGATTTAAGGATGCCACCAGGTACAAATTACAACATGGAAGTTCTAACATGAAAAATTTGTTTCAATTCTGGGCCTCATAAGAAAATGGCTCAGCAGTGATTAAATGTCCACCTGTGTATGATGACGCATCTTTCATAGTATTCCCATGAAAGTATTATATTATTCAATTTAACTCAATAGACTCATTCACTAGAGTTGTTTTATAAAATGTTGGTATACCCTATGTGGATTATCAATTCTCCCTTCAAAGTAGGTTCCTCACTCTTCTTCTATACATCATAGCTTTTTATAGTGAAATAAAACATATTTTGGCTCAACTTTCGGTCACCAGAAGACTGAACAATCAAATAATAAAAGTTGTATAAGATAGTCTGAGAATAGTGAAGATTCCAACACATGGTTATGAGTAAAGTTATAGGGAACATTAATTCCTAGTGTTAAAAATAAAAGAAACAACATAGAAAGATTAGTTTTAACTGTGGTTCAAGTATGAATCTTCTTTGTCCTAAAAATAGAGGGAAAAACTGTGGCTTTCTAGTTTTAACAATTGCCTCGATTGTAATATTGTGATATAAATATCTCAAACATTTGTTAAAATGAGAAAGCGGAGAATAAACTTTCTGTTATGTGATATAAATTTATAAAATTATAATCTGCTTCTCATAAACATTATTTTCTTCAAATCACACAAAATGCATTTTACATATCTTATTGATCAAAGAGAGGCAAATAATAGTTTTTCTTTTCTAACTAAAAATGCCTCCCTATATGTAAATATATTGCAAATAGATTTAAATTCATGGTAAAAAAAATAAAATTCTGAAATTTATTATTAGGAGAATACTGACTTTCTCTTCTTTTCCTCTACTCCCTTTTTTAAGAATATAAATTCTTAATAAATGAATTCAGCAATGTAGCAGGATACAAAATTAACGCCAATAAATCTATGGCATTTTTATACACCAATAATGAACTTACAGAAAGAGAGATTAAAAAAACAATCCCATTTACCAACGCACCAAAAACATTAAGATACCAAGGAATAAACTTAACTAAGGAGGTAAAAGACCTATCCTCGGAAAACTACAGGACACTGAAAAAAGAAATAGAGGAAGACAGAAACAGAGGAAGAACATACCGTGTTCATGGATTGGTATAATCAACATCATTAAAATGTCCATACTACCCAAAGCAATCTACAGATTCAATGCACTCGCCATTAAAATGCCAATGGCATATTTCACAGACCTAGAATGAACTCTCCAAAAATTCACCTGGAATAAAAAAAAAAGACCCTGAATAGCTGCAGGAATACTGAGGAAGAAGAACAAAGTAGGAGGGATCTCAATACCAGATATCAAGCTGTATTACAAAGCCACTGTTCTCAAAACTGCCTGCTACTAGCACAAGAACAGACATATAGACCAATGGAATAGAATAGAGAACGCAGAAATCAACCCAAACCACTATGCCCAATTAATATTCGACAAAGGAGGCAAGAACATACCATGGAGTCAAGACAATCTCTTCAATAAATGGTGTTAGGAAAATTGGACAGATACATGCAAAACAAAGAAACTAGACCACCAACTTACACCATACACAAAAATAAACTCAAAATGGATAAAGGACTTAAACATAAGATAGGAAACCATAAAAATATTAGAGGAATCCACAGGCAGCAAAATCTCAGACATATGCTGAAGTAATATCTTCACCTATATAGCTCCTAGGACAGTGATGGCGAACCATTTGAGCTCAGCGTGTCAGCAGTTTGAAAAACCCTAACTTAACTCGGGTGCCGTGTCACATATAGAATTTTTTTTTTGATATTTGCCACCATAGTAAAACAAAAATTTATATTTTTGATATTTATTCTATATATTTAAATGCCATTTAACAAAGAAAAATCAACCAAAAAAAGTGAGTTCACGTGTCACTTCTGACACGCGTGTCATAGGTTCGCCATCACTGTCTTAGGGCAATGGAAACTAAAGAGAAAATAAACAAATGGGACTACATCAAAATAAAAAGCTTCTGTGCTGCAAAAGAAACCCTCAACAAAACAACAAGAAAGCCTACTGCAAGGGAGAACATACTTGCCAATGTTATCACCAATAAGGGTTTAATCTCCAACATTTACAGGGAAATCATACAACTTAACAAAAGGAAGATAAACAACCCAATCAAAAAATGGGCAACAATCTAAATAAATACTTTTTGAAAGAGAACATAAGGAAGGCCAAGAGACATATGAAAACATGCTCAAAGTCACAATCATCCAAGAGATGCAAATCAAAACGATAATGAGGCACCATCTTACAACTGTCAGAATGGCTATCATCAACAAACCAACAAACGACAAGTGCTGGCAAGGATGCGGAGAAAAGGGAACCCTCGTGCACTGCTGGTGGGAATGCAGACTGGGGCCGCCACTGTGGAGAACAATATGGAGTTTCCTCAAAAAACTTAAAATGGAACTCCCATTTTACCCAGTGATCCCACTTCTAGGAATATATCCCAAGAAACTAGAAACACCAATCAGAAAGGATATATGTACCCCTATCTTCATAGCAGCACAATTTACCATAGCTAAGATTGGGAAACAATCTAAGTGCCCATCAGCAGATGAGTGGATTAAAAAACGTTGGTACGTCTACACAATGGAATACTAGGCTGCGCTAAAAAAGAAGGAATTCTTACCATTTTCAACAGCATGGATAGAACTGGAGAGCATTATGCTAAGTGAAATAAGCCAGTCATAGAAAGATAAATATCACATGATCTCACTCATTTGTGTAATATAATGAACACATAAACTGATGAACAAAAACTGATCCTGAGACAGAGAATCATCGATCAGGCCATCAAACCTCAGAGGGAAGGTAGGGGCGGGTAGGGGTAAGGGGGAGAGATCAACCAAAGGACTTGTATGCATGCATATAAGCCTAACCAATAGACACAGACACCAGGGGGGTGAGGGTATGAGGGGGGCGGGGGAGCAATGTGGAGATAAGGACACATATATAATACCTTAATCAATAAAGAAGAAAATAAAATAAATAAAAAGCAAACTTAAATATATATATATATATATAATATAATATTATATTATATTCTTAATGGTATTGAAAGCTGTGCTTTCAGAATGTTGTAAAGCAAACCATTTCTTTAAAAATCTTTATAACTATCATAAGGGGGCACTTTCCCTTAATCCCACTAACAATTATACTTGATATGTGAAAAAAAAAATATACATTTTGACAGAGATTTGTCTTTTTAGTGAGTTCCTTTTCTCTATCCTAAAATGCTCATAACTGGCTTCTCTGAAGATAGTTGAGAAGACTGAAAACTTTTTATCTATATTTTTTTTGGTAGTAGAGATTTTAAACTCGCCTATCCCCTCCTCAACACACACACAAATGAAAGCAATATGCTGGTTAACAAGGAAGCAGATAGTTAACAAGCTCACATGTCAAAATGAATGATTACTTATGTTGTTGGTATATACACAGAGTACGGGTATTATTGGACAAATACTTTAAAAAATAGGCATAATGGTTTTTTATGTGTGTGCAGAGGTGGGGTATCAATACCGCCTCTTAAGGACAGCCTGAAACCTATAAAACATCTGGACTATCATAGCTATTCCACCTGCCCTGAGCTGTTGTGTCTAAGGCTCCCTTTTAAGCAATGTGTAGTGTTCCCTGGAGGGACAGCATCATACCAGCCTGTTGCTTTGAATTTTATGTATTATCTGTCTTCATTATTAAATCATGTGCCCATACGGTTTACATGGTTTCACTATCAAAAGGGAAAAAAACAAACAAAGGCTCAATAGTCACCACCATTGTTGATTTGTAACAAGAGCTACAGAAAAGAATAGACCTGATCTCATTCAGGTAGTGTGGAGAATTACTACTTTCATGGTAACTAAGTGCTTTGGGAGAAGCAGGAATGCATGAAAGCTGACTGTTCATTCTTTTTATAAATATAGATGATTATTTTTTATTTACACGATCTAATCATATCTGAATCTTTCTCCCATGCCATTTATTATTCTCTAATACAACAAAATTAATCTGTATTAAAATCATCTGAGTCCAACAAAAAATGAATCATTGTAAGATGCTCTTTTGATTTTGCACATTATTTTATCTTTTCATTTTATCAAAACAATGATTTCTTCAACTTTGCTCAGTGTATTTATCCCCATTGAACTTCACATTAAACTAATAATACCAAAGTGAGGGATATGTTTCACTCATTATTCAAGTTCTTCAAACCTAGGGTGAATAGTGAAGACAGAAATTTTATTGGGGTTATAGTCTAATTAAAAGCAACAGGCTTGCACTCTGAACAGCTTTTCCACACTCTTTAACACTTTTTTAATGCTGATCCAAGCTTAAGATATTCATTAGTAACTCATTAAAGACTTAGTTACAGTCCAGTGGGTGAGTCCGGAATATAATGATGGAATGTGTGTACAAATGTATAGGCTCATAATTAGAGAAACTGTCACAATTGGGGATTAAGACTATACAATGCAGTCTTTGAAAAACTCTATGGAGAGTAAGTGACCCCAAGATGGTGTTATATTTTAAATACTGCTTACTACCCAGGTCATTTGTGTGGTTTCAGGTTTTTTTGGTTGTTGTTTTTTTTTTGTTTTTTTTTTAGTTCTAATTCCAAAAGGTATGTTTTAATGACTACATTCTCCCAGGATTATGTGTGAACCTTTCTGTGAGGGCCATTCTACACATTATATTTTACTTAATCCTTATACTATAATAAAGTATGCCTAATTACCCCTTTACAATGAAGGAAACTGTGAAACTGGTTAAGGTCATGTATCTTGAAAGCAACAGAACTGGAATTAAACTCAAAAGCTTGAGATCTTTCTTTTGATTCATCAGGACCATGCAAATTAGGATCCTAAAACATTTTAGACTAGACAATGTTGTAAACTTCAGGGCTTCATGTATATATTACTTTCTACATATATTGACATTCTCCTCCATTCCCAGTTTATTTAACCACAGGAATTATTCAGTATCAACATTTGTAACTTATAACTTTTATTCAAGCTTTCTGTTAAACTTTCCCCTCCAAATGGTAATATTTCAAATACACCTATGTGCCTGAAATAGTGCAATTTTACTAGGATTCTTGCCATATACAATCTCCTCTTTTCTTCTGATTATCATCTTTGTTTGTAGATACAATGTAAGTGGTCAGTAATATACAGTAGGTAGGTTTTATAAAGAGACAAGGAAATGAATAACTTTCTTGACATGGAATAAAAGGCATCCAATGGTTTGCTGAACATATTAGAGAAAGTCTATGGAAATAAAAATTAAAGACTCAATATTTATAATGTAATTTGGGCAAAGATACAAAAAAATGAAAATAAGAGGACTTCCAAAATCTGGAAAAACAAGAATTCAAATGAGAACAAAAATAGAATTGTTTATGGCCACCATAATTAAAGCTTAATGTTCTTTATCATTTTCTTAGGGAGGAGTCATTGGAAGCTAACTAGACCAATGGTTCTCAACCTTCTGGCCCTTTAAATACAGTTCCTCACGTTGTGACCCAACCATAAAATTATTTTTGTTGCTACTTCATAACTGTAATGTTGCTACTGTTATGAATCCTAATGTAAATATCTGATATGCAGGATGGTCTTAGGCGATCCCTGTGAAAGGGTCCTTCGACCGCCAAAGGGGTCGCGACCCACAGGTTGAGAATCGCTGTACTACACGAACCCAGTTAATGTCATTGCTATATAGTTCATATATAAGAGTGAAGTTTCCAATGTTGCCACTTACTAGATTTTATCATCTTAATAAAAAACTGAATTAATGAATTATTCTTAGGAACCTCAGATATAAGTAAAAGAGGAGGTTGAGTGAAGCTAAGAAAATAGTATATGATTTCAAAATGAATGTAAAATAGATAAGATTTAAATGGGTAAATCCAGGCAAAAAGCCTCTCTTAGAATATGTAGTCTAAAGAATTATATCTAGCCCTGGCCAATGTGGCTCAGTTGGTAGGGCAAAATTGTGTACATCAAAAGGTTGCCAGTTTGATTCTGGTCAGGGCACATGCCTGGGTTTTGGCCTAGATCCCAATTAGGGTGTGTACACCACATTCACTCTTTCCCTCTCCTTTCCTCTATCTCTCTAAAAATCTTAAAAAAATAAAAAAACTCTTATGTCTAAAGGTATTCTAACAATATCATCTAGTCTTTTCGAAAAAGAACATGTAGAACTCAATAATAAAAAATTAAAAATCGGGAAATTGTTGAATAATATTTCTCTAAGTAAGATATACATACAAAGGACCAATGAGCACAGAAAAAGAAGCTCAACATCATTACATATTAGAGAAATGCAAATCAAAATCATGAAATTCTACTTCATCTAGACTAGGATGGTTAAAACAAAACAGGCAGTAAGTGTGGGTGAGGATGTGGAAAAATGAGAACCCTCTTATTATTGTTGAGACTGTATTACTCTACAACTACTGTGGAAAACAGTTTTGCAATTTCTCAAAATGCTAAACATAGTTTTCATGTGATTGAGCAATTCTATTCCTAGGTGTGGAAAAGTAAAAGTATGTTCACACAAAAGCTTGTAAATGAATTTTCATAACAGCATTATGCAGAATAGAGAAAGGGTATAAATAATTAAAATACCCATAAACTAATAAATATAATATGGCATATTCATACAACAGAATATTATTTGGAAATAAAAAAGAATTTGTTGATACATGGTAATATATGCATAAATTCTTAAATTATATTAAGTGAAAGAAGCAAATCTCAAAAAAATTTTAAAAATTATGATTCAATTTAGGAAAAATGTCCAGAATAGGCAAACCCATAGAGACATAAAGTAGATTAGTGATTGCCAGGGATGGGGCTGAGGGGTACTGGGAGTGAATAAAAATGGTTATGAGGTTTCCTTTGGAGGATTAATAATGTTTTAAAATTTATTGTGGTGATGGTTGTATAACTGTTCATACAGTGAAATCCACTGAACTGTATGTTTTAAAATGATTAGTTTTATGGTGTTTTTAAAAATATATTTTTATTGATTTCAGAGCATTATGCTAAGTGAAATAAGCCAGGCAGTGAAAGAAAAATACCACCTGATCTCACTCATTTATGGATAATAAAGAACATTATAACATGGTGAACAAAAAGATAGATATAGAGGCAGAAAAGCATCGAACAGACTGTCAAATTACAGTGGGAAGGCTGGGGAGTGTTGTGGGGGGACAGTAAGAGATCAACCGAAGGACTTGTATGCATGCATATAAGCATAACCAATGGACACAGGACACTGGGGGGGGGCGGTGAGGGGGAGTGAGGGCAAGTACTGGGGGGGAGGGGAGGCTGGGGGAAGGTCAATGGGGAAAAAAAGAAGACATATGTACTACTATTTGTAATACTTTAAACAATAAAATAAAATTTAAATATATATATATAATATTAAATATATATATGATATTAAATATATATATATTAGAGGAAGGGAGAGGGAGAAAGAGATAGAAACATCAATGATGAGAAAATCAGTAATTGGCTCCTCCTGCATGCCCCATACTGGGGACTGAGCCCACAACCCAGGCATGTGCCCTGACCAGGAATCAACTGTGACCTCCTGGTTCATAGGTTGATGCTCAACCACTGAGCCACACCAGTTGTGAAATGAAATCCTATCTAATAAAAGACAAAAAGGGTAATTAACTGTACCTCCTCTATGCTTCCCATTGGCTAATCAGAGAGATATGCAAATTAACTGCCAACCAAGATGGCGGCCGGCAGCCACGCAGCTGAAGCGAACAGGAGGCTTGCTTGCTCCAGTGATGGAGGAAGCCAAGGTTCCCCGCCTGCCACGGCCCGACTCTGAGCCCAAAAGCAACAATGTTTCAATTATAGAAGCTAAACAAACCACAGATACCTGCTTTCAGCTGGTCGAGGCTTCAGAGCTGAGAGCGCCAGTGACAGCAACAATGTTTCAATTATAAAAGGTAAATAAATCCCAGAATAAAAACAAAAGAAAAAAAGGAGAGGCTGGGAGCTTCAGTCACCCACCAGCCTGAAAACGGCCCTCAGCCCCTCACCCAGACTGGCCAGGCACCCCAGTGGGGACCCCCACCCTGAAGGGGGTGTGACCAGCTGCAAACAGCCATCATCCCCTCATCCAGGCTGGCCAGGCACCCAAGCGGGACCCCCACCCTGATCCAGGACACCCTTCGAGGCAAACCAGTCGGTCCCCACCCGTGCACCAGGCCTCTATCCTATATAGTAAAAGGGTAATATGCAAACTGACCCTAACAGCAGAAAGACTGGGAATGACTGGTCACTATGACACACACTGACCACCAGGGGACAGATGCTCAATGCAGGAGCTGCACTCTGGTGGTCAGTGCGCTCCCACATGGGGGAGCTCTACTCAGCCACAAGCCAGGCTGATGGCTGCCAGTACAGCGGTGGTGGTGGGAGCCTCTCCTGCCTCCTCAGCAGCACTAAGGATGTCTGACGGCAGTTTAGGTCTGCTCCCCGCTGTCAAGTGGACATCCCCCGAGGGCTGCCAGAAGGATGTCTGATTGCCATCTTAGGCCCAATCCCCCGGGAAGCAGGCCTAATCCAGCAGGTGGTCATCCCCCGAGGGGTCCCAGACTGCAAGTGGGCACAGGCCGGGCTGAAGGACCCCCCCCTCCCACAAGTGCACAAATTTTTGTGCACCAGGCCTCTAGTATTAAATATATCCCAATAAAGCTTTAAAAATTCTACTTATTCACTAAAATATTAGTGTATTAGATGCCTTTTTGTAAAGCTACCTGGTATGTTAAATAAATATCTTCTCCCTTTATCACAAGAGGACTAAACTTTTCAGACTCTTTTATAGGTGTGACTATGAGGCTTAGTGTTTTGTGTGTTTATTTTAATAGAAATGGAAACAGAAGTAATGAACACTCCTTCCAAGCATATCTATAAAAACTTTCCAATAGAATCTCCACAGTGCTCATTGTTCCTTCCTGCTGACTGGAATGGCAATGGCCTCAGAATGACTTTGGAAGCCTGATGACATTAGCCTAGATCTCTGAATAACTATGAGAGCAACAGGAGTACATCCACCCCTGACACACACACTTACCAGAAACCTTTCTTGGAATGTTTGGTGAACAAGTTAATATTCTCTGGAAGCAATTATTAATTATGGAATTTACCGTGACTGCAGCCTAGCTTATCATAATACATTGTTCAAAATGGAGATTAATATAGGTAACTCAAAGTAGTGTGTTTTTCATAACATATATTTTGAAATACACACACACACACACACAATTGGTTTGATCCTAACTTGACTATTTCCTGTTCTAGACACTTGAATTTCTTAGGAGTAATTCCTAGCACACTGAAACACAAATAAATGAACTATAGTGCTGCTTCAGATATCTAATTTCTATAATTGATCAATTTGCTTTAAGATTTTCTTTAATTATTGCATTTTTACAATATGTATTTTGTGATCAATTGGATAAATACCTTTCTATCACTCTTTTCATTTCTTCTAGCTTTTCTATTATTTAATATTCAATATATATTTTAGAATATTTTTGTTGAATTTCTACCTAGAAAAGCTCACATTGGTACTATGAACGCATTTGAATAAAAACCTAAAGAAATTAATTTGGAAATATGTGTAAATTTCGCTGTTTTCAGTCTTTTCATATAGAAACTTTGTATATTGCATGTCTTCTTTGATAACTCCTGTAAAATTCAGAGTTTTCTTCTCATACATCCCATATATTTCTTGTTATTTCTTTCTAAATCATGCATTTCACTGCCGTTTTGAATCAAATTAACAATGACATGCATGTTACTAAGTTACACAAAGTACTAGTAGGTATGTGTGAATCATACAGCTGAACTCAAATTGATCTCAATTCTGAGGAAGTTTTTCCGTCTTGATTATATCATCATACTGCTAAAAATAATAATTATCTTATATTTGAATATCTATTCTTCATATTTTGTTTTGTCCTTTATTATAGTAGCCCAAACTTGCAATTTTTTTAAAAAAAGATTCTAGTAATAACAACCATGATGGTATTGACTATTTATGAGCATTCATTTAACAGAGTTAATTTATGTAGGAAGAAACAATTCTTTTATTTTCCACTTCTCAAGATATTTTCTTCCACAGGAACAGTGATACTGTCAAATTTATATGCAAGTATGTTCCTTTAAAATGCTATTTGTAATGGTAATATATCAATGACCTTCACTGTTGAGTCATTATCATATGGTTAGATAAACAATGGTTCCTTCATATGAACCAATATTATAATTTTTAAAAAAAATAATGAGAGCATAGAAATGTCTACATTTAGAGGTTAAGTCAAGTGAAAGGTAACTTTTCTTACATTATTCCAATTTTAAAAAAAATATATGTGCATACATAACATGACAGTAGGGAAATCTAACAAACATTAACATTAAGTATATCACTGGGTCAAGGGATTATTACATTTTTGCTTTCTAATTTAAATTTCTATGAGGAGACTTACTGTGACAGTAAAGTAGGTAACCCTGATCATGACAAAGAAATATATGAGACTATGTTCTTGTACCTTACCAGTAAGCTGCAACCTTGACTTCAGGACATTCAAAGCACCACAAACTATAATATGTGTAGATGAGATAAATATGGAAAGCTTATCAAGTGCCACTGTGAAAGCCTATTTTTGTACAAAAACATGTATCTATTACTTTTATACGTACAACTATCAGATTTTTCTTGCAAAACCTTAACTAACCTAGCTTATTTGATCAATCTTTCCTATAAAATAGATATTTTTCTTAGAGAAAGACAATTTTCTATATTTAAAGAAACTAATTTTGCTATAATGGCAATATAGGGAAAATAGAGATTCAAATCAAATAAAGATGTCATTATTAATAAAATTTAAAGACAAGATTATTCACAATCTATAGAAAGATAAACCCTTAATCTTTGAATACTAATACAAGAGAAAAAAGACTTTCTGAAATGATCTTTTCCCAGTTCATGTGTTGTCCTTAACTTCACCAAACCACTCAATTTTTCAATTAAAAAGTAGAGGATGAGCTAATTATGTTTATTAACAGGGCCTTCTTCTAAACTGCCAATTTTTTTTTAAAAAAAGGTCATAATACAATTCACAGTCTCTACTTACATGTTAAATCAATGAGACTCTTTCCTATTGCATTTCAATTTTTAACTGGTCATTAAGGCGTAATTTCCCAATCAGAAAGGAGGAAATAAATGCATGAAAAAATGTATCATGGCTACCTATATGAAATTATAAATGTAAGAGCAGTCTTACATTGAGAATGAGAGTAAAAAGCAATGTAAAAAAAGAGAAAAACAGATAAGTATTTACATATTATATACCTAAAGATTTTTATATTAATTCAACCTCAACTATACAACTACCCTTTGCAGCCACAGTCCACACCATGTCCAAAAAATTTTTTAAAAAGCTAAGATAGGAACTTTACCCACCCCACCCCCCCAGGCACAATATATAAAATCTGAAGATAAGAAAATACCATTTCACTCTTAAGGTATACACAAGTCACTTATGAGTATCACTAAAAAACCATTCACATATAATTTGTAGTGCAAATGTGAAAACAAAAGTCTTTTCAAATTGCTAACTGCATGCTGAGTGTGTAAGAAAGGTTTCTAAAACTATTCTTACAAAGGAAAGCTTCCAGCCATGCATATTTGTACTTAACCTTGTAATATCAGAGATGGCATAGTTAATGTACAGCAGATATATTTTGAAATTCAGTTCCACATGGCTATGGAAGATGGTGTTGGGTGTGTTGGTAGAAACCTCATATATCATGACCACAACAAAGGTTTTTCTGTTTAACATAACTGACCATAAAAATAGTGATATTATTGAAAATATTACAAATTACCTAGGCTGGAAAGCATTATAAATACATCAAGGATGATTAATTTCTAAATATAAGAAAGTTAAGCAGAGCTTAGAAGTCAACCTGACTTTTTGCACTTATAAAACATAACTTAATAAAAAGAATTATATGGTGAGATGTTATGTAGTAAAATTTAATTATATCCTTTCTCAAGCTTCACATCTTATTATAAGTTAAAATATATATGGACATTATTTTAAATTACTGACACATTAAATAGTATTATAACTGTTAAAATAGATTAATTATGAAATGCAAGTTACATAAAAATGTATACTACTAAATATATAGGCATCTATTGGTTCTTTTGTCCATACTAAGAACTTCTTATTATAATTAACTTATTTGAACATAATCAAAAGCAGAATACCCTGTAAAGTCTATCTATATATATAAAAGGCTAATATGCAAAGTGTCCTCTCGAGAGTTCAACTGGAGACCTGGAGTTAGATCACTTACTATGACATGACCTGACCACCAGGGGGCGGCACATAACATGGCAGGCAACCAGCGGTGGTGACGGGGCACTGAGGGAGCGAGGGAAGGAGGAGGCGGGGAGACAGGGAACCTGATTGGCCCTGCTCGCTGGCCAGGCCTAAGGAACCCTACCCGTGCACGATTTTGTGCACTGGGCCTCTAGTGAATATATAACCACATATAACTTTCGCAACCAAAAAACAGGATTACAGGAAAAAGGTAAGCATATGTTGGTTATAGGAAAAAAAATACTAAAACCCTATATTCTATGCAAATGTACCATATTGTTTCCCATTACCCAGGGGCTCAATCAACCCTGTTTGTTATCTTTTCAATAAAGACATAATCTGTAATTACAGTTTAATTAAAATTATATATATATATATATACACCAAAATCACCTTCTCAACTGCCAACCCATGTGGCTTGGGTAGTCATGCCCTGTCCAGATCTCCTAGCCCAGGTCCCACACTGAACTGTGGTACTCCCCTTTCTGCCAGTTAGCATGGCCCTGGTGCCCATGTTTATCACTGGATATTGTTCTCTAATCTCACTATTTCTCTTGTTTCCAACCACATGAATAGAAGGAAAAAATACTTTAACTTCATGTAACCCTACATTAGTTAACAGCAAAGAACTGGCCATCTGCATTCGCTGCTTCTCTTTACTTCTGCCAGGTCTCACTACATAATAGATAAGGGTTGTATGGCTGCACAGGAAGGGCATACAGTCATGGAAAACAGAAATACAGAGGCACATAAAGACATAGAGCATGGACAGATAAACAAAGAACTACAGACATTTCCTAATTTCAAAGTAGTGTGTATGTATATACATAATGTGGCTACACTGGTTAATTTTATTTTCCTGTACAGAATATTGGCATAACTTTCTGGGAGGATGGGCAGGTCATTCAACTAATGTAAATATTATTCAGAATTAATTCTTTAGCTTGGTTTCTAATTTTATACATGTACAGATCATGCAAAATGTGCATCATACACTACCATTTATATATCACTACCACTGACAATTATATACTAGAATCACTGACAATTATATACTATAATTATATTTTTATATACTGACATTACATACTAAGCTTTGATATATATCAATTTAATAATAATGATGTTCAGAGAGTAGTATTAAGAAATATCTGGCAAAACCTGAATACTGAGGTTTAAGCAGAAGATTTATTTCTATTCTCAAGGTAAGAATAAGGATAATTATGCATTTTCCTTATCAAACCTTCAAAGGATTCCCTCTATTTCAAGTTAGTTTAAGAGTAGAAAAATCAAATACAAGAAAGATTTACCAAATACCTGCACTATGTTAGAAGCACTATATTATTCTATCCATTCTTAAAATAACTCTGCATGGAATAAGTGTTTATTCTTTCGGATGAAAAGTAGACTTAATACATTTTTAAGTTTCTGTAAGCTCCTTGAGGGAAGTATTAAGAATCTTTTTTGCTCACTGCCATATTTTTAGCTGCTAGCACAGTTTTATGATTCCAAGTAGGTAATTAATGATATTTGCTAACTAGTTTACCAAGTAATAGAGTTACAGAGCTAGTAGACAGTAGACCTAGAATATTATCTCAGGTTTGTCAGATTTCAAACCTCAGTCAGTCTGTGTCCAGACTCCAGGCCATAGTAGAGGCAGGTGATCTGCATTCTGCCTCATCTCTCCCAATGCCAGGAGAGTTGAGATGGGATCCTGTATTCGGAAGAACGGCCTTCATAGAAATTGATCATCTTACTGGCAGTAATACCAGAGCTCACGAAACCAGGTCCCCTCCGAGTCTCATAATAGCTTGTGTAACATTAGTCAAGTTCCTTTACCACTCAAAACTCAATGTTTGTACCATAAATATTTAATGATAAAGATTATAATAAATATTGTTAAACCCACAATATCGTGATTAATTGTACAAAATATATCTGAAGTGTATAGCTATAAAATCAATAGTTATCATTGTTATTTGTTCAAGATAAAAGAATTGAGACTCAGGTCATACCCAGAAAAGTTAATTCTCTGCGGACATGAGGGCAAATGAAGCTGGGCCTCACAACAGTAGACAAGGAAATGTCAGGGGATGTCTGGGGCGAAAGGTAATTCTATAACTGTGACATCCATTTTAAGCCACTCCTCTATGGTGTTGAGTTATGTGCTATTCCTTTAAGCCAGGATTGGTAGAGGCTGTAAAAATGTCTACTGAGTAGACCTCGGCCCTGGTGAACGGTTACGGCATGCCTCTGTTTATGAGTAAGTGGGTTCTAAATGGCTGTTCATATGAAGACCTGGATTTATAAGTCAGAAGTGGCACCACAGTGGAGGCGCCTCCTGTAGAAGGTAGACAACACTGACTTGAATTTTCTCTGGTGCAAGTTTTAGAATACCTAACCATGCAATAAGGATAAAGTTTATAATTTGAAAGCTTCCATATTGTTTAGCTTTATGTGATTCAAAGAAAAGATAATAGAAAGGAGTTCACATAAAATGGAAAGGATTACTTAACTTTTCAGCCTAAAATATTTGATATACCAGGTCAATTTTTTATGTGCCCAACTAGGGGTATTAAGATATTTCTCAGAGTTACCTAGAGATTGTGTGTGTGTGTGCATGTGTTTGTTTCCTCTGAGCATCAACATCAAATGCAATAGCTCTCATGTTAAAATAATTTCTGAGCTAATGCCGGTTGTTACAATTTACTAGAACCAAAACTGGAGGGACAGATAGTGTGATGAAGGCAATTAACATGTTCAACCACTTAATATTCATCATGCACTATGCTAGATTCACATATGCTATTTATTCAATCCTCAAAAGAACCGTATGAGTGAGGTATTTTTATAACTTAAAAAACCTAACAAGACTCATCCTGAGATATATAATGAGAAAAGCACTTGTTTAAAGCGACAAGTCTTTGTCCCATATCACAAATGTCACATATGCCCAAGAATGTGAATGTTTAAGTACTGCATCAGTATATGAATTAAAGAAACACTTTGAAATTTTTTGACAAAATTTATTTATATTATGTATGGTTATATAATTTTACTTTCTTTTTGTTAAAAGAGCACTACCTTATATTATAGTGGTTTGTTAAATATAATTGTTAAATATGGGGGACTTTGGAGAAAACTTTTATCCATTCTTATAATGACAGCAGAATGCAATCCAATTTGAAACTTAGAACATGGGCCAGATTTGGAATTGCATCATTCATGAACTACAGCAGATTTCATAATCAATTAAAAACCAAAAGTGAGTGAAAGAGGCTGAAAATTCATTTCAGTTGCTTGATACATTGTAGTATGCTGAGACCTCCTAAGCACTGGCAAATATAACTGTGTCCCCTTTTCTTTGCTATAATTGCCATTAACATATGAAATAGTGTCTGCACGACACCATTTTTATCTTAGTGCAAAACAAGGGTAATTAGTAAGAAACTTTAAATTATGAAAAAGGAACATACATATAGACTTCAACTTGCCAGGGTTTATTGAGATTCAGTGAACATTATATACTGAGTTGTATAGAAATTGTCTTGCTTACTTATTGAATATTTATATGTTTTATAAAATGTCCAAAGGTATGTAATTTCTTACATATTTATGTTATCAATACAAAGATGTTTAAATGAACAAGCACATACTCTTTTATGAGTATATTCACATGTTTCTATAAAATGACTTTTCTGCATATGTTCACATTATTTTGATGTTGTTGTTTTTTCCCCTATTTTGATTTGAAAGTTATATGACAAAAACAATTTTCCTTTAATGAAAAGTTTAGTTTTTTGTTCTGTGTATTAAAGATTAAACAGAGTAGTAAACACTAACAAACAAATGATTGCTTAGTTTGAGAAATCAGATTTGGGGAGGGTGTTTTCTTTCAAATGCAAATACTATATTAAAATCTTTTTGATTACAAAAATATGTAAACCAAAAAATTCACAATAAGTGATAGAGTTAAGGAGTCAGCTGATTTTCTCTAAGTGTGGTAAAAAATAAAGACTAAAACATGCAAAGTTGTTTTTTAAGCAAACAAAAACTTTGGTTATACATACATTCTAAAAGGTACCTTAAGAAATAAAATTCTAACTCATATTTATTGCAGCTTAAGGCACACATATGACCTTTTCCTCTTACTTCTATTAATATATGTGGGCAAAAGCTGCTAAATCTTAGAGCAAAGATGGAAAGGAAAGGGACTAGTATAAATAACTGAGACAACATTAAGCATCACACAAGGAAACTAATTAAAGGTCTTACCATGGGCTATGGGTGCTAAAAGCATCATGAAGACTAGTAGCTGTGATGGCCACATGGTTGTGAAGTCAGGCGTGAGTGCCTCAAGAGTGAATGTTTCACACGTGAATCACAATAAGTGTTTCTGGTTCCTCTTCTGTACTCCAAGACCGATGATTAAAAAGAAAAAGTAAAAACCCAAAAAGAAATATTCCTCAAAACAGAAATACCAATATCCCAAATTCGAATCCTGCAAACAAGAAAAAAAAAGTTATCAAATACAGGTTTTCTGAACTCTTTGAAAGTTTATTTCCTGAATAAAATATCTCTTAAACCTCATCATTTCATTTTAATGAGTACAGGATTCATATATAAAAATGAGTAACCTAAAGGACAATATTTATGCATGTATCATCAGTATTTAATCTCTAGACCTCAAACAAACTGAAATAACTAATTCAGTATTACTGGAAAAAATAATACAAATATACTATGTTATTTTTATAATAATTAACTAAGTTTGGCACTTACTGTGTATAAAATATTTCCCACAAATACAACTTTTATTAACTTTACTATAAAAATTCATTCATTATCATTGCTGTGAGATTGAAATAAAAAGTGTCTGAGTTTTACCTTCATTTTAGCCCCTGATACTCAATCAGAAATTATTCTACATGTTACCTGCATTGCTATTCTAAGCATCTTTGTAAGTAAACTTGTGAAGATCATAGATTTTTGTTAGTTAATTATGCTCAAACATATTTAATTCATTCAACAGTGTTTTATAAAATACCCACTAAACTACAAAGCACTGGACTAGGAAAACAGAAATAGAATACTGAATAAAACATGCCACCTATTTTCCAGGATCTTACAGCTTAAGATGAATAATCTTGCTTAAAAGGGTTAAATACATTTATGGAGGACATTGAAAAAGTTATGGTAGTGAATCAAACTGATAAAGCTGCTTCAGCTTATATATGCACAGATTTATCTTACAGAGCAAAAATATGAAGGGAACATGACCCACATTTTGATAATTCTGTCTTTCATGGTCAGCACCTTTAAAATTGATCAATCTCCAAAATGTATAGGAAACTCATACAACTTAACAAAAGGAAGGTAAACAAGCCAATCAAAAAATGGGCAAAGGACCTAAATAGACACTTCTCGAAAGAGGACCTACAGAAACAGAGACATATGAAAACATGCTCAAAGTCACTAATCATCCGAGAGATGCAAATCAAAACAACAATGAGGTACCATCTCACACCTGTCATAATGGCCATCATCAATAAATCAACAAACAAGTGCTGGCGAGGATGCGGAGAAAAGGAAACCTTCCTACACTGCTGGTGGGAATGCAGACTGGTGCAGCCACTGTGGAAAACATTAAGGAGTTTCCTCAAGAAGTTAAAAATGGAACTCCCATTTGACCCAATAATCCCACTTGTAGAAATATATCCCAAGAAATCAGAAACACCAATCAGAAAAGATATATGCACCCCTATGTTCATAGCAGCACAATTTACCATAGCTAAGATTTGGAAACAGCCTAAGTGCCCATCAGCAGATGAGTGGATTAAAAAACTGTGATTCATCTATACAATGGAATACTATGCTGCTATAAAAAGAAGGAACTTTTACCATTTGCAACAGCATGGATGGACCTGGAGAGCATTATGCTAAGTGAAATAAGCCAGTCGTTCAAAGATAAATATCACATGATCTCACTCATTTATGGAATATAAATAACAATATAAACAGATGAACAAAAATAGATCCAGAGACAAGGTAACAATGAACAGACTATCCAACCTCAGAGAGTAGGCGGGGGGGTGGGGGTGTAGAGATCAACCAAAGGACTTGTATGCGTGCATATTAGCATAACCTATGGACACAGACACTCTGGTGGTGGGGGCTTGTCCTGGGGAATGGGAGTCACGGGGGGTGGGAGTCAATCAGGGAAAAAGAAAACATATGTAATACTTTAAACAATAAAAAATGATCAATCAATAGAAACGGCATCTCTCTCTCTCTTTCATTGTATTCTGATGATTAATATATATGTAATATAATTTCATATTTGAGTATGAATTTAATTTTTTATGGGACTGGACATTCAAAATAGAGATAGTTTACTATAGACTGTATTGTAATCCTCATTTTGCCAAAATAAATTCCAAAATACTCTGAAGTACTTGCCTTGGTTATAAGGCAAAATTGCACAAATTTATCTGAATTTTTGGCACTGTTATTTATAGCATGATAACTATAACCTTGGGCTAGTCATTTAAGCTCTCAAGGCCTTGGTTTCCTATCAGTTAATAGGGGAAAGTGTTACTACTTCATTCATATGGTTATATGAACATTAAATGAACTATAACTTGTAACGTTTAGTTATATGAAATACATTAAAATATGTATTGCCCAGAAGAGTGTCTGGCATGTAATAAGTGCTATATGTTGTTCATTAGTTTCCATTTTATCCTTTTAACGTGACTGTGCAAGAAGCAGGATCGTTTAGCTAAAGAATATTTCCTGAGTCACTAGTGTATAGATGGGTGCCAAAAATACTACATTTGGACATAACATATAAAAATTTTATGCTTAATCTCACAAATATTATAAAACAAAATGAAGCTTATAATTGACAATCTCATAGTATTTTCCTCTTACAAATAGGAAAAGCATTGGCGGGAGGAAAATGTGCTTCAGATAAAACAGAAACTGTGGAAAGGGATCATGTGCAACATTTTCATTTCATTTTTATTTATTCATACTTTGAGTTCCAAAAAACATTCAGAACTTGTCATAAGTGTATAATTCTTTTCTAAAATAAATTTTAAAAGCAATTGCTAATTTATTCTTTTCAAAATCATTTTTTAAAAATATTTTTTATTGATTTCAGAGAGGAAGGGAGAGGGGAGAGAGAGATAGAAAAATCAATGATGAGAGAGAATAATTGACTGGCTGCCTACTGGGGATAGAGCCAACAACTGGGGATAGGGCATGTCCCCAGGGACCTTTCATTTCACAGGCCTATGCTTTATCCATTGAGACAAATGCGTTAGGGCTCAAAATTAATTTCTGAAAAGAGTCCAGAGGCATGGATGCATGGAAAAGACTGATAGGCCTGAGAGGGGAGGGGAGGGGAGGGAAGCAGGAACAGGGAGAGGTGAGCCAAAGAACATATATGCATGTATGCATAGCCCATGGACACAGACAATAGTGTGGCGAAAGTCTGGGTTAGGGCAGGAGCTGGGTGAAGGGGGCGCAAAGTGGGGGATATAGGGACATGTGTAATACTGTCAACAATAAATAAAAACTAAAAAAATGAAATTATATTATTTAACTTGCACAAGATAATTAATGGATATTTTAAAAAGGATATATAAATTGATTGATAGATCAACAAGCAAACAATAAACCCCAACCTCAACATTCAGTTATTGGTTTTTTTTCCTGACCACTGGGTTTAGGAGTGTCAAAAATTGATATCAGTGAATGTGTGTACCCATACAAAAAAAATAGATAAATAAGAGAAATACATATAGAACTATTTAGCTACTGGAAAAAACTATGGTTAGTTATTCAGGTAAATTATTTATCTTTATTTCAAAAGTATATACTAAATTTCTTAAAAATGCAAATAAGGTAGAAGATGTTTTCTCACGCTGTAGTATAAAAAAACACAACACAGGAAATGAAGTTACATAAAGAAGAGAAAAAATAACATTTATTTAGTTACATGAAGAAGAAAATAATATTTCTTTAGCTTCTTGTGCCAACCAATGTTCTAGAAATTAAACAATTTTCTGGTTTAATTCAAAATAGAAATCTTTATTATGTATTTATTTTAATCCTCACCAAGAATATGTTTTTTAATTGATTTTAGAAAAAAGGCCAAAAGAGAGAGAGAAACATAGATGTGAGAGAAATATTGACCAGTTGCCTCCCATACATGCCCAGACCAGGGATCGAAACCAACATCCTGGATATGTGCTATGACCAGAAATCAAACCTGCTCCTTTTCTTTTTTTAAAATTTTGTTTTATTGCTTAAAGTATTACAAAGAGTATTACATATGTCTCCGTTTTTCCCCCCCTTGACATTCCCCAGGCCTCCCCTACCCCCCAGTGTCTAGTGTCCAGTGGTTATGCTTATATGCATGCATACAAGTCCTTCGGTTGATCTCTTATGGGATAATGCTCAACCAACTGAGCATCATCCCATGGCAATGGGCTCCATAGAAATCTTTAAAGCAGATAATGCCCTTATGCTTACTGAGGAAGAAAATCAGATCTGTTACTCAGTAAGAATTTTAAACCAAATATCTCACTTCAACATCAGTGCTCTTTCCTCTCTCTATAGTAGAAATACAAAAGTAATAGGCTTATTAGTCGTACAAAGGAAGGAGACAATGTGGCAAGTTTCCGAAGTAGACTCAGGCTTTGCTTAAAGATGTTATTTGATTCTGAAAAGTGGAGAACCTTGACCAGCATAGGAGTAGAGGACAAAAGAAAGAGAGAAAGAAAAAAAGATAGGTTTAGAAAACCTAATTACACATTGTACCCTTTGGAGGTTTAGGGAAAATTATTTCCATAGTGAAATATGATTATTACTATTGTGAAGCCTGGCTTAAGTGAAAACTGAAATAGTACATTTTATAAGCTATATATTTTCACATTGATGAAGCAATGGGAGAAAGTTGTTTTACAAAAAGAATAAAAAATTATAGATCTATTATTTATAATAATGGTTATTTTAAGATATTGCAGCGGGGCATAAAGGCACTTCTACTATGATATTCTACATTTGATTTAGGCATAGGAATTTGTTTTCATGATTACTGTGTAAACACAGGTGGAAAAAGGATTTGGAGGAGCAGAAGCTATTATTTGAGAAGGGTGACACATTCTCACACTCCAGCCTCACCTCCTGCCTACCTCCCATGCACAGCCACAAAATAATGTGCTACTTTGGGAGCATGTATAATGAAATTCCACCAATTAAACTATATGAATTTTATAGATAAATGAAAGACAAGATTGCCCATAATCTACAGAAAGATACCTCCCTGAATACTAACATCAAAAACAAGACAATTTTCTGGAATGATTTTTTCCCCCAATTTATGTGTTGTCGTTTACTTTATCAAACTAATCAGTATTCATATAAAAGGGATTTTCACTCAACTCACTTCTAAAACATAAGCTCTTCAAAAACTCATAGAGAAAAACAACCAAGAAAAGGCATTAGAGACTCATTTAGTTACATATGACAAGATAATTACTTGTTAGGGGCAGAAATAGAATAATGGGGACTAGCTATAGTTATAAGAAATAATAGTCATGTTCTGTGAGATATTAATCATGCTCTGGTAACCGTGATTGTTAGGTTCTGATTAGAGAAAGCACATTCGAACCTGGCTGAGAGTTGTATGCTCTGGGACATGGGAGCTAACCTCAGAATGCGGTCCATCCTCCTGTTCCAAGAACTGCCTATCATCATGGAAAGATGAACAACCTTGTTGCTAAAACATTCTGTTCCCAGAGGCAGTGGCCCTTTGGGACCCCAGCCCACATTGCCTGTAACCTGTAACCATTATACCATGCCTACTTCTCCATGCCTGCAATTCCTACTATCCCATGTAATCTTTGTCCTGCCACTCCCTAAGCAGCTGGCTTGGAGGAAGGGCAAGAGCAGATTTTCATGGATGACCTGCTGCTCTCCCATACTGCCAGCATTGTTGGAATAAATGCTCATATATGATTCAACTCTGTCTCTGTTTAACTGGTTCAAGTAGTGATAGGCAGCTTGGACACATTGGTTGTCCAGTTCCATACTCATAAAAAAAGACGTACTAAAGATATAAAGCATTTAACAAGTCACTTTCAAAAAAAAAAAAAGAATTTCCATCTCCAAGAAATCTGTGTTAGCCTTCTCTATGTACAAAGCTCTGTGCTAACACTATGGGACAAAATGGGGAGAGCGTGGCTATGGTTCTAAAATGTGTTCACCATTTTAAAACAACTTTCAGTGAAATATGAAAGCAAAAGGTATATTCACCAATAAATTACACTGCTGTGAAAAATGTGGTATGTGTTATGTTGAGGTGTTCTAGAAACACAAACTAAAAAAACTGTCAGATTTTCTTTTGTGTATAACAGCAAGGGATTTTAAATCACGCTGACCTATGGTGCGGGGCAGGCATGCCTCTCTAAATCTCAGTTTCTTCAACAATAAGACAGAAAACAATATGCAGCTTGTAGGCGGATTTTGAGGATTAGAGAAAACATACTTCATTGCCTGGTGTAGAGATTGTCACATGAATGCACATGTCTATCAGTACATGTCTGTCTTTCACCAACTACCTTGGTTTCCTTTATTGCTTCAAAATGAAGGATAGACTGTAGGTCCCACTCACCCCTCTCACTTACTTGGGAACTAAAACAGGTGTCTAGGTATGTACACTCTCCCTGAGAATTCTCTAGATGAACAATTCATATGAAATGTGAGATTTTAGAAAGGAGTTTTAGTATGTCACTTTTGTTTAAAATATACTACATTACTTATGCTAATAATTTCCATTAATAAACAGGTTAATGTTTTCAAAACTATTCTCAAAAGATGGCATTTCTAAATCTTATCAAAGGTCATCACAATATGGCAATTGGTTTTAGCTGTTTCCCTGAGCAAAGCTTAGAAGGATAATATTTTTAGTATAGTCCTTAATTGGGACCTTGGAGTTTATATCCTCAAACCAAACTACCTAACTTCACTATTCTTCACAATATTCAAAATTAAAAAGAAAGGTTAATTAAACTATCCTATTTTACATCATTGATATTTAAGATAATTATGAAGCTGTGTGGTTTGAGTCAAATTGACTAATTAAATTTTTTTCCAAAAAATAAACAATTAAACAAATAAGAAACTCACTAAAGACTTACATTAAAAGTGATTATAAATATTACATGGGTATTATCTGTATTCTACCAGTGATTTTGAAATTAGAACAATTTTAAATTGCAGTCATTAACAAATCAAGTATTTATCACAATCTTTCCCATACATTACTTTTTTAGTGATATAAAATTTACACATAGGAACTCATGAAGTACGATATAAGTATCAAATAGATTTATGTAGTTACTAGAGGCCCGGTGCATAAAATTCATGCACTGGTGATGGTGGTGGTGAGGGGTGTCCCTCAGCCCAGCCTGCACCCTCTCCAATCTGGGACCCCTCATGGGATGTCTGACTGCCAGTTTAGGCCCGATCCCATAGGGCCTAAATCCGGGACTGCTGGCTCCCAACCACTTGCCTGCCTGCCAGCCTGATCACCCCCTAACCAGTGCCCTGCTGCCTGATCGATGCCTAAATGCTCCCTTGCCAGCCCAATCGCCCCCAACTGCCCTCCCTTGCTGGCCCGATCACCCCCAACTGCCCTTCCCTGCCGGCCCAGTTGCCCCCAACTGCCCTTCCCTGCTGGCCTGGTCACCCCTAACTGCCCTCTCCTGCTGGCCGTCTTGTGGCTGTGGGCACCACCATCTTTGAGGGTGAGGCAGTCAATTAGCATACCCCCTCCTTATTGGCTGTGGGCCCTGCCATATTTGAAAGTGGGTCAATTAGCATATTTCTTCCTTATTGGCTGTGAGCACCACCATTTTTGAGGGTGGGGCCATAAATTAGCATATTCCCTCCT
Source organism: Myotis daubentonii (assembly GCF_963259705.1). NCBI lineage: Eukaryota > Metazoa > Chordata > Mammalia > Chiroptera > Vespertilionidae > Myotis > Myotis daubentonii. The sequence continues at coordinate 195,328,268 of NC_081840.1, forward strand.
TATTAGCTGTGGGTGCCACCATCTTTGTGATGGCATGAGGGTCAATTAGCATATTCCCACTTTATTAGATAGGATTACACTTTATAATTCATCACTACCTTAACAAGTAAAGCAAATATCTGTTATCATAACAGAGAATCTAGGTAATTATGATTTATGTGAACACAGCTCACTACATTTATAAATAACACCCATCTAGAATAACCAAAAAGAGCCAAGTATTTCTGAAACATATTTAATAAGAATGGAAAATATATTTTATGTATAGTAATTATGCATGGATGCTTAAATCAGGGGATTTTAATGTTCATTATTGAAATTTAAGATGGCTATATTTCAATGATTTACATGTGCACAGTAATAAGCACATGCACTGCAATGCTTCATTGTCTATGCCCTGGGAAATGAAGGATGACATATTTTGTCACAAAAATGTCTTTCCAAAGCAGTTCTATATGGAATACTCCTTCTGATCTGAATGGGAGATATATGATATATTATCTTTCAGGAAAAAGAAGAAAACTTAGATAACTATAATACAAACTTTCTCTCATCTCCATACTATAATATTTCAAAATATTTGGTGTGATGATCACCAGGTAGAAAAGCAAAATGAGCTTTAGACAAGTTTAGATTGAGTAAAGTATATAATTTTTTTAAATGTTAGCTATAACTTACAGTGTCTGAAACCCAGAAAAATGCCTTTTCTTTAATGCTTTCTTATTGTTTTCTAAAATAACTTGTATTAATTATTTTACACGTGAGTACATTTAAATATACTATGTAAGTATACTATGAAATTAAAAGAATACTATTACTTCAGGTCCTACTACTGATCATACCATTTAAAAAAATAAATACATTTTTTTCTTAACATTTTGACTCTAAAAAATAAAGTTTATTGTTTAAATAAGCTTATTTAAGTTTCTTATTATGATAACATTCAAGGTCCTTTCCTTTCAATATTTATGGATTTAAAACATTATATTACCTATTGAGTCTACTAGCAGTAAGTAGCTGAATGTTTTAGCAATGAATCCTTTTTTAAATAGTGGAAGATACCTTTAAATACTCATCATAGAGGAGATATTCTCAATCATCATGTTTAATATTTTCAAGAAATACTGAATTCAAAACCACATGTGTTTCTGTAGTACAGTGTCCCAAGAGATCATTATTTAACACAAACAATGTAAACTGGTGTTAACGAGTATATTAGATACTTATAGCATAATGGAAGAGAAGGAAATGGACGCGGAGGAGAAGAGATAATATAGGAAATACAAATAATATAAATCCAAATATGATAAAGAATAGAGTTTAAAGAAATAGGTTAAATAACACAGCTTGGAAGATCTGGAAGACCTTAAAGAAAAGAATGATAACTGTGCTAGAATTTAAAGAATGAACATGATTTTGCTAACCTGTACTTGAAGGAGGAACATTCTGGGTGAAGGTTTTTTAATAAGAAAGGTGGCCGAAACCGGTTTTGCTCAGTGGATAGAGCGTCAGCCTGTAGACTGAAAGGTCCCAGGTTCGATTCCGGTCAAGGGCATGTACCTGGGTTGCGGACACATCCCCAGTGGGAGATGTGCAGGAGGCAGCTGATTGATGTTTCTCTCTCATCGATGTTTCTAACTATCTCTCTCCCTTCCTGTAAAAAATCAATAAAATATATTTTAAAAAAAAAGATCCATTACAGAACTGCAATAGCTTTATCAGATCTACTGAGTAAGTGAGGAACAGCAGATGATCCATTGGGGCAGAATAGAAAGGATTTTGAAGGCTATACAAAGAAATCTGAATTCAAGTTGGTTAGTTTCAAACCTTGCCATTTAAAATATTTAAATAATATTTTATAGTAGTTAAGACAAAAAGGCATAGATATGCAAAAATCAATATAAATGATGCCTTTTAAGATTGAGGAAAAATATTTATAGTGAGTATATTCCAAAAAAATTATAACCCTCTAAATTTCCCCTAAATACTTGAACATATTATTCTTAATTTAATTTGTGTAAATTATCTTTGGCTTGAAATAAAGAGCCTGAGTTAATAGAGGTATTACATAAAATAGAGGTATTAAGTGAATCATTTAATTAATAAACTAAGGATATTTAGCTAGTACCTAACGTGACACTACAAAAAAAAAATAATGCAGGCTTTGCATTTTCATAATATGATAGTTTTGTCAGGGTTCCAAACTTGCATAACACTGTTTAACAGTTATTATGCTATTTGAGATCAAATATTGATTCCAGAGAATTATAACACTTATAGATACAATGGTATAGTTATCCATTTGGCAGTGTATTACTACCAAATAACAGACTATAATTGGACTACTTATCTGTACAGATACATATTTTATAATACACTCAAGTAAAATACAACCTGGAAGATATTTCATATACACGAAGTATGCTTTTGCCCTGTCCTAGAACTGGATGCGGCCATGTTTTTTAAAGTCCTTCATTTCTTCACAGATTTTTAAAAATTCTAAACCTTTGTCATTAAGCATTAAACATCAGATAAGTCACATCTATCAGAAGCATCATGTATATAAGGCGTGACATGAACTTTTGAGTGAAAAAAGGTGTTTAATTTATCTCTCTTCAAGCTGTCTTCCATATGACCACAGGTACATTACGTAAATTTTCTAGGCCATAATGTTCACATCTGAAATTAATACTTATTCCACAAGGTGGTTATAAGTTACACATAGATATATTATATACATATCACCTATAAAGCAAGATTGGGCATTAATTGAGAACAATCCCTGTTCTCATTTAACAAAGGGTTATTTTTTAAAATATGTTTTTATTGATTTTGAGAGAGAGAGAGAAAGGAAGAGGGACAGAGAGACAGAAACATCAATGAGAGAGGAACATCATGGATTGGCTGCTTCCCCCCATCCCACTCTGGGGATCAAATGTGCAACCCAGGCATATGCCGTGACCAGGAATCAAACCAGTGACCTCTTGGTTCCTGGGTCAACACTCAACCACTTAGCCACATGGGCTGGGCTAATGAAGGGTTTTATATTCAACAGTAGAGTTATAAATAGTGTATGTATTACATTTGTTAGTAAATGGGACGGAAGAACGCCTGAGAAGCATTTGTGAGCGGCTGGGTGAAAAAGGGAACAGATACAGAAGGTACATCATAAACACCATGCTTTTAGAGGATTAAATTGACTGTGGTCTACAGGAGAAAATGGAGAGGAAAGAAAAATACCTTCGGCTGATGGTGTTAGTAACAGTGCTTGCCAGAGTGCACAGTCACTATAAGTTCAGATGGTGATTCAAAATATAAATTATTCGAAGAAAGGCAAGACAACAATTTTTCAAGTTGTAGAAATATAAGTTCTAGGTTTTGTTGAGGTGGAAGGAAAAATCAGGACAAAAAAAACCAGATGGAAAAAAAAAAAACAGAGGATAGGTACAAAAGATACAGGAAAATTTTAAGTCAAACTGGAACTAGGGAGAGTAGTTGAGGAAGAAAACTATATGTATACTAGAACTTTCACTCAAGCTACATTTTTCCTTCACTCTTTCCCTACTATCTCCTCCAAAACTTTCTGAGAGATGAGAGCAATAACCTATCTGTATCCAATTAATTTTTTAAAAGTGTTATTTACAATACTTTTCAGGGAATGAAATGTTAAATCTCTACACACTGTCAGAAATACTAACAAACAATATTTCTTATTGCTAAATAAATCACATATCCCCTTATACTTCAAAGATAATTTGATGCTACATTAGAAAACAAGTAATCTAGGAAGGTAATTTTAATAAGAAAATTATTTAGAGTAAAAGTATCATCTCATTGTCTTTCTAATAAGTGTCTATTAATGTTTAGGAACAAATTTGGATTTAATGAACATTGCTATTTTTGGCTTTAGGGCGTCATATCATTTAGCCATAAAATAGATTGATGTTTCACACAGGATCATTTTCTTATGAAGTGTCCTTGAGTCAACCTCTTTCAGGAGATCCCACCAAGCATTTGGTTGGAGTTTGTTTCCATAGGTTTTGAATATGGTAATCTTTGCTGCCATTGATATTTTCAATATGAAATAAACCTCTGAGTTTGAAGTTAATCTAAGTATAAATAATTACAATAATGCACCTAGTTTGAAAAACAATTTGATTGCTTAAAATGAGATAATTAAAACTAAAACATGGATCTCATACACTGTATATGATTTGTAAAATAGATGTGATTTGAAAAATAGATCCCTTACTTTAGTCTTCAAAAATCAAAATACTCATTAAACATCAATTTTTTATCATCATTATTAACTGTGTGAAATAAGTCTGAGTGCACAAAGGTATTATATAAAACTATATTAAAAATTAACAATTACTTTACAATATGTAATTTCTGACAATAATTAAGGACTGATTTCTATGTTCTTAGGGAAGTAGAAATTAGTAAGGGCAAGCAAGCTACAGTTAAATTCTGAATATAACAGATTTCTACTTCAAAGTAAGTAATTCCATTCATAAGAGGAATATATTAATCTATTCAAAATCTACAGTGCACTCGGCAAATAATATTGCTCCTTATTACAACAGTTAACATTTATTTAGCTTATACTATATTAGGCACTGTTATAAGAAGTTCTCACATATTAACTCATTAAATTGATTCTATATATAAACATTATTACTAAACATATAACAACTCCAAATAAGGGGGCTATTATTATTTATAACTGACAAAGAAACAGAAGGACCAAGAGATTTAAAAAGCTTAGTGAGGTCACATAGCTACAAATGAAGGAGCCCAGATCTGCACCTAAACAATGTAGAGCCCTGGTTTGGGCTTCCATTGATTTGATTGTACTGCTGTTCATCACTTCTATTCCACAGCACACCTACTATAAATTCAAACTTGTGTCCTCCCAGAATTCATATTTTGAATATTAACCCTCAATGTGATGGTATTTGCAGGTGATGCCTTTGGGAGGTGGTTAGATTAGGAGAGCTGAGCCCTCATGAATGGGATTAGTGGCCTTAAATAAAGAGACCCCAGGGAGCTTTCCAGCCCCTTCCCACATGTGAGGATAAATCTAGAAGACGTCTGTCTACAATCCAGGAAGTGGCCTCACCAGAACCCAGCCACACTGGCAATCACATCTTGGACTTTCAGTCCCCAGAACTGTGAGAAATATTCTGTTGTTGATTGATCCAGAGTATGTACTTTTGTAACAACAATCTGCATGAGCACCAGACTGTATGTAAATGTAAGGAGCTTTTAGCTAGGTGTGATTAGTAGGTTAAATGGAGATGAAGATCTAGGGTATAGGTACACTCTAAAATATTCAAACTTCAGATTGAGAGAATCATGCCATAAGCAGCAGGTCTTCATTATCTTCCGTCCCTTCTTAATAATGCCTACCTAGCACCATATATGTGTTCTGTACACCTGAATATATACCAATAACCATTTTATTCATGTCTGCCTTGGCTAAGTGAGGGGCAAGATCTGACACTTCATTAGGACAGTTACCAGGACTGATGAATTTGGATGTTCTTAGGAGCCAAGAAAGTGCTTCTTAAATTATATAAAAAGTTGAAAACAACCAAGAAGTTAAAAAAAATACCTCACATATGACATTTTTAAAGGATTCAAAATCTACCTAATTCCAATCAGTGTGACTATTTAATTTTGTTACAGAATTTTTTTTCCAAAAAGGAATTAAGATTATTTGAATGTTATTAATAAGGAAATATATCTTTGAAGTAGAATTATTTGTGACTTTATCATACTTATTTTAACTTCAAGAATCAAACTGACAAATGATCAATCAATCTATCCCAATGATTGGGATAGACTAGTACTGTCTATTTATTTTTTCTTTTTAAGATTTTTATAACTGAAATTACCTTAGTACTGCATGATTGACAACCATGACAATATATTATATCGACTATAATACTGTGCAATAAGTGAAGTTCCAGGGTTTGACTTAAAACCAACACAATCATATATTCTCCTATAAAATTCTATAATTTATAATTATCATTCCCAATAGCACTACAGTTGAGATTGGTGAAAAAGTTATTTCCATAGCTGGGACAATAAACCTTAAATGTTAAATTAGATGACCAGAATCTTTTTTTTTTACTTTTTTATTTTTTTTTATTGCTTAAAGTAATACAAAGGGTATTACATAAGTGTCCATTTTTCCCCCCACCCTAGACAGTCCCCTAGCCTCCCCTATTCCCCAGTGTCTTATGTCCATTGGTTATGCTTATATGCATGCATACAAGTCCTTTAGTTGATCTCTTACCCCCCTACCTCCTGCCCCCCAACCCTCCCCGGCCTTCCCGCTGCAGTTTGACAATCTGTTTGAGGCAGCTCTGCCTCTGTGACCAGAATCTTATCAAGCAACAATATGGTTTTAGGACACTGAACTCAGAATCACCTCATTTCCTAACCTGATTCTTCTGAAAACAATGACAAATGCTAAATAACTAACTTAAAAATAAAGCCTAGAATGGAGAAACTACAAGAATTGAGGTAATAATGTCAAACTCATTCTATTTCAATTGGTTCAGGCAGATAAGGGGGAAATACTCATCTACTTACACTTTCTTTGAAGACTTTCCAAATCAAGAGGGACGCAGGGGAAGCTAAAGCCCATTATGAGCTAGAGGACTATCCCAGGGCTTCACCATGGTGAGTTATCAAGACTGGTCAGTCCCATTCATCTCTTTCATATAAAAAATTTGACTTTAAACCCCGGTATTCACATTTCTTAACAATGCCAATAGATTTATTTTTTCAAACCCAGTTTAAACAAGTATTACTAAGAGATTATTATAAAATAGTGGAATTTTTTTAAAATGTATAGCAGACAAAGTCAAAAAATAATTCTTTTAGAATGTCCTTATAGAAAGAGCTATCTATATATTTTAAATATTTTGTTTTTCACATTATAATAGAAATGTGTTCTCTTTTGTGATAAAAGTATTGCAATATAGCTTTCCTGTATTTCATTCCTTGCAGTTAGTATATCAGTAGCAACCATGCAGGAAAGAAAATACACATGTTTTGAAATTATCTCATCTCAGCAGGGTGCACCTGGATAGGTCTCAAATTAAACATCTTCCTTAATGGCCCATTATGGAGTATCAGTGCCTAAAATACCCAACGGGAGTTAGAGACTATTACTGCCAAGGGAGAGTTTCTAAGGTGGTAGCATATGATGCAATATGTCTGCTGTAACTTTAGCCTGACTGCGAGTTTATTTAAATACATAGTTATGGTTTTAAAATCAATATCTACAACAATAAGGTTTAGAATAACCACAACAACAAATTAAAAATATCAGTGAATCAATACATTTTTGTACTAATGCTTGGAAAATGAACATTTATAGTTAGCTACCAAATTATGAAAATGGTCATTTTGCAAAAATTAACTTTAAAGAAAGCTACTTAGAATCCAAAGTGTATTCTTCTCAGAGAAGAAAAACCTAAAGTCAATTTAATCTTTAGATTAAAGTGCACATAATATTTAAAAATAATCATCATCATTACAGCTATTTTCTCAGGGGTTTTTAATTGGTGCTAACACACTGAAAACATTCTCATTTTACATGCATTACTTGAATTTACTAACTTTCCTAATATGTAAAAGCCCAGGGTTGTAACAACTGGTCACAACCGAAGGCTGACCAACCCGGAAGTCCTTCAGTCAGTGCTGGGTTACGGTGGGGATCCAGCACTGACTGCCCTGCTGCAGCCTGGTGACCCAGCATTGACTGCCCAGGGGGCTGAGACCCAGAGAGGCAGGGTCTGATCCACAGCTTCAGTGGCAGCTGTTGATCAGTACTTGCCTCTCTCTTTCTCTCCCTTTCTTTCCAGGCTTAACCAGCAGCCGGGCCTTTTTTTTCTCTCCAGTCTCCACAGGGCTGCTGTTCAGCCCGCCTCTGTGATCAGGCCCAGAGATAGGCCTGGAGATGCTGACTGGCATAGGAACCGACCAATCAGAACCAAATGTGGGTGCTGAGAAGAACCAATGGCTGTCTACGAGGCAGAGCTTTTGGTGCTGACTGGCATAGGATCTGACCAATCAGAACCAAATGTGGGTGCTGTGAAGAACCAATGACTGCCTAGGAGGTGGAGCTTTTGACGCTGACTGGCATAAAAACTGACCAATCAGAACTAAATTGGCCAGCAGAGGAGGGCAGTTGGGGACAAGATCAGGCCATCAGGGGAGGGCAGTAAGGGGCAATCAGGCTTGCAGGCAGGTAAGCAGTTAAGAGCCAGCGGTCCCAGATTGCAAGAGGGATGTCCGACTGCTGGTTTAGGCATGATCCCTGGGATTGGGCCTAAAACGGCAGTCGGACATCCCCCAAGGGATCCCAAATTGGAGAGGGTGCAGTCTGGGCTGAGGGAACCCCCCTCCATGCATGAATTTCGTGCACTGGGCCTCTAGTGTGTGTGTGTGTGTGTGTGTGTGTGTGTGTGTGTGTGTGTGTGTGTATAACCATAAGCAACAGTTCAACCATTCGACCTTTCGACCAGTAGCTATGATGCCCACCCACCACCATGGGGCAGACGCTCAACACACAGGCATGGAAACATAAAACAGACTGATGAATCTCAGAGGGATGGGGGAGGGGGGTGGGAAGAGATGTAGGAATCAGAGAAGCTAAGAAGGAATCCAGGGTTAGACAGAGAAGGGCAGACTCAGCTGCTGCTTCACATCTAACATCAGCAACACACTGATGTGCTACAGCAGCGGTTCTCAACCTGTGGGTCACGACCCTTTGGGGGTCGAACGAACTTTTCACAGGGGTTGCCTAAGACCATTGGAAAACACAAATATAATTACATATTGTTTTTGTGATTAATCACTATGCTTTAATTATGTTCAATTTTTAACAATGAAAATACATCCTGTATATCAGATATTTACATTACGATTCATCACAGTAGCAAAATTACAGTTATGAAGTAGCAACGAAAATAATTTTATGGATGGGGGTCACCACAACATGAGGAACTGTATTAAAGGGTCGCGGCATTAGGAAGGTTGAGAACCATTGCTCTATAATATGACTTATTTCACTTTTAATGAAAATATATATTCTAATACGTGGTTTAAAATAAAACACAGTGCCCAACCAGCATGGGCCAGTGGTTGAGTGTCAAATATGAACCAGGAGGTAATTGCTTGATTCCAGGTGAGGGGACATGACCAGGTTGTGGGCTGGATCCCCTGTGTGTGGTGTGCAGGAGGCAGCTGATTAATGATTCTGTCTCATCATTGATGTTTCTCTTTCTCCCTCTCACTTCCTCTCTGAAATCAATAACAATATGTTTAAAAATAAAATAAAACAGAGGAAAACATCTCACCTCAAACTTCTGGATGGTCTGGATAAAGGATCTCATTTAATATATAAATCCTAAACATTCCTAATTTAAAGGTCCTCATGAATTGTATTTAATGGTTTTTCAAAGCTTGTCATCACTGTTTTTGATCCTAACACACAGCATCAATGTTGCCCACAGGAAGGATATGCATATTTGTGGTGGTTCTTATTGGTCTTTTAAAATTAAATAATCGGAAGGTTCATCTTCCTCTAGCTCCCTGATTACACCTGAGGAGGCTAAAAAAACCCAAGCCTACATAATAGCATCATTAATCAGCACATGCTATTTACAGAGCATGATACTACTTTTCTTTCAATTCTTTGCCTTTTCTTGTTATTCTTTTATATGCTCATTTTAGAAATAAAACTTTGTGATCACTAAGTTCATTTTGGATGGAATAAAAAACCTTGAAATCCTTTAATTTGATTAAGTCCCATTACTGAGCTTATTATAACATATTAATTAGCTCATTGACAATTATATAATTTGACTCTAGTTGTTTGAAATGACTTCATTATCGCAGCCAGTATATTATTAGAAGAATATACATTATATAAATTATACAATTTATTATTATATATAAAATACCAAATTGAATACGATACATGGTTAATCAAGTAAGTCAATATCTTTCATAGTAATTCACTCTGACTTAACATTAAGAATTCTGTACACATTAAAGTCTAGAAAAAAAAACAAAGCCCAAAGTTAGTAAAAGGAAGAAAAATAAGAAGGGTCAGAGCAAATGAAATAGAGACTGAAAAGGCAATAGAAAAGATCACAAATTTTCAAATATTATATAAACACTATATAGCCATATTATCTTTGACATACAATTTTCTAGAGAATTTACACTATATTTTACCCCTCAAATTTCCTTAATTATCTTAATCACGTCTTATGCACCCTGGCATAATAGTAAGCTCAATAAATAGTTTCTGATTTATATTTTCTCCAATTCCCTAAACTTCCCATATTAACTTTTAGTAATACATATTTTTAGATAGGTTCCTAAAGAACAGCTCCCTTTGAGAATCATTCCAATCAATCACCAGGGAGGGTGATACTCTATATTGTATAATGTTATAGACTTGAGTAATGCCACATGATCAAATGGTATTTTCAGCAAAAAACACCATAGGAAGGTAGGTAGGTATGCAGGTAATATAACCAAATACTTTTTAAGTATCTGCCCATCACCTGTGTGTTCCATATATGTAAAGTTTATGTATGTTTAAATATCTTTTCATAGGTCTTTTTTTGCTTTGTAAATTTCCTAGCAAGGGTAGTTGATTTATATTCATGGAGTGCTTAGGACTGTCAATTTTCTTCTAATAGAAAGCTCAATTTAGATCTCTTTGTGAGTCTGGTTTTAAAAAAAAAAGGAAGGTTGGGAGTCAAGGTGTTAAAGAGGCATCTCCTTGACAATTTTGTCTAGAGTTTGTCTGCTAATAATATATTTTTTAAAAGGAATAGAAAAAGGAAAAATCTTTTTCAGTTCAGTGGGTCTGTTCAGCTGTCAATTCAGCAGAAGTATTCTCCACGTCAAACCACAAAAGTATGTTAATTATTTTCCTAGATGACCTATGCTATAGATAGAAAAGCTTTTTTATAGTGTAACTATCTTTCTCTTCACAATGAAAACATATTACCTAAAATAAAATTAGTTCATTTTTATTTTACATGAACATAAATAAAACAAGTACACACAGATGTACATATAAAAATGTTAGATAGAAGGGGATGTATATTACAAGTCAATAGTTAAGGACAAATTTGCTGAATACTGCCAGTAAGTGTCAAACTGTAAAACATGTTCATTATCCAGATGCAAGAAACAGATATAGTAATAATCCTCTTTTTCTCTAATAGAAAGAGTCAAATAGCCCCGTGATGATTCTCCAAAGTTCTTAGAGATCCAGATATGAAAACATATAGGAGAGGCCAAAAAGAAATGCAATTGGCAATCTGGAGAAGAGCAGTGTTCCCAGTGATTTAAACAGTTAATGTAATGGAAAAGTTTCTTTGAATTCTAAGAAGCATTAAAAATACATTTCAGACATCATTAAACCAAAATCATCCATTAGCTACTCTCAGACATGACCCCACTGTTTTCTATTTTTTTTTTCTTTTCCTTTTTCTTTCACTTCTGATGACTCAATGTGTAAGCCAAAAAAGCAAAGGTTCACTAATATTATTACCAGGATCACACCAATATCAATGCATATGCTTTTATACAAATACATATCTCAATATGAGCTTGTGTATCTTAAAATTAAACATTAGACAAAATTCCCTAGAATGTAGATTAATCCTTCTAGCATAGAGTTCTTCCCCGATAGCCATAAAAGTTACTCTGACATAGATCAACATTTTATTGGCTTTGGGAGATTTTGTTCCAAATGAAGTGATTATTATTTTATGTTCTATTCTTCAAGCAAATTTATAAGAACATAAAAATGAAACATGTGACTCTTAAGACATTTTATGGAGAAATTAACTGCAATAGTTTAATATCTATGAAAAATAAAAGCGTAATATGTTCATTAGACTGGACAGCCAAACGTCATTCCAGATGTCCTTCCGGATGAAACCTTGGAGGCGAGGCGGGGGCCGAGGCTGAGGTGGTCAGGGGCAATCAGGCAAGCAGGCGAGCGGTTAGGGGCAATCAGGCAGGCAGGCAAGTGGTTAGGGGCAATCAAACAGGCAGGCGAGCGGTAGGGGTGGTCAGGCAGGCAGGCGAGTGGTTAGGGGCAATCGAACAGGCAAGCGAGCAGTAGGGGTGGTCAGGCAGGCAGGTGAGTGGTTAGGGGCAGTCAGGCAGGTGAGCTATTAGGAGCCAGTGGTCTCAGACTGCAAGAGGGTGCAGGCCAGGCTGAGAGACCCCCCCCTCCACATGTATAATTTCATGCACTGGGCCTCTAGTATATATATAAAGTACAAAGTCCATATTTGGCATGTCAGAACTAAGGATAACTCTTTTTTAAAAAGTACGCTTTTATTGATTTCAGAGAGAAAGGGCGAGGGATAGAGATAGAGACACATCAATAATGAGACAGAATCATTGACCAGCTGCCTCATGCACACCCCCTACTACTGGGGATAGAGCCTTCAACCTGGGAATGTGCCTGGAATCAAACCACGACCTCCTGGTTCTTGGGACGATGCTCAACCACTGAGCAAATACCAGCCACGCCTAAGGAAAACTCTTAAAATCATATACTTCATGTCTTTTTTTAAAAACGAGAAATGTAATGCATCAAACACTATTAATTTTTCCACAAATTCTCTAGTACAAATATATTTTGAGCCCAAATAATTAAACTTTTAAAAATAATAAAGATAAGGAAAAATCATAGTATTATGGCAGAATGTACTGATTCCAATCCCAAAAATAAACTCCAAGATACATTTTCAATTATACACACCCTGTTAAATCCCTTAAGTCAAGTGAGGAGGAGATGTTATATACTTCCCTAAGCTCTCTACATCCTTCCTCTACACATACTTCTACTTCTTACTACCGGGATACATTTGCCAGGTGTCCAAGAGAAAAATTAAAAAATTAGAAAAAACAGTTGGGGAATAGCTTTCTGTTTACAATGAGCTAAATAGTATGGTTCAAGTTCTTGACTGCACACATTTTTTTTTAACCAAGCACTTTTTTCCAGAGAATTTACTAATTCAAGGAACATTAATACCATATGAAAATAGTATTTTGAATTTAACTCTTTTCAATAATTTTTAATGTTCATCGTTGTTATTTTAAATAAAATATCACTCTTTAAAAAGTAATACAGAAATGACCACCACACCAAACTTTACCTATTACAAGATGGAAATTCTGGCCATGACTATTCTAACAGAATAATGTGGAATCTCATTATTTTCTCTGGTGCAGTTGACTTTTTTAAAATTTTAGATCACTTAAGGCAAAGCCCAAACTGTAGCTGAAATTAGTTTAGATGTACTGAACCTCAAAAATATTGGAAAAACTTCAGATTTTTAAAAATATATGTACATATCAGACATATTTCTGCATAATGATTTTCAGGCCACAAAGAATAAGACCTGGTACAATAGCTTTTCTTTATTTCTCTATATTTCTTCAATGTTTTCAAATGAACTGAGCTCAAGTCCTTTATTTAATAAATAAATAAAGTAGGAAGTAGGAGGTAGAAAGATAATCCCAATGATAATAATTACCCTTAAAAACTATTGATATCTGCCCTGGACGGGAGGCTCAATTGTTTGGAGCGTTGTCACATGCAACAATAGGGTGCAGTTCAATTCCTGTTCAAGGCACTAAGTTGTGTTATTGATCCCTACTCCTGGCCCATATGGGAAGGCGCCCATCAATGTTTCTTTTTAACATCGATTTTTTTTTTCTTTCTCTCCCCCTACCAGCTCTCTAAGATCAATGAAAAAATATCCTCGACTGAGGATTTAAAAAATGTTGGTATGCAAGAATATTTCTTGAATAACTTATTATGGTGAACAAGGGTAGAAAGAACACTTAATTTAGAAAGGAATTAGCCAGAAGATAGAATAGCATAGCTGTTGTGGAACAGAAAATTTGACTTATAAACACAATGATAAATATGAGGAGTCTTACGACCCAAACTGAGCACAGCCCACAGAGGTGTCCCAGGGCCAGACAGATTGCAATGCGGCCAGTCTACTCTAACTTTTTGAAAAGTCACTTTACCTTTTAAGAGTGAAGTATAAATCCTTAACTAAAATGCTGTGTAGTAACATCATGAACCTTTTAAAATTGAAGGCTGTCATTATTTTTTCATCAGCATATATTTATAAATTTGCTTCATAATGACTATGACGATGCATATAGATTTTAGCATTAAATGCACATCCTATCTAATAAAAGAGAAACATGGTAATTAGCGTATGACCGCTACCCTTCCCATTGGCTAACCAGGGCAATATGCAAATTAACTGCCAGCCAAGATGGCGGCCGCCAGCCAGGCAGCTTAAAGTGAACATGAGGCTTGCTTGCTTCAGTGATGGAGGACTCCAACGTTCCCCGCCTGCCACTGCAGGCTTCTGAGCTGCAGCTCTAAGCAACTATATTACAAATGAAGCTAAACAAAACCCCAGAAACCTGCTTTAGTCCATCGGGCTTCAGCCAGCAGGATCACAACATTGTTTCAAATACAGAAGGTAAACAAAGGCCATGAATCCTGCTTTCAGCAGCGGAGACGTAAGAGCTGGAGCCAAGCCTCAAAGCTAAAGCTGGTCCAGAATAAAAAAGAAAAAAGAAAAAAAGGAGCAGTTGGGAGCTTCAGTCACCCGCCAGCCTGAAAACAGCCCTTAGCCCCTCACCCAGACTGGCCAGGCACCCCAGTGGGGACCCCCACCCTGAAGGGTGTGTGACCAGCTACAAACAGCCATCATCCCCTCACCCAGGCTGGCCAGGCACCACAGTGGGGATCCCCACCCTGATCCAGGACACCCTTCAGGGCAAACCAGCCGGGCCAAACCCGTGCACCAGGCCTCTATCCTATATAGTATAAGGGTAATATGCCTCCCAGCACCGGGATCAGTGGAGCCGAGAGGCTTCCCGGCACCAGGATCAGTGTGACAGGGGGCAGGGCCACAACCTCCCTATCTGCCCTGCTCTGTTCATGACAGGGGAAGGCGCCCCAACCCCCTGATCAGCCCTGCTCTGTGCCTGACGGGGGGAGCTCCCCAACCCCATGATCGCCCTGCGGCTCTGTGTGTGACAGGGTGCAGCGCCCTAACCCCCTGATCGGCCCTGCTCTGTGTGTGACGGGGTAGAGCCGTAACCTCCCCATCAGCCCTGCCCTGAGTGGGAGAGTGGCGGTGCCCCAACCCCCTGATCAGCCCTGCTCTGTGGGTGATAGAAGGCGGCACCCCAACCCCCACCCCACAGGCCCTGCTCTGTGTGTGATGGGGTAGAGCCATAACCTCCCCATCAGCCCTGCCCTGAGTGTGACAGTGGCAGCGCCCTAACCCCCTGATCGGCCCTGCTCTGTGTGTGACGGGGTAGAGCCGTAACCTCCCCATCAGCCCTGCCCTGAGTGGGAGAGTGGCGGTGCCCCAACCCCCTGATCAGCCCTGCTCTGTGGGTGATAGAAGGCGGCACCCCAACCCCCACCCCACAGGCCCTGCTCTGTGTGTGATGGGGTAGAGCCATAACCTCCCCATCAGCCCTGCCCTGAGTGTGACAGTGGCAGCGCCCCAACCCCCTGATCGGCCCTGCTCTGTGGGTGGTAGAGGGCGGCGCCCCAACCCTCTGATCCGCCCTGCTCTGTGTGTGACAGGGGGCAGTGCCCCAACTCCCCTATCGGCCCTGCTCTGTGCATGACAGGGGGGAGCTCCCCAACCCCCTGATGGGCCCTGCTCGGCGCATGACGGGGCAGCACCCCAACCCGATTGGCCCTGCTCTGTGCGTGACAGGGGGAGGTGCGGCAACCTCCCCATCGACCCTGCCTTGAGTGTGAGAGGGGGCAGTGCCCCAACCCCCCAATCGGCCCTACCCTGAGCGTGACTGAGGGTGGCATCGCAACCTCCCAATCCGCCCTGCTCTGTGCATGACAGGGGGCAGCACCCCAACTCCCCAATCGGCCCTGCTCTGAGCCCGACCAGGGGCTGCACCTAGGGATCGGGCCTGCCCTCTGCCACCCGGGAGCAGGCCTAAGCCAGCAGGTCATTATCTCCCGAGGGGTCCCAGATTGCGAGAGGGCACAGGCCGGGCTAAGGGACCCCCCCCACACACCCCCCGAGTGCACAAATTTTTGTGCACCGGGCCTCTAGTAGTATATAATAGAATTTCGAAGTTTCATCTATTCCTGATTTAATATTCTCAAATTGAAGTTTTAATCCTTGAAATATTATCAAGGCTCTTGAGGAATCTCTATAGTCATAGCAGTTAACATGAGATCTTGGCAGGTATTTTAACAAAACAAAGAAAAAATAAGGTATATTTTATGAATATTAATCAAGACTTATACTTGGTAGTTGTAATTCATCACAGTTTCAAAATATGTGAGTAGCTTTGCTAACGTTCCCAACATCCACCTTTCCAATACACCTTTGTAGAAAATGTCTTGCCATTAGCACGAACTGTTTCTTGTGTACTTCAAGAAAGATGTAGTACCATGGGGACGAAGTGATACTGAGAGAAAAGAAACTATAAATCTTTGTCACTTTCAGAAATAAGCTCTGAATCCACCTAGAATGAAGTATTTCCTTTCTTTCTTGGCGAAGTTGCATAGATATTTTGTTAATGGCATTCCAACTTATTTCATCTGCTCATGGTTCTAATAAAATATGCGTAAGACTTTGTGATTCTAACAAATACCATTATTTTTAAAATATATATTTTTATCGATTTATAGAGAGAGGGAAAAGGAGAGGAAGAGAAACACTGATACAAAAGCAAAACATTAATTGCTGCCTCCTGCACTCGCCCTATCGGAGATGAAGCCTGCAACCAGGCATGTGCCCTGACCAGGAATTGAACCAGGAACCTTTGGGTGCATGGGGCAATTAACTGAGTCACTCCGGCCACAGCCAAATATCATAATGTTTTGCACAGAGACTTAAGGGAACCAATGATATGTGAGATATAAATCCTGCTATAACACAACAATGATAAAAGAAGCTGTAAAAAATGTTTAAGCTCGTGAAAACTCTGTTCAGAATGTTTAATTAGAGCACAGTCGGAAGATATTTATTTCACATTCCCTTCCACATTCTAAAGCAGTTTGTTAGATGAGTCTAAAATAGTTTGATTGTTTCAGAGTGCACACTCATTTTTTGGTGCGAGATTAATCACTGTAAATTAAAAATACAATTTTATGCGATGGACAACAGTGACTTAATGAGAGTTGGACAGTAATTTATATTAATTTAACCAGCAACAAAATCGTGTGGGGGAAAATAATTTATCTCTGGGGAAGATACACTGCATTTGGATAAGTGGGTATAACAAGATAACACTCAAGTGAACTCTACTTATGCTCTAGATATGAAAGAGCTGGTTATTCCTATTGCTAAAGCAATGAGATATGTAAGTTTTTTATTGTTAATAAAATCTATCAAGGTGCTGATGAAGTTAACATATTCATTCCTGTTTAGATTTCAAATATTATAAAAGAAACACAGGAGGACGTTTCTCACTTTTGGTTTATTTTGCTAATTGAAGTGTTCTCACTGTTCCTTCATGTTAAACAAATAAATATTTTAACTTGTTCTACCTCCAAAAAAATCAACACTTTAGGTAATAATGATACCACTTTGGTTTTATAAATTGTCAGCTAATATTGTATAAACTGCTGTATCAATAAATAATGTAAATAAAGAGAAATAATCTCAGTGTCCTAAAAGAGCTATTCATCATAACACTTACTTATTTCTCAGATGACTTAACTTTTAGAGCTTCATATGGTAGAGAGGCAGAACAAAGCCTCTCACAGAAAAGATGTAAATTGATTTTTTCACTGTCATTCACAAAAGGTGATAGGGTCTTCTTTACATTATTTTCCTTTTCCTATTTAGAAGTTGTTCATGTAAGACACTCACACCTACATGCCAAGACTACATCTAAATATTTCTGATGGATTTTACAAATTGTCTGAAATTCTTATTGTACACTAAAACTTACTCTTGTAAAATTTCTGTCTGCCTACTGTAATGTGAATATAATAATGTAGAGGTTCCCTCATCACCTATATTGCTAATCCATTTGTTAATCTCTTCCATCTCAGAATAATCCTTACTTCTAGAATATTCATGGATTTTTTCTCTCTGCAAAGGTTTTCCTGACAATCCTCAAAATGCCTGTTCACAATTCTATAAAGACTTTATTATTCTCATTTGTTCATACATGTATGTCTTCTCCTGCACAATAAGACCAAAAAGGGCAAGATCCTGTTTTATTCATTTTTATGTTGCCATCAACTAGCATAAAGGTTGGTACCTAAGAAGGTCATTAAATATCTGCTTCACTAAGTATAATAAAATAAGCCAATGATTATGATTCTGCATAACAGAAAAATTAGAGATGGTTAGGTCAGAGAGAAAATGCCTAAAAAATATTTTCTCCTGCCCTAACCGTTTTTGGCTCAGTGGATAGAGCGTCGGCCTGCGGACTGAAGGGTCCCAGGTTCGATTCCAGTCAAGGGCATGTACCTTGGTTGTGGGCACATCCCCAGTAGGGGTGTGCAGGAGGCAACTGATCGATGTTTCTCTCTCATCGATGTTTCTAAATTTCTATCCCTCTCCCTTGCTCTCTGTAAAAAAACCAATAAAATATTTTCTCCTAAATAAAACTATGTATTAAATTCTTAGCATTTCTTAATGCCCTGTTACAAACACTATATATATATATATATATATATATATATATATATATATATATATATATATATATATATATATATATATATAGTTTGTCTTTGTTTTTTTGGGGGTTTTTTTATTCTCATTTATTTCTTGTAGAGTCTGGAATTATACCCATTTTGCATGCGGAAAAGCCAAGACACGATAACTTTAAAAATCTTGTTCAAATATATGTCACCAAATGAGTAAGTGCTGAAGCCAATGTACAATCTAGGCAGTACCAATCTCGAGGCTCCCTAATCATCTATCTGCCTCCAATATCGGAGACAGAAAAGCTGTTTTCATTCATTAACAGACTCTTACCCTATGTCTGCTTTGCTCCAGGCACTGTACAAAGTAACCGGAGTACAAAGTGAATAAGACTGAGGTTTCATTTTATCCCTGCTCTCTGTCTTTCTCAGAAATACATGAAAGTCTTTCATGTTTTACTTACACACACACACACACACACACACACAGTCAAGCACATACAAATAGGTGCCTTTTTCACTTTTTTAGCAAAATGTTCACCTTAACAACCAAGAAATGCGGGCTCCATTACTTCACAGCCACTTCAATCTCTAATTATTTCTAGTGCAGGGTCTGTCTCTTTCACACTGAAAATGATCTCGAAAATTCCCTAATGGCCTTATTATAATTGGCAAATCCAATGTCCTCGTCATAATTCTCTATCTAAATTTATTTGTAGCACTGCTGACCCTGATACCCATTCAAATCCTTGGCTTCTAAAATTTAATCAGATACAAAGGATAAAAGGAAATAACCCCAAATAAAGAAACCTTAGGTATAATTGAAACCAACCCCTCACTTTGTAAAGGGAAAAGCTATGTCCTAAGGAAGGTACATTCTGTCAAGGGCATATATTGAACTAGACCCAGACCCATGGTTAATATTGAGGACTATCTCTCCAAAGTTTATCAATACTTTTGTCAATAAAATTATTTCTACTTCTATCAAATCTGTATCTTGGCCTTTAATATATGCAGGTATCCACACTCCTGTGTAATCTATTCTCCTTGAGTGTAGACTGGACTTATTACTCACTTCTAACAAATAAAATACGGTAGAAGTGGTGGAAAGTCATTTTTGAGATTAGATAATAAAAATATGGTGGCTTTGTCCTCAGCACTCTCTATTTTGTCTGACACTCTGGAGGAAGCCAGCTGCCATGTCATGAGGCAGCCCTGAGGACAGGCACACAGAGTCAGTTAGAAGTGGATTCTTCCCCAGTTGAGCCTTCAGAGAGACTGCAGCTCTGGCCAACAACTTGACTGCAACCTCATGAGAGACACTGAGCCAGAAGCACTCGCCTAACTAGCACTCCAGGTCCACTACTCACAAACATTATGAGATAATGCCAGTTTTCAGATGCTAGTTATGGAGTAATTTTTCTCGCGCAGCAATGGTAACTAATACAATATCTTACTGAAAAAAAAATATACTGTAATAGCTGAAGTATCTCTCCACCCCAAAGCATTTTGTATGTTCTACTCTATCTTTCCAACACCATCATAGGCACCATGGTTTTCAATGTCTCATCCTATATAATAAAAGGGTAATATGCAAATTGACCCTAACAGCAGAACGACTGGGAATGACTGGTCACACACTGACCACTAGGGAGCAGACGCTCAATGCAGGAGCTGCCCCCTGGTGATCAGTGCGCTCCCACAGGGGGAGCTCTGCTCAGCCACAAGCCAGGCTGATGGCTGCCAGCAATTCAGTGGTGGCAGGAGCCTCTCCTGCCTCCTCAGCAGCACTAAGGATGTCCGACTGCAGCTAGGCCTGCTCCCCACTGGCAAGTGGACATCCCCTGAGGGCTCCTGGGCTGCCAGAGGGATGTCTGACTGCCAGCTTAGGCCCAATCCCCCAGGGAGCGGGCCTAAGCCGGCAGGTGGACATCCACCGAGGGGTCCCAGACTGAGAGAGGGCACAGGCCAGGCTGAGGGACCCCCCGAGCGCACAAATTTTTGTGCACCAGGCCTCTAGTTAAATATAATAGCAGATCAATGATATGTTAAAAATATTTACATGAGCACTCAAACCCACAGTCATCTACTGTGTGCTAACTGGTTTACTGTTTCTCAAATATACCTAGTAATTTCCATCTAGTATTTATGATCATGACATTAGAGAACTTAGAATTGTTATCTTATAAGATTGCTCAGAAATAGAAAAAGATAATCTCAATAAAATTAATTTCAACAAAAATTAATTTATTTGTTTTTAGAGAGAGTGTGAAAGGGAAGGAGGGAGGGTAAGAGAAAGAAACAAAAACATTGATGTGAGAGACACACACATCAATTACATCAATTGGTTGCCTCCTGCACATGCCCCAATCTGAGCTGGGGATTGAACTTGTAATCCAGGCACATGCCCTGACTAGGATTTGAACCCACAGACCTTTGGTGTGTGGGCCAATAATAACTATATTGACAATTTCTGCAATTCCAATAAATCACTATTATCTAAATGCTTTTGTCAAATCAGATAAGAACTGCCATGTTTTAACCCTGGCCAAGTGGCTCAGTTGATTGAAGCATCATCCCAAAAAACAAAAGTTTGCAGGTTCAGTTCCCAGTCAGGGCACTTATCTAGGTTGTATGTGTAATCCCCAGTAGGGGTGAGTATGGGAGGCAACCAATTGATGTTTCTTCCTCTCTCTTCTCTTCTCTCTCTCTCTCTCTCAAGTCAATTAAAAAATTAAGATGAGGATTAAAAAAACTGTCCTGTTTTATTGGTTCTAATATTAGTTACAGTTATTACATAAGTATTTAATACAGTGCTCTTTAAATTCAGGTATTTCTACTCTGAGAATATAGGAAAATCCTCTAAAAGAATAATAATGGCAACAATAAAAACAAAATATAATTTAAAAACAATAGAAATAAAAAATAAAATGTATGGGATTCTAGACAATTTTCATATATAATGAACTTCCAGATCCTAAAATTGAACATTTTTTTAAATGAATCTGCCTTGTAAAGTACTTGGGATCAAGGTTTTCCTCCCCAGCCCATTTAAAAATCAGTTTGTCTGATTAAATAAAAAAGGCTTTCCTTTCAGCTGTCTATTACTAGTATGTACTGTCTTAAAGTGTGAAAATAAACAAAGTGATTAAAAAGAAAAAGTTGAATTTAAATTAGCTTTACCTATTCAGTGTGAATTATCAATAATGAAGTAAATAAAGCATCCAGCTTTTAGAAAGCATATCAGTTGAATTACACTATTATTCTTTAAAAACACAAACAAGACACAATGAAATTAATTCTTATTTGGGTACAAACCTCGATTAAAAATACTAACTTATTTTTCTTCCTAGTCATACACAGTTAGGGGCCCTGAAGTTATATTTGACTTCTCAAACAAATCATCTGCACTGATACCTTCAATGAGTCTCCATATTTTATTTCCTCTTGTATTTTGTGCAATATTCTCATGTAAACTATAAATGGCCTTTGAAAATGGATAACATTTGGAACGCAAAATATTCACATGGCCAAATGTACTTATTTCTTTTTCTATATGAATCCTCATCAAAAGAGTGAATAAGAATGTTTTACTAAACAAACATTGTTAGGATGATATAAAAACACAAAAAACACATTTTAATATAAAATAAAATTTGAAATATCTAAGAGCATAGGCCTGGGGCAGGGGGAGGGGGTAGGAGGCAGGCGTGGTCTAGAAGGGGTCAATGGGGGGGAAAAGGGGACATATGTAATGCTTTCAACAATAAAGATTTATTTTCAAAATATGAAAAAGGGCATAGGCTTCAAATGAAGACAAACGTGAATCACATTCACACACACACACACACACACACACCCCACACACACAGATAACACTACAACTCTGACTCATGCTTCTAAAGAGAAATCTATGGCTCTGAGAGTTTATAAACAGAGGTCTTCACTTAGTCAGGAAGCATTCCCTGTCCTGAATACCTATTATGTGCTCAGCTTTGTTCAAAACACTGGGAAAAGTTTAATTCATTTAAACCTTATAATAATTCTTTAAGTTTATCCACTATTATAATAATCTGTTTTTACAGATTCTGGAACTGAGGCAAAAAACAAATAAATTCCCAAGAAGACATCAATGTTCACAAGGTCACATGGTGGGGGGCGGGAGGGGATAAAATATTCACACCAGACAGGGTGACTCCAGAGTCAGGACTCCAAATACAAGGCAATACTGCCCTAAGATCTGAGCACTAAGCAGGAGTCAGTTAGTGTCATGGTAGCTGGACCTCCCATTGAGAACAGAAAAAATTCCAATACTGCAATGCTCCCTGGAGTTAAGACAGAATTATATGACCAAGCCCAGCCAAGTACAGTTTACAGTGTAGAACTCTGAGTGTGCCTCAAGGGACACAAAGTAGGAAGAGTTTAATTAAAACTTTTTTACCATTTGCAACAGCATGGATGGACCTGGAGAGCATTATGCTAAGCGAAATAAGCCAGTCAGAGAAAGATAAATACCACATGATCTCACTCATTTGTGGAATATAATGAACAACACAAACTGATGAACAAAAACATACACAGACAGAGAAGCATCAATCAGACCATCAAACCTCAGAGGGAAGGTAGGGGAGGGTAGAGGTAAGGGGGAGAGATCAACCAAAGGACTTGTATGCATGCATATAAGCATAACCAATGGACACAGACATGGGGGGGGGTGAGGGCATGAGAGGGGGGGAGAGTGGGGGGCAATGGGGGGATAAGGACAAATATGTAATATCTTAATCAATTTTAAAAACACTTTTTTAATGTACTGTAGTAAACTAGTTTACTTCCAACTATTACTTGAGAAATGAGGAGCCCTGTCAGCACATTGGAATAGTTGTGTTAATAGTTAATAACTGAAGTAGAGAAATCAGGTACCCTAATTTTTAGCAGACACTGCTAAAAAACTTTCACTCTCTTTATGCCAGACACTAATGGAGCCTTTATTATTAAGTTCATTAAAAAAGAAACAATGACTTCTCTGAATACAACAGAAGTGTCCTGCAATAGAGGACTGGATAAAGAAGATGTGGTACATATATACAATGGCCTTACGAAAAGACGAAATACTGACATTTGCAACAACATGGATGGACCTTGAAAATATTATGCTACGTGAAATAAGTCAGGCAGAAAAAGCTAAGATCCACATGGTTTTACTCATATGTAGGATATACTAGTAAAACTGAAACTCTTGGACACAAATAATAGTGTAGTGGTTGCCAGAGGGAAGGGGCTGTGGGAGGGTGGGGTTATGAAGGGGGCCCAGTATATGTGACAGAAGATGATTTCACTTTGGGTGGTTGGCACACGGTGCAATATACAGACCTCGTATCATAGAAATGTACAGTTAAAACCTATATGGTCCTATTAACCAATGTCACCCCTATAAATTTAATTTTAAAAAAGAAACAATGGCTTCTCACACCTGTCAAAAATTACCCTAATCCTATTTCCAGTAGGTATTGAAAGAATCTCCCTTCTTGCCCTATCTGGTTTGGCTCAGTGGATAGAGCGTCGGCCTGCAGACTGAAGGGTCCCAGGTTCGATTCCGGTCAAGAGCATGTACCTTGGTTGCGGGCACATCCCCAGTACCGGGTGTGTAGGAGGCAGCTGATCGATGTTTCTAACTCTCTATTCCTCTTCCTTCCTCTCTGTGAAAAATCAATAAGATATGTTTTTTAAAAAAAGAATCTCCCTTCTCTCCACTATTTGCATGCAGATTCACAAGACACTATTATTTTGCCAAAGGGGAATAATTTTTAACTCAGTTGAGATTAAGGTTTTCATAAAGTGAAATCTAACTAAACTCTAATCATTTTGTACACTACAGAATATTTAGGACATTGTATAAAAAACAACTTAGAGAAAAACGGTCCCCTTCAGAGTGATTTAAAAACGCAGACCCCTTGGAAAAAGAGAGATCTCCCTCTATCCACCCAGCTGGACTCATATTCACCAAAGCCACAAAGTCAGGAAAACAACTGCTGGAGCCCAGGTACCTGGAATTTATATGCCTGGCAGTAAAACACAGGCCTGGTTTCAGAAAAAAGTTACCAATTGTTGCTAAAGAGGTGGTGGCAGCTCTATGGGTAAAGGTGTGAGTGAAGGGATGGAAGAAATTATGCCAGTGGTAATCGTTTTTTCAACAATGGGGTTTTTACTTTGTTTAATTCCCTTTTATGTTTAATTCCTTTGCAACACCTGTTACAAAATATGCTGCAGTGATTTAGAGAGCTGTTAGCCTAACGTGATTTTTATAACTATAAAGACAACAGAGAAAAGCCTGTTAGAGCCGGGCTATTTATTGCTTCCCCGGCATACAAGAAAAAGAAAGCTATATGTGTATAAATGTGTCAGAACATACGTTCATACATGTTAAACGATTTAATCCTAAATTATTGCACACTGTACATACCATAGAACTGTTATATGTGGAATTTTACAATGAATTATTTTGTGAAGATGACAACAGATTTTTTAAAAAGCAAATAATTTGATATAAGTAGGACTTTTGCACCAATACTCAATGACATTCTTCAGACCATAAATAAATTATCATTAAAATCTGGAAATATTTTGAAGCTCATACAGAATTATGATGAATCTGTCAAAATATTTAAAAAAGACAAAATACCAATCTATGTTAATGAAAATATTATTAATGAGGAGAAACACTGATGTGATTATCATTCAATTAGTCTGCCAAGAAATAAACTAATTTCTACTGAATCCCCTAAACCAATTTGCTCTACTATGGAATTACTTAGAAATGTTTCCATCACACTTTTATTTAACAGAAGCATCAAACTCGTGTTGTTAGCATTCTTTAGCAACAGGGGTTTATGCTTCTCTATTTTGTTTGTTTTTTAAATACTAAAGATCTGAAATAGGAAATCAAATATCTCAGAATAAGTCTATCCAAAGAACACTTTGGCAAGGTCTCAGATCTCTAGTAAAGACCAATTTACTCATTCCAGATCGTACCATCAAGGGTTTTAAAGTAGTCAAAAGGTGTCTAGACCAAGTTTTCCCTAACATTTATTACTACAAAAAGTTGGAAAATAAAGTTAATAACCTCAGCAATATTACTGTAGCTCTTAATATTAGCAAACATTCTCATACAAGACAACATAACAGCATTTAAATAACTGGAGAATATTTTTTATACTATAAAACATTCCTCTTCAAGTCATAATTTTCATATAACTAAATACATGTCACCTTGAAATAGAGATATTAAATGGATTGATTTTAGACATTCCCCAAAATTAAAAGGATAGGTAATTAGATTTAAATGAGCTAATGCTATTGAAGTTTTTAAAGTATGTTACTTGGTCCCTAAACTTTGAGTAATCTCAGTCCCTTGAGAAGGTCTACCCCATCATCCCCAACCCAAAACTCTTTGATAAGAATTGCAGGACATTTCTGCTTTACATATAATAACCAATTTCCATAAAAAATAGAAACAAATTAAAGACATATTTCTGGAAATATGGGAGAAAGTTGGTTTTTAAAATGTAGTTTATATTTTTAATTTGGAGATTGACTCACTCATATAAGTGTTCATTATAATTTTCCCAAAAACTCGAGTATACTTACAGTACATATATTTGAGTAAAAAAGAGCATGTAGAATTAGAATCTTCTTAAATTTTAAGGGATGTTTGTACTGCCTATTGTATTACTACAAAAACTGCACAGTTTGTTCTATCGAAGATATCAGATTTTCCTTTTAGTTTTTACATAACCTTTAGTAAGTATATTGAAGCGATTATTAACTGTTAGAGTTTAGAGGACAAAATGCCATCCATTGTGTATGCTTTGCATATTAGCCTAAGAAATGTTATGATGCCTTGTTTCTATGGCTCTATCTTCCTCCTACAAAAGTGGCATTTTGACCAGCCACAATATTCCAGTTTCAAATATGAGCATTTGTGTCACACAAGATTACTGAGTAATGCTTGATAAATCACCTCTTCTCTGAACGCCTGTGTTCTTCTCCGGGACCCTTTCAATCTGTTACCTAAGATAGCATCATGGGCTTGCCTTAACCAGGGTCTAGTCCAGCCTTTCTTTGACAGTGGCAAAGGTGTGACAAAACACATTTAAGTGACAAGAAGATAATTTTTCGCAATGATTACAATTTTCTTCCATGGTGTATGTATCAACTCAGTGATTAACAGACAGAGATAAACAGATAGACATGCAGCCATAATCATAGAGAAGAGAATATATGTGGGTATTGATATATGTTTTCAATTCTTCAAAAATAAAAATTGAGAGATAGATAGAATAAGCCTTAGTCAAATATTTTAATGAAAAGGGGAAATTGAAGGAAAACAAGATCTTCAAAATTTACAAATAAAGTAATGAGAAGTCAAATAATTAGAAGATGATTTAGCTATAGTCACAAGAACTGTGACAGGAAACTAGAGATCACTTCTACTCCAAAGTGTTTCATCTATATACATAAAAGCCAAGCGACGGGAATGATGGAACCACTGGAATGACTGGTTATTATGATATGCACTGCTGTGGCCAACCAGCCTAATCAGGGCCCCTATCGGGCCCCCTCCAACCTCCCTCAGCCCCTCCCCGACAGGCCCTGCCCCTGATTGGCCCCCCGATGGGGGCGGGCCAGCCGGACCCCACCTGTGCATGAATTTGTGCACCGGGCCTCTAGTATTTAAATAAGAGAGCCCTTCATTGGCACGCTTTAAAAAATGTTCTCCATGGACATCTACCTCAATCATCATTTATATCACATACGTATGTGTCCACCTATGCAATGCAATGGAACTTCTCATTGATGTGTTTCTTCATTCATTCAAAAGTCTACATTAAATGCAAAACACATTAATGAGATTTTTGGAGTGCATGGGTATTTTTTAAACATATGAATAAATAGTGCAAACCAATGGTAAATTTAAGTAATTACATTTAAAAACAAAAATATGAAAATCCATTTGACAGAGAAAGTGAGCCTGATTTAGCATATGCCAGCTAACAACTTTGCATATTTATATTCCCAGGACAAGGATTAAATACCCCTCATTTAAGTTTCATCCTCATGCTACAAGTCTTTGCACCCCTTATCCTAACATGCCAAACTTAAAAATGAACAATAAGACTTATTTTCAAAACATCAGGTTGCTGCAAAGAAATTGATGTGTTTGCAAAACTACTTGAACATAATGCAATTTTTGCATTTGCTTATGTGAGATTTTGCAGTCAAGAAATACAAAGATATGGTTCTGCAAACCAATGCAAAACCAACAGGTGGCCCAAATTTGCAAATAAAACTTCATTGGAAGATAGCCATGCCCATTTTTTTAATTAGACTGTCTATGACTGCTTTCATGCTTCCAAAGGTAGAGTTGAGCAATCATAACAGACCATCTCTGGCCCTTTGGAAACATGACTAAGCTACACTCAACTAAACCAAGCTGCAGAGCATTACACAAAATGCACACGCTCAAATGTCTACCAGTGACTTCAGTTTACTGTGCATGTTATGAATCATGCCCATTTAAATCTGGTTTGGTGCCGAAATCGGTTTGGCTCAGTGGATAGAGCGTCGGCCTGCGGACTGAGAGGTCCCAGGTTCGATTCCGGTCAAGGGCATGTACCTGGGTTGCGGGCACATCCCCAGTAGGAGATGTGCAGGAGGCAGCTGATCGATGATTCTCTCTCATCGATGTTTCTAACTCTCTATCTCTCTCCCTTCCTCTCTGTAAAAAATCAATAAAATATTTAAAAAAAAATCCATAAATCTGGTTTGGGAACTTTCCATCCAATTTCAGATAACCCTTAAACCCACGACTTTCTCAGAAAAAACTCATAAGCTGATAACCACTTCCACAATTGCTGTCTTTTACAAGATCAAGCACCATATTTACTGAATTTTTTGCTCACACACACACACATATATATTAATGTCACTGATAAAATTTTTGAATGTCATGCCCCCAAAATAGTATTGCTAAAGTAAAGAATGTAGGATGATAAGTGATGTTTAAAATTCAGATGAACAGCATATACATTTTTAGTATAAGTATGTCCTGAATATTGCAGGTCATTCATCATACCCACCCTCCCAATCTCCCTTTTAATCATACCCATGAAAAGGAAAAATAAGAGGGACTATGTCTGCTCCTTTATGTCATTTCATTTCTACATTCACTTTACTTTTAACCGAATTCACCTTTGGAAGACTATTAGCTCTGTAACTGAGGCTTCTATTTTTCTACCAAATACCCTGAAAGTGGGAAAAAGCAAAGATCTGAGCAGTGGCCTACTGAAACAGCTCTGAATACGCCCAAATGTGACTAATCTTTAATCTCTTTGGTGTAGGGATCGTGTTATTTAGCTCTGGCCCACTGTCTTTTGCCAACAAGCAAGTACTATACAGCCATTATAGTCACAGAACAATGGCTATTTATCTTGGGTAACCCTGCAACTCCTGGCTTGGCTGATTGGCTCAATATACTCGGCCAAGTCTAAAACAGAACTCTCAGCTTTCTTCTACTTTTTTTCTCTTTTTATTTCTCTACAAAACTCAGTTCTGTTACTTCCTTCTGTTAAGTGACATTTAAGGAATAGTTTGTCAACGGACAGTAACGCTATCAAGTCATCATATCCTTTGCTAATTATATTTCAGTTCACAAAAAGTTTTTTCTCTAACTTAGTGAACAGGACCCAGCCAAGGTCAAAGTTGCCCAGACTCCTGTACTGTGAAGCTACTGTTTCCACATTAATATTTCCTATTCCCATCAGAGGTCACTTTTTCTCAACCTCCTACTCCTTCATATCTGCCTTACTTAGGAAACAGCATGATCAACTCCTTTACCTAAAGCCAGGGTTCAAGTTGGTTATCCTTCCTAGGAACATCTGCATTTTCATAAAAGCGAAGAATTGATCTTATTGGAGATTTCACTCATCAGCAAATTAGGAGATTAGCAGATCCAGGGGCTTTCTGGCACTCTTGAAATGATGATATATAGACAACAATTTATTATACTTTTAAGTTCAAGTCCAAACTGGAAACACTTGATGAAATGAAAGCTCATGAATAGATTTGATTAGCAAGATGCTGTCTAATTGCATATATAAGTATTATATGTCATACAGTTAATAATAATTCTTAGGCATTTATGAAGTATTTATTTGATGTTTTAATAACTTTATCTTTTAATTAGAAAAGGGAGTCTTTCTGAGTATATTAATAACAAAATATAAAGGATGCACTTGTGAGCTGAGTAAATACTAGCTAAGAAGCAGGAAACTGAAACTGCTATAATCTTGAGGTAAATTATTGCTCTAGCCTGGACCATTTTTGTTACATTACAGTGTTTATCCAGATCCATTCAATATGCTGGCTACTAAAATCTTTCATTGTTTTCATGTAGTAATTGTGTTAAAATAAATTGGAATCTAAGATTAAATTTCAGGAATTTGTCGATTTCTATTCCAATCATTTTTCCAAATTCATATCTTCTAAGACAAATTATTATTTGGAAGCTAACAAGAATATTTTAAATTGTGCTTATATCTTTAAAAGATTTAAAAATCATGGAGGTGATATTTCTGGTCTTATAATCATTCATCCTTTTGACATAACAATTCCTAATAAATATTTTATTTATTGTTTTATTAATTTTCTTGTATATCAAAGTAATTCATTTAGGTCAAATTAAGAATATAAGAAAAAAATTAATAATTATAGGTAAACTCATGATATTTAACAATTGTTTCATCATATTGTTAGTAACTAAACACTAATATTTATTTGTATTTATGGACATATCCAATTACTTATTTTTACTTCCAAAGGTAGAAATACAAATCAATTAGCAGTGGTCCAAAACCATAGTGGGAAGTATTCTATCTATGATGACAAAAAGAATGAACTCAGATGAAATCTATTTTTAGATAGTTACTATCTACCAACATGTTAACTTAATGAAAAAGCATCCTGAGAAATCTGTGGCAAAAAAGCATTTCATGCAATTTGAAGAACTCCAAAAATAATGAAATTTAATTCTTTATTTGCAAGAGGCCTTTAAAAATAATGTTTGTTTTTTTGTTTGTTTCTTTTGGAGATTAGGAAACCCAGGCCAAAAATCTGCACATATATATATATACATACATATAAATATATATATATGATTCTATACAGAAACTAAAGGCCTTTAGGAATAACTAAGAAACTGCAACATTATTAAATCTCATTCTATATAATAAAAGGCTAATATGCAAATCAATCAAACAGTGGAACAACTGGTCGCTATGATGCACACTGACCACCAGGGGGAAGACGCTCAACGCAGGAGCTGCCCCCTGGTGGTCAATGCGTTCCCACATGGGGAGTGCCACTCAGCCAGAAGCCCTAAGTCAGGATCATAGCTGGCGAGTGTAACGGCAGTGGCTGGAGCCTCTCCCACCTATGCGACAGCACTAAGGACGTCAGTTGGATATTCCTAAGAGCTCCCAGTCTAGGAGAGGGTGCAAGCCGGGCTGAGGGAACCCCCGCCACCGAGTGCACGAATGCTGTACAACTGGGCCTCTAGTCATTTTATAAGTCAGTAAAATAAGAAATGTTAAGTGACTTTCCTAAAATTCACACATATAATAGCAGACCTTAACAGGGAGAACATGAATCTTAATTGCCAGTTCAGTTCTCATTTTAGAATAATATACTGAATCTGATATGTCATAAAGACAAGAAACAAATCAGAAGGGATTAAAAATGTAAATTAAAGCCCTATTAATTGGATTGAATTCCCATTATTCAACATTATGTAATTTGCATTAAAACAGAGGTTTTCAAACTAAGCTACTGCAGAACAAGACTGTTACATGATATAAACTCAGAATTCTGCTATTAGAAGTGTATTCACAGAAAAGAATGAGCTAATGAATAGAATTTTTTAATTTTAAATTTGTCTCAAATATTTTCTTAATGTATGAGATGGTGATTTAATTAAAAACATATATTTTACTACTTTATGTTTAATCCTAAACCTCTCATAAGCTCCAAATTAAGAACCATGACTACCAGGAGCCAGACTTAAATATTTGAGAATGACTACATACACTTTTGTAAAATAGCTTTTTTAACTACTAAATAATCCTATTTTATATTTTAAAAAATAATTATTAAATTGGGCAATTATATATTTTCCTATTGTGCTTTAATGAAGGGAGACTGTTTAAAAAAATACAATGAAAACAGCCCAGTCAGTGTGGCTCATTGGTTGAGCATTCACCCATGAACCAAGAGGTCACCTAATGGATTCCAGACCAGGGCACATGCCCCAGGTTTCAGGCTTGATCCCCAGTAGGGGGCGTGCAGGAGGCAGTTGATGGTTGTTTCTCTCTTATAGATGGTTTTATCTCTCTGTCCCTCTCTCTTCCTCTATTTCTAAAATCAATACACACACACACACACACACACACACACACACACACACACATATATATATACATATGTGAATGAAAGGCTAATATGCAAAGTGTCCCCAGGAGTTTGACCTGGAGACTGGGAATTTGATCGCTTGCTGTGATGTGAGCTGACCAACAGGGGGCGGCGCAGAACAAAGGAAGGCCCCAGCTGGCAGCCAGCATCTAAGGAAAGAAGGCACCAGTTGGCAGCCTGAAGGCCAGGATCGGCCCTGATCGCCAGCCAGGCCTAGGGACCCTACTCATGCATGAATTTCATGCACTGGGCCTCTAATGTGTGTGTATGTATATATATATATATATGTATGTGTGTGTGTGTGTATGTATGTGTGTGTGTGTATATATATATATATATATATATAAACAATGAAAACAGCCATTGAATAGCATTCTGAAAAATATTTAAGGGCAAGGGGAATACCTTAGGATATATAAATTTAAGTAAAAGATAAAAAATGTTCATGTATTCTGGCCCATAAAAACTATATATTGAAAAAAAATTATAGTACATATTTTTTCAAAAGACTAAAAAAAAATCAAAATTATATTACATATTTTTTCAAAAGACTAAAAAATATATCCAAATTATAGTACATATTGTTTAAAAGACTAAAAAATATATCAAAATAAATGACATTCGTTGGTAGAAAACCATCAAAATTATATTTAGGGGGATAAATATAATTTTATTGATTTCAGAAGGGAGAGGGAGATAGAGAGAGAGATAGAAACATCAATGATGAGAGAGTATGATTGATCAGCTGCTTCCTGCACATCCCACACTGGGGATTGAGTCTGAAACCCAGGCATATGCCCTGACATGGAATTGAACCATGACCTCCAGGTTCATAGGCTAACACTCAACCACTAAGCCATGCAGGCTGGGCCTTCTGATAACCTCTTATGAATATTTGAGACCCATTTCAATGCACTTCATTTCAAAATTGTTAATAACCTCTTCTGAACCCAACAGCATCTCTAGTTTTATCTGAGCCACTTATCATTTTGTTTGTCCTTACTTGTTCCCACAACTCTAGGAACTATGTTTTACTTTACATTTGTTTTGCCTAATTAACACAGCAAATACAGGCAGTAGTGATGGAATGAAGGCTAGTAAAATAACTAAGTCATGAGGCATCTTTAGCATTTGTTTTATTTTATTTATTTTTGATCCTCACCTGAGGATGTGATTTTTCATTGATTCTAAACTAAACAGAGGAAACAAGAGGGAGAGAGGAAGAGAAGGAGGGATGAAGGGAGGGAGAGACGGAGGGGAAAGCATTGACGTGAGAGAGAAACATAAAGACCAGGGATCAAACCTGAAACTTGGGTATGTGCCCTGACTAGGAATTGAACCCACTACAACTCAGTGCATGGGATGACACTCTAACCATGGAGCTATACCACCCATGCCTAGCATTTGTTTTGTAATTTTTCATTCCAATATCTGGTTTATTTTATTATTAAATATATGTAGAACTAATAAACTCTTAATACCTATGTGAATTTTGTTTTTCTTTTGTTGGACAAACAACTAACCATACTGATCAAATGTGCTTTATGTCTCATTCTAAAATAATGAGTTTATTCAATTTTAAATATTTTGATGTAAAATAATACATTTCTTTCAGTAAAATAAGGCTATTATCTGTAAATATGTTTTTCTTAATTCAAAATCAAGTAAAGAATAAAATGGAGTGAAATGGCTTTATGGAATCGAATAGAATGAAATGGGATAGAATATACTAGTAGCAGGGTAGAATAGCATAGCATAGAATAGGAGTAAATACAATAGAGTAGAATAGCATTGTTGAATAGTTGAAGACTATTAATATACTAATGCTATTTATTATAAAGACATGGGGTTATGGTTGTGAGTACACAAAACACAGAGTTAATAAAGGCATTGTAATAATCATAACCTGTATGTCTTTTTCCATATGAACAACTATAAATGTACTGTTGCCCAGCCCTGTACATAATTATCTACTTCCCCCAATCAAATATATATGCCAAAAGATTGTTTTGTTCATACCTACAACCTGAGGGCTTAGCACATAGCTGGTGCTCAGTAAATTTGTTGAATACATAAATATTTAGAATACTATGATCTTAGCATCAATTTTTAAGATACAGATAAGATCTTACCAAATTTTTACTTTTTCTAGTTACAACTGCCCTCATCTATAACACTTGTCATAAGAGTACATTTTCAGCTTTGAATATATCCCGAAGTTATGATTAATTCTCCTTTTTCACTTTTAATAATACTGCTTTGCTTTCCCCACGATGCTGCCCACACCTCCAGACTTCATTTGATCTTCTTTTTGCTTCAAGAGTCATCATTAGTTAGAAAGTAATCTCTTTGAAGTGTTTCAAATCTAAAGAAAAATTGTTCTCCACACCATCACCACTGTGTCTGAGTAGTTACTTTTAGGTACACAAAAGGAAAAATAACTAAAAACTTAGTTCAAGATTTTACAGTGTTTTTTAAGTTATTTTTCATTAAATAACAGTTAAAATGTACTACTCATCACATAATATTTCTTTAATCTATAATACCATTGTGACTGAGGATTTCCAATGGGAAAGGAATTCGTGTCTCCTATTCAAGTGACCTCTAAAGATAAAAAATTTCAAAGATAGATAGTTCTCCCACTTTCAGAGTAAGAGGGAAATATCTTCCATTATGACCAATCATATATTTGTATGAGTGTCTAGTTTGTGACTTTAAAAGTATTTGTATATGAGTCTACATAGAAAAAAAAGACTAAAGAGTATATATTCAAAAAAGCCCACTTGTTCAGCCAAATTCATTCTGACTATATGCAAAATAAGTTAGTCTAAATCTCAGAAGCAGCTCACTGTTGTAATGCATGATTTATTCATATAACTATCCAGGGTTATAAATCAAGCTCTTCACACTCCAGTACACTGTAATAATACATCATACTTTTCACACACGAAATAAAAGAACGTATCCTATTTGCATACAGTCTCATTGTTTTGTTACAAAAATGAATCTTTATTTTGAAGTAAATTTAAAATGCAAAATATTTGTGTCTTGTCAAAAGATATCTTAAAATTACCATAAAAATATAGAACTAGAAAACAACTCCACCATTAAAAGAAAAGTACTTACTTTTCCCAAGTATATCTATTTTTTATGTATTTCAGAGAGGAAGGGAAAAGGAGAAAGAATTAGAAACATCAGTGATGAGAGAGAATCATTGATCCGCTGCCTCCTGCACGACCCCCACTGGGGATGGAGCCAGCAACTCAGGCATGTGCCCTGACAGGGAATCGGACCTTGACCTCCAGGTTCATATGTCAACGCTCAAGCACGGAGCCACACTGGCTGGGCCCTAAGTATATCTTTTATTTTTTTTCCCTCTCCCTCTCTCAGGGAAATCTGAATTCAAAGAGTAGAAGTACAAATTTTCTTAACTTCTTTTCCAAAGCCACTAAGTTAAGGTTCACCTTAGTCATGGGAGTTGCTTAATTAAAACCTCAGACTATTCAGAGGGGCAGAAAGACCAATTCAAGAATAGGAAACCATGAGAGCTGAAACCTTCTTTTCTGCCAGGAACTGGGATGAACACTTTATATATGTTACATCATTTAATATTCAGAACAACCTTACAAAGTAAGAACTCTTAGTATCCCTAATCTGAATGAAAATAAGCTCAGGAACAGGGAATATACTGACATGGCCACGGCCAATCAGCAAGTAGATGCCGATGTCAGAATTGGAAACCTGAGTGTTCCATATACATTCTCTTTACCACTACATTTTACTTCTCTATTATAAGTTTTTCTTACAAATCATATATTAGTGTAAACTCATACTGTCCTGCATATTCAGCTCCTTTTCAATAATAGCTTGTATTTTAATATCTCTCCACAGAACATTGAAATTTCACATCGTTATGTCTAGACAGGGGTTTTCAGGTCTTTTCATGACCAAGTACTTCTTCCCAGAAAAATGTAGCAATATTGGATTGTTCATACCACACGCTTCAAAAAAATTTAAGGTCTACATATCAGATGCTATTCTAAAATGATCTGTAAGCTGCAAGAGGAAAGCTATTACTATCTTTAAATGCCATTTTAAATCCTGAAAGTAATTATTCAATCAAGCCTTTATTAATGTCAAATCACATCATTGTTGGTTAAAGTATTCTATTAAAAACTGTGAGCATTAATAACTTTGTATTCCTAATCAAAATATTAGCTAACCTGGATGGTATAGCTCAGTGGTTGAGCATCAACCTATGAACCAGGAGGTCACTATTCAATTCTTGGTCAGGGCATATGCTGGGGTTGTAGGCTTGATCCCCAGTGGGGAGAGTGAATGAGGCAGCTGACCAATGATTCTGTCTCTCATCCATGGTGTTTCTATCTCTCTCTTCTTTCCTCTCTGAAATCAATAAGATATGTATTTTAAAAATTATTTAAATAAAAATATTAGCTATCATGATTATACACACATACACAGAGATATACTATGTATAAGAATAATTGGCAGTTCAGAATAAATATAGTATAAAATGTGTTTCTTTGTTTTTATGTGAACCTCTGGAAAACAGAAAGCCATTATAAAGTTATAACCAGCCATAAGCCCACAGCAGTAGCTCAAGGGGCTGCAATTTACAACTGGAATTGGGTGTGCATGAGGGCTTGGGTGGAATGGAACCACCTATATCTCATCCTCAAAACAGGTCAGTGCATTTATGTTTTTGATTTCCAATTTTAAAATACAGAGAAACCAAGATGGCAGCATAGGTAAACACCGGAGATTGCTGCCTCGCACAACCACTTCAAAAATACAACTAAAAGACGGAACGGACATCACCCAGAACCACAGGAAGGCTGGCTGAGGGGAAATTCTACAACTAGAAGGAAAGAGAAAAGCATACTGAGACGCAGAGGAGGCGCATTGCGGAAAATACAAAGGTGCGGAGGTGCGTGTGGAGCAGGCTGGCGGCTGAGGGCACGGTTGTCTTTTTCAATCCGGAGGGAGTCTCAGGCTCTGAGCTCCAGTTCCCGGTGAGTCTCTGAGGACCCAGACTCAAACGAGAGAAGCAGGACTGTCTGGCATCGGTCGGAACTCGAAGGTAGCTTTCTCTCTGAGGTTTGCAGCAGTTGCTGGGACTCTGAGAGGCAGAGCCTCTAAGGAAGGGACTGAAAGCAGCCATAACTGCTCGCTCTGCCCGCCCTGTTGATCCCCTGGGACCCGCCCTGCCCAAGCCTTGCACAGAGGCATTTGAGGGATAGCCTTAGGCAAAGGCTAGATTAGCACCTCCCTAGAGGACAGAAGTTCTCCCACTGCAGACACAGCCAGTTGGCCTGGAGGTCAAATACCCCCCAGTATAACCTACAACAATCAAGGCTTAACTACAACAGGACTGTGCACAAAGACCACAAGGGGGTGCACCAAGAAAGCATAAAAAATGCGGAGACAAAGAAACAGGACAAAAATGACAGAAATGGAGGATATAGAGTTCAAAACCACACTTTTAAGGTCTCTCAAGAACTGTCTAGAAGCCGCCAATAACCTTAGTAGGCCTTCAAAAAGACTGGTGAGACGGCCGATAAATATAGTGAGATCCTCAAGAAATCTAATGAGACCCTCGATGTTGTGATAAAGAACCAAGTAGAAATTAAGCATACACAGACTGAAATAACGAATACTATACACACTCCCAACAGCAGACCAGAGGAGCGCAAGAATCAAGGCAAAGATTTGAAATGCGAAGAAGCAAAAAACACCCAACCAGAAAAGCAAAATGAAAAAAGAATCCAAAAATACGAAGATAGTGTAGGAGCCTCTGGGACAGCTTCAAGCGTACCAACATCAGAATTATAGGGGTGCCAGAAGATGAGAGAGACCAAGATATTGAAAACCTTTTTGAAGAAATAATGACAGAAAACTTCCCCCACCTGGTGAAAGAAATGGACTTACAGGTCCAAGAAGCGCGGAGAACCCCAAACAAAAGGAATCCAAAGAGGACCACACCAAGACACATCATCATTAAAATGCCAAGAGCAAAAGACAAAGAGAGAATCTTAAAAGCAGCAAGAGAAAGAAACTCAGTTACCTACAAGGGAATACCCATACGACTGTCAGCTGATTTCTCAACAGAAACTTTGCAGGCCAGAAGGGAGTGGCAAAAAATATTCAAAGTGATGAATACCAAGAACCTACAACCAAGATTACTTTATCCAGCAAAGCTATCATTCAGAATTGAAGGTCAGAGAAAGAGCTTCACAGATAAGGAAAAGCTAAAGGAGTTCATCACCACCAAACCAGTATTATATGAAATGCTGAAAGGTATCCTTTAAGAAGAGGAAGAAGAAGAAAAAGGTAAAGATACAAATTATGAACAACAAATACGCATCTATCAACAAGTGAATCTAAGAATCAAGTGAATAAATAATCTGATGAACAGAATGAACTGTTGATTATAATAGAATCAGGGACATAGAAAGGGAATGGACTGACTATTCTTGGGGGGGAAAGAGGTGTGGGAGATGCGGGACAAAAATCATGCACCTATGGATGAGGACAGTGGGTGGGGAGTGAGGGAGGAGGGTGGGGTGGGAATTGGGAAGAGGGGAGTTATGGGGGGGGAAAAGAGGAATAAATGTAATAATCTGAACAATAAAGATTTAATTTAAAAAAATAAAATACATGTCATCTATATTTTCTATGTTTGCTATTTTTTTAGAAAATAGCTTTCAGAGAAAGAAGCCTCTGTCTTCATCTAGCCTTAAACTCCAAAACTCACTAAGAGGAGGGAAAAAAGCATTGATAACAATATTCCAATTATAGGCTCTTTCCTTATGTCTACCAAGAGTTCTGCCTTCCAGGAGGGGAACAGAGGAAAGAAGGATTAAAAATAAAAATTTACAAATAAAAATCTAGCATTTATATAATTCACAGTACAGTATATATGTGGTACATATTATAAATTATAAACAGAATGATGCAATGTTTTAGAATAGTTATTTATTTAAAAAATTAAAAGATGAGTGTAAAGTCAAGCCATAGTCTTTAATAAAAGTGTCTCTATGGAATAATTATAACTGCCATTGAATAACACTTAGATACAACATAGCTGTGATAGAGAATTCAATTATATTATCTAATGATATTATCTCCTGTATTATTAGATAATTATCAGACCAAAAAATTCAGGGCTGCTGCTTTCCAATAGGGTAACTTTATGCAAATTCATGTGAAAAAGATCCCCCCTTTGTGCTAACACAGAGTACATACTAGAGCACATGCCTTGAGAAGTTACAGCAGAGTCTGGGTTTCAGCTTTATTTGCCTCCTTGTTTTGTATAGTAAATAAACTGTACATCTATACATGTCATTCCTGTAAGTGCTACAAAGCAATGCACATGACAAAGTTGTCCAAAAGTACCATACAATTAAATACTTGCTTCATAGGCTTTGCATTTATACAGCTACTAGAGGCCCGGTGCACGAAATTCATGCACTGGAGGGTGGGGTTCCCTCAGCCCAGCCTACCCCTCTCACAGTCCGGGAGCCCTAAGTGGCTGTCCTACTGACGGCCACCGCCTGGCTCTGAGCAGGCATCCTGTGTGTGTGTATGTGTGTGTGTCCACTGTGGGCATGCCCCCAGCCGCACTGGAGGCTCAGAGCAGGGTTTGTGTGTGGGTGTGTGTGTGTGTGTGTGTGTGTGAGTGTGTGTGTCTGCTGGGGGCCTGCCCCCAGCCACACCATGGAGGCTTGGAGCAGGCAACCCTCTGTGTTGATCTCTTAGGTTCCTGGCCTCCACTGCGTGTTTTTCTCTCTCTTGAGCTGTGGCCAGGGTGGGGTGATGCCTGCAGGCTGTGCTTTCTTGCTCCTGGATCACCGGATCACTGCAGAAACCGGGGGCAGGCCCTGCTGGGTGCTGCCTGTGGGGAACTCTCCTGCTCTGGGATCCACATGGCGATCCCAGGAACAGGCCCACCTGGGGGCAGGCCGCCCTCCGCACTTGCCTGCTCCGGATCGCCATGGTGATCCCAGAAGCAGGCCAATCTGGGGGCCGCCCGCCCTCCGCACTTGCCTGCTCTGGAATCGCTATGGGGTCTCAGCTGGCAGTGGAGCTTAGGCGGCACACGGGGGTCCCGGCTGGGGGCGGGGCTTAGGCAGCACACGGGGGTCCCGGCTGGGGGCAGGGCTTAGGCTCACAGGGCTTAGGCGGCACACGGGGGTCCGGCTGGGGGCAGGGCTTATGTGAAGCAATCGCACTGCCTAAGCCCGACCACCCAGGGCAGCACACAGGGCCCAAATGGCATCTGGCGCTGGCCAGCCCTGCCTGCAGTATGCAAATTAGCCACCATCAACGATGGTGGCTAATTTGCATATGGTGCTGATTAGCCTATGGGAAGCGTAGCGAAGGTACGGTCAATTACCCTTTTGTCTTTTATTAGATAGGTTGAGCAAAATCAAATAGAACAGCAGAGGAGAGAAAGAGAGAAAAATTCAAAAAGAAAATTATTCTGTAGAGACTTTTAAATCCTTTCTTTTTGTTTCATTTTAGGGAAAGTAGAGGCAACTCATCACTCCATACTCCATTATTCTTAGTAAACTATGCACTCTACAGAGTACTATTACTGGTTGTCAAAGACTAGAAAATAGTATATTATTTTCCCTACATATACATTTTTACCTGGTTTGACACATTCAACAGTATCATTTCAAATTCTAAAAGTGATTTATCAAGGTTTCTTACTAAATATTTAAGAAGAAGGCTTAGAATCTAGTTATAATTAAACACACACACACAAAATGAAGTGCACAGTTCAATTTAAGTGATTTGTTAACTCATAAACCCCCAAATACCCTTAGCAGTCTGCAAAATAGATGTAATGCCAACTTCAGCTTCCCTAAACACAATGACACTACCATTGTTGCCCTTTAAGGCTGCTAATGGTTTACAGTTAAATCAAATTTCAACTTAATTAGTTGAAGTCCACAGGACATAAGGTATAACACTCATCAAATACTAAAAATGCTAAGAAGTGTCCTAAGCACTTCATACACACATTTTGTCATTTAAACCTCACAAGCATGTATAAAATAAGTACTTTCATTATTTTCATTCAAACAGAGACATAGAGAACTAAAGTAACTTGCCCCTTAGTCCCCCATACTCTAATGGACTGTATTCAAGTCAATACAGACTCATTCTTAATTGTTCTTAGAATTATTTCCCCAAGCCTTTTATCTCTGATTATTGTCCCTATTTCCACTTATCTTGCTTAGTTATTTTTTAGCTTTGTAACAGCAAACATATTTTTTGTTCTGGCCTAGGCTTACAAGAAGTTAAAGAAATACACATCTCGCTATTCATGACTGTGAAGGAATCAGGGGGAGATTTTATCAGCACACCATTAGTAATTTCAACCAATATGCATCACTGCTCCATGGACACCACTGAGCAAAATTCTGTGGATTTAACAAAAACAAGATTGCCCTTGTCATTATATAAATCTTCTCTGACTTTCAGTATGCTCATCTGTATTTTCTCCAACGACCACAGGCAGAACAAACAGAAGAAATCTTTTCCTACAGGTGGAGCTGCCAGCATTGAGTCTGTGTAAAGGACTAGGTTTCCTTCCAAGATCCAGAACACAAAACATTAAAGGAAATCTTACAGAAAAGCGTCACATTTTAATAATTTGTCATTTGTCAAACCTATATCACAGATTTAAGAAACCTAATCTAAAATGTCTGCTCTAAGAATCCAGGGATTACTGAGGAAAAGGAAATTATGAAACCTGGTTCATGATAAGCTTATAACCATGGCACAGCTTGAGGCAACATAGGTCACACTGGGTTGGCTGAAAGCCAGTCATAAAAAGAAAAAGCAGGGTGACTGAACTGAGAAATAGTGACCCAAATGGATGTTGGTAATAAAAGATCAAATTACAAAAGTAAATAATATACAGAATGCAAAAAACACCAAAAAGCAAGATCCATTGCCAAGATAATATTCCTGGAATTTATGGGAAGATTAGGAAACCAGCAAACATCAGGGGATCCAGTCTTACACAAACCGGAGTAAGGAAATTGAGAATTAATTCCTTTAGGACCCATTCCTAAGAAAATACTATCTGAGCAAATGCTATCTGATTCTTTGTTACCTGGAATAGGGATATGCTCATAAGTAGGGGTGACAGTTACTATAATTGGTGACTCTTGGCAGCTGCCCAAGCAAACTTGGGCAACCCACCTTCTATTGTAATCCAATTCTTACTCTTCTGTTGTAAGTGGGGGGGGAACCCCAACAACAATTAAAATGGGGAAAGGTTCAAACAGGACCATTTTTTGAACACCTACCAAGTATGATGCTGATTTCTGTATATCCATTAATATCTAGCAGGCCTACCTCTCTATATATCTCCAGGGTGATACATTGGACTTGGAGCTCCATATTCATAAACTGTGAGAGCATTTCTCTGGAGAGGCTGAATCCATATAGTTTCTTAATTTACACAATTAAAACAGCTTCGCATCAGAGGGACCTCTAACCAAGATCTTGGTATTTCAGCCTCAGTGTTGATGTGGTAGAAGGTGTGCTGTGATGCTTAGGGAGAATTTCCTCTCTCTCTTACATAGTAAATTCTTCTTAAAACACAAGACTTTTCACAATGTGACATTAACTTATTAGCATCAAAAGATAAGAAGTAATTCATCAGATCAACTGGCCTAGAACCAACAATAAATACATTTGATAGAAGAAAAAAAGTGGAAAAGCTAAAAGTAGATCAGATAAATATGAGATTGAGGTGGATTGTACATTTTTTGCTACTGATCATACACTCTAGAGCTACACCAGTTTAGTCACCTTTCAACATATACAATAAAGGGGGGGGGGGGAGAGAGAGAGAGGGGGGGGGGGGGGAGAGAGAGAGAGAGAGAGAGAGATCGAGATCCATAAACATCTAACATATATACTTGGTATAAAGGCATTTATGGAAAATCAATCTGACCTAGTTGGGGGGATAAAAAGAAAGCCTCACCAAGGAAGTAATGCAGAAGTGAGATCCGGAAGATCTATAATGAAGTAGTGAGGATGAGTTGTAGACAAATATGTACTGTATTTATAGTATTTACTACAATGGCAAATGCCTCCCTAACATAATATGTTCATTACTACATTATCAGTACTCATTGATCTTAAGCTATGGAAATGATCCTTGAAACGATAGTCTTAGTACCCATTGATCGCTAATTCAACACTTTCTCTCTCACCGTCTATGACACCCTCCCCACCCACCCCCAACTTTACTACATATTTTTCTCCTGTATACTAGATCCAAATTAGTGAAAATATTGAATAGTGAATAATCTTTCTTATACTTCCTTTTTATTTCTTATGTAATTTGTCTAACTCCATGAATTACCTCAGTTCTTAGTTCATAACAGAATGTTACTTTGACTTTTATCACCAATCTCAGTTTAATATAGCAAGAAAATGAT
The DNA here is from genome assembly GCF_963259705.1 of Myotis daubentonii. Classification (NCBI taxonomy): domain Eukaryota; kingdom Metazoa; phylum Chordata; class Mammalia; order Chiroptera; family Vespertilionidae; genus Myotis; species Myotis daubentonii. The sequence continues at coordinate 195,372,032 of NC_081840.1, forward strand.
GGGCTTTCTTTTTATCAGATAGGCCTGTGACTAAATCCTGGCTACGTTTCTAACTTGCACAATTCTTTGCAGATCTATCATCCTCCTCAGAGCCTCAGTTTCCTCATCTGTAAATGAAGTTAAGAAAGCAAACCTCATGTGACTTCTCTTAGAATTATATAATGTATGTAGAAAATCTGGAGCAGTATTTGAAATATTGTAGGGGTACAGTAAACAGTCAAATTAACAATTCTCTACTTCTGTAGAGTTTTCTTGTCTAAGCATACTTAATGTATGACATTAACTAGATAGATTTTTACACTTGATCTTAGCCAAAAGGCCGAGAAGCGATGACTAGATAGATTTTTAATGTTAACTTGAAATAGTGCTTTCGATGACAAAAACACCTCATAGCAATAAACAGTCCCACCAACACTCCATTCCAATAAAAAACAAATCCAGAGACAGAAACTAAAATGAGTGGGTGATGGTGTCTGAGAGGATTTGGGAGAAAATGGAAAATTGAAAAAGGAAAAAAGTAGTTAAGAAAATACCTAACTTGACCATAAAGTGGTTTAAGTTCTTCAAAAGTTGTCAGCTTTGAGAATGTACTAAGAAAGGTGGGCCAAGCCCTAACCGGTTTGGCTCAGTGGATAGAGCGTCAGCCTGCGGAGAGAAAGGTCCCAGGTTCGATTCTGGTCAAGGGCATGTACCTTGGTTGTGGGCACATCCCCAGTTGGGGGAGTGGAGTGGGGTGCAGGAGCCAACTGATCAATGTTTCCCTCTCATCGATGTTTCTAACTCTCTATCCCTCTCTGTAAAAAAAATCAATATATTTTTTTAAAAAGAAAGGTGGGCCAAGGTCTAATTCTGAAAAGTAAAAGCCTATTTCAATAACAAAAAGCAGGTTGATACAAAGTGAACTCAAGTCAGAGGCTGAGTCCAGATATCAAGACAAAAGCCATTCATCAAATCTGGTGAAAGTTGGGTGGGGTGGGGTGGGGTGGCCCATAGCCAATCCAAGAGTTTGAAAAGGAGATCAAGGCAAAGGATTCACGAATTGACAAGCTGGGAAAACAACACCAAAGGCCTATGACCACAGCCAAAATAGACAAAGCTCAAATATTCCTAAAAGCTGCTTATCTGCAGTAGTTAATCACATTATAGCCAACAAATGCACCAAGTGAGGAAGAATGCAAATATGTCTTCATAAATGGAATGGCATTACATCCCTGAAACCAATGACATTAAATGCATAAAACTGACTTGATATTGTGAACAAAGAGTGCTTTTTAGTATTCCAGCAAATATAATCCTTTTGCCTATGTTACAAAATATAAAATAAATCCAGTCACTGTTCTTCATTTAATATCATGCCCTGATTCAGGCATCAGGATCAAATATATCTGCAATGTGGTTAAAAGGACACCCATTGAAAATGAAACCATTTAAATCAAAATTCATGAATTAATGAGGTTTTCATATAAATCTCATATAATTTATGGTGGCATTTGTCCCTATACCTACCACACTTTCATTGAATTACAAGGAAAGGTTTTGATATTTGAATTTAGTTATGGTTTATATTCATCCTGTTTTTCCTTTGAAAAACTGATATGGGATTTTTCAATTAGGAATAGAGTGAGTACAGAGAGCAAAAAATGTGTTATGAATGTGTATCCTGTTCCTACACCACAGGTCTAGAGTAAAAACAAATAAAACAAAAACATGATCACATGAAGTGTATACATAACATATAATAAGCAATATTTTCAAATTTAAAGAAATATGAAAAAACTGAGTTAAGTGTTATCTGTTATATATACTAACTTTATTTGGGCCTTTTTAGTGGTTTCCTTAGATAAGATAACTATAAAAATAGATAATTAATATTTTTGTTAATGACAAAATGACAGGGCTCCAATTGCTTGGGGAAAAAAAGACAAGTGTAACGTAAGATTAAATAACAAGTACTGAAATATTCTTTAGCATTAATTCCTATAAGACCTCACTTAACATTTAAAAATAAAGAGTATTTGCAAAGAGCATAGCTGTGTATGTTGCAATGGAATTTGGAAGATTACTTCAGCTACTGGTAAACAGACTGTGTTGCATAAAACAAAGATTAAATGGCCTTTAGTTGAGAAAACTATATGAGTGCACTGATATAAAACTGCCTGAATTTGGCCAAGGGTCAGAAAGAGTGCACTAAATTTAGAACAAAATGGTTTTGTATCTGGATTTTATTACTTCTGTTTAAAATGTTATACAGTCCATATTATGTTTCCAAGTTAAATTATATTAAACATAATTTAGGACAAAAATGGAATCAAATTGAAAAATGCCCCATAGCAGTGAATACCTTGAGCAATAATGTTTTACATTTCCTCTCTTTCTGGCTATTAAACAAACAAACAAACAAAAACAAAACACAACAATGAAAACTTTGGAATAGAAAATTATAATAAGAAATACATGGCAAGGTTGGTTTTTATTTTTAAAGTACAAATTATTAAAATGCATAATCATGTTTTGACTTCAAGGAACCTAGATATCAGCCTAACTATTTCATAAGCTTGTGACAAATTCATCATGCTTGCTCCCTCTCCCACAACTCTTCTGCTTTCTATATCAAATTGGTAGCATAATCTGCCTCCCAATGTTCAAGATGATCATCTAAGTCACCCCCTAAACCCACACTTAGTCAAATACTATTTTCGTTTACTACTCACTCCACCCTCCTTCCATTCTTATTCCCTATCCCAGTCCAAGCATGATATTCTCTCCTAGATTACTGGAAGTAGTTCCTAAATAACCCCCCTTCCCAGTTATTCTCCCTTCAATCTAGCATTCACAGTGATATCTGTCAATATCTAATGCAAATATCTAAGGGCTCTTTACCACTTCCAATCTAGTTTTAAGCCTAACTTCTTGTCAGTTTTCTCCCATGTACCTGATACTCTAACCTCATCAGTTCCATTCACTCTTCCCCTACAGGTAGGTAGTCATTCCTCCAAAAACTGTTTAAAACTCTCCCCTTTACTTATAACTTCTTTGACATATTCAGATGTATGCTTCAAGGTTCAACTTAGTTATAACTCTGCCATGTGAAATAACCAGCTTTCTCATCTATTTCCCTAATACCTTAATTGATGTTTGATTTTAAGCATAGACAGAGGGTCTTATTTATCTCCCAAGCTATTTGCTCCCTGGAATTCAAGTTATTTCTTTAGTTGAAACTATTATTCATAATTTTCACTGGGTAGCATACAAATCTCAATTTTTAAACAAGGATATTATGGACATCACCTTGAACTATACTATGTATTCAAAAGAGGTGTTACTAAAAAGAAAGCATATTAAACTAATAAGGTCATAATCAAAATCAATACCAAAATCAATATGATTCAAGCAAAAACTGTGCTTCAAGTGAATGGATAACTACGACATTATCTATATCTTAATAGCCAAGCTTAGAATTTGAATCAGGCTTGTTAAATTCAATAAACATTTATTGAATATCTACAATAAAAACAGAGAGGATGCATCAGGCATGGTCCATTCAGACAAGAAAAAGATTCCCTGCTTCCATTGGGAAAAGTAATGTAAATAAAATGAAGGAAGGATAGATTTCAGGAAGACAGTTTATAATGGTAGAGGGAGAACAGAATATACAAGGGAGATGAAAGAGCCATGAACAAGGGCTTAGACACCTTAATAAATAATAAAAAATGTTATTTAATCTTATTAAAATTTATAATTCATGAAGATTTCTGGATGTAACCAATATTTGTTGGCATGCAATTATAAAAATATAGTGAATACCAAGAAAGCATTCAATATTTCTTTTTGTACAATATGTAGTCAATAAATTCTGTTAGAGTCTGAAGAGAATCTATATAATTATTTCAAAAATATTATACAGCAGTGAAATGTAGGAGTAAATTTAAGGCTATTTGTAGAACATTTTGATAGCAATGATATTTAATAGATTTTTATGCATCTGTGGGATACTGTAGATACAGCACAATGGAGGAAACTAGGAAATGAGATAAAAACCAAATTATGTGCCTCCTGTTTGTAGATAGCAATTGAGAGAGAGAATAGAAATAAAGAAAATGATATGAGTGTGGGTACTTAAAAGGATAATGAAAATATTAACCAAGAAAGATATAGGGTAAATACTGATAAGACAGTTTTATTTCTAGAATATTTCAGGCAGAGGCATTAAGCAGATGTTTGTAGATACAGATTGGAAGTCGGTAGATATAGAGATATGGGATTATAAGTATTAGTTTAAGAATTAGCTGCAAAGAGATGAAAATTGATGCAACAAGAATGAATCAGTTTGACAAAAAATATAAAGTACAAAAATCAGGAAAAATTAACTTTAGGTAGTCATTCTATAGCCTCTCAGACTTTAATTCAAACATTCATTTTACTATTTATCAGTTACATAATGTTGGACAAATAATTTAACATCTGTCTTGAAATGCTGTGAGGATCAAATAGAATAGTGTTTAAATTAAATAGCACATGACTTGTTACATATTAGGACCTCAATAATAGAACTGCAATTCTAGTATTGTTGCTGTTCTTGTCATCACCACTGTCATCATCATCATCATTATCATCATCACCTCCACTACTATTAATTAGGAAGAGAAAAAAGGAGAGGGCAAGGAATAATGAGAATCAGGATAATACAGCACAATACAAATCGCGATAGGAGAAATGAGTAGAACATTCTGTGTTAAAGACAACATATTGTGAAATACACTGTATGTATTTCAATCTTAAACTTTTCAAATAGCAACTAAATTTTCTACCATCTGCAGATGTTAGACTCATAAAATCATGCTCATCATGCTCTCTTAAGAAAAGCCACTTACAAACTATAAGGCATCTACTCGCATGGCTGGTAAATCTGAAAAGCCCCTTGAGACAACAGATGGTGCTTTATAAATAGTCTCTGAATCACCTGTTACATGACTTGAGCAGCCCAATTACTAAGTCTTTCTTCTAAACTTTATCAGTTTCCAAGTAAATTGTGAAAAAAAAAATTTCTAAATGCAAGAACCATAAACCTATATAAAAAGAAATACTATATAAAATAGATACATCATTGGTGGCTATAGATAAAACTGCAATAATTTCATTGCATTTGACACATGTATGCATATTAAACCTATAAATGTGTATATCCACATATGTGTACATGTGTAAAAGAGGTAATGAAAAAAAGAGATGAATATGTAGGATGAGTTAAAAAAGAAAGAAAAAGTAGATTTTTCTGAAATGTATACTGATAAGGGTCATCCTATATAATAAAAACGTAGTATGCAAATTGTCCCCTTGACCAGGAGTTCTTCAGGGAGTTCACCAGGGAGCGGGGCTGGCTGACAGCAGGAGGCTGGGGAAAAGGTGGGAAAGCCATGGTCAGTGGTTGGCAGCTGGGGTAAGGGAGGGAGTACCCAGCCGGCCACTGCCAGCCACTAGCGACCCTACCCATGCATGAATTTCATGCACTGGGCCTCTAGTCTTAAGCTAAACAAGAAAGCTGTTTAGACAAAAAAAAAAAAAAAAATCAGCAAATACGCTATTTCTATCTATTTCCTTAACAGAAAAATGTCACCATGATTTATACAGGGGTCATTCTCAAACAGTACTTGAGACCATATCTTGACAAAATTGTAAGCCAAGAACAAGTCCTTCTTATCAAATACTATCTTTCAACTTCCTAAAGTCTATTTTACTCTTTCAATAATTTCTAAGTATAGCCACCTCAGAGTTAATACATCACAGAAAGATTTGTAGAGAAGCTTCCCTACCAAATGCAGGCCAAAATCAGGAAGATTTAATTGAACACTATACTACAACATAACAATGCTCTCCCAAGTATCTTGATTTTGCTACTATACTAATAAATGGGTAATATGCAAATTGGTCAGGACGCCCTCACACAACAACTGAACAGCAGGCTGCGTGGGGCGACCAGACCAGCGGGAGGGCAGTGAGGGGTGATCAGGCCAGCAGGCAGAGGCCGTTAGGGGCGATCAGGCAGGCAGACAGGTGAGTGGTTAGGAGTTAGCGGTTCCGGATTGTGAGAGGGATGTCCGACTGCCGGTTTAGGCCCGATCCTTGGGCAGTCAGACATCTCCTGAAGGGTCCCAGATTGGAGAGGGTGCAGGCTGGGCTGAGGAGGACCCCCCCTCCTGCACACGAATTTCATGCATCGGGCCTCTAGTCTATATACATAAAAGGCTAACATGCTAAGATGTCTGACTGTCCAACTGGTCGCTGTGACATGCACTGATCACAGGGGGGTAGACGCTGCATGCAGGAGTTGTCCTGCTGCAGTGACTTGGCAGCAGCGGTTCTCAGGTGATGCTCCCCAAAACCAGAGAGAGAAAGCCCGGTTCCTCGCAGGGCTGCAAGATTCCACTTTCGGCTGTGGGTTATGTTGTTGCTGGGGCACTGTAGGGCCAGAATCTGGTTTACTACACACTTGCATTTGTGTTCCACATCCTGTATGACAACAACTTTGCAGAGTGCCCTCTCACACTCAAGGACCCCTTGGGGGATGTCGGAGAGCCAGTTTCAGCCTGATCCCCACAGGTCAGGCTGAGGGACCCCACCTGTCGGAGGAACCCCACTCACTCTGCAGACACGGGGGAGTAACCATGGGAGGTTAGCTCCAGGGCTTGTCTGGCCCATCTAGCCCAGTCCGACCCTACAGACCACCTTCTAATTAATTTCCTTTCAATGCACACGAATCCGTGCACCAGGTCATTAGTATAGTATAATTTACTTAGCTCAATATATTTCTCCTGGGTTCCTATTTCCTTTAATTTAATACCAAGTGAATGAGAGTAACATATCTGTTGGTACTATCTTAGGATATTAACATTACATGTTGTTGCTTAATTGATTACATAATTCAACCATTATTTATCAAGTTCCAAATATTATAGCTGATGCTGGGACACAGTAATGAAGACAAACAAGTCACCTATGGAGCCCAGTCAATACAACATACAAAAGTGCGACGTAAGTAAAAAAGTTCCTTTAGTGAAATAGGTAATTGCAAAAGTGATAGAGTGATTCAAATACCTAAAGACAGTTTTATATTTTGGTATGCATTTTGCATGCAAATTCCTAAAAATGGTATTAAAATATTCATACCTAATTTCCACTCAGTCATCGTTATATTCTTCAAGTCACTGAGGGCCCATTTGCCTTATCACTCCACCAAAAAGTGCTTATAGAAAAAATATAATATTAGTATCAAAATGTTGGGTATAAGAAAAAAAAATGTTGGGTATAAGGAATTCAAGGAAGTATGTAATATGCTGTCAGCCCTTGTGGAGTTTTCCCGGTAACTAGGGAGAACAATTTATGGAGACCTGAGAAGTTTGTACTGAAACGGGGGGTTCATTTGAGGAGAACCTCATTCATAATGAAAGTAATATTCTACAAGTGCTGGGCCAGTGTGTGGTTTAAATGTGGAGGATGAGAGAAAGCAATTAGAAGGTGATATCTTTAATGTATACTCAAATAGCAGTGTGAATAAGAAAGCACACATATAAAACTGTTACAGAGCAAACAGACAAGACACCATGACTAAGATGAGTAAGTTAAGAATGTGAAAAAAGGGAGTTGTCAGGTTTATTAGCATTGCCAGGAAAACAATGCAAAGTACCTGCCTTGCAGTCAGCAATACATTAAAGATTACTGTTGAATAAACATAGCAATCACAAAAATGCAATGTCTACTTTTTAGGATGTCTTTACATTTTTTTAATCTTCACTCTAGGATATGCCCACTGATTCTAGTGATATGGGGGGAGTGGTGGACTAGAGAGAGACAGAGAGAGAGAGAAACAGTGATGTGAGAGAGAACATCCACTGGTTGCCTTCCATAGGTACCCAGACTGGGGATCAAACCAGAACATAGATATGTGCCCTGACCTGAGTCAAACCTGCAACCTTTCAGTGTACAGCACAACACTCCAACAAACTGAGCCACATAGGCCAGGGCCACATTTTTAACATATATCCTAAAGGTTTTTAAAAGCATTCATTATGTTATATATGTAATATATATGTAAGCCCAGTGACCTGAACGGCAGAAAGACGGGTGGCTATGACGCACACTGCAGTAGCCAACCAGCCTGATCCAGGGCCCGATCATCCTCCGCACCCCTCCCCCACCCCGACAGCCCAGCCCTCAATTGGCCCCCAACACCCTGATAGGGGGCAGGGCCAACTGGCCAACTGCTGACAGCCCCTCCCCATGGCCGGCCCGGCTCGATAAGCCCCCATTGGGGTTGGCTGGCCAGACCCCACCTGTGTATGAATTCATGCACCAGGCCTCTAGTATAAGAATATATTCACATTTTCAAATCTTTGAATAAAATTTAATTATAACATACAATTTTTAGTCTTGGACCAATGGTGTACTGGCCTTTACTGTCTTCACCTCAAGCATGATTTTTCTATATTCATATGTAACAATATTTTCACAATCTCATCTTCTATTTTCCTACTTTTAGGTTCCTATCAACAGTATCTAATCCTAAATTACTTGTGATCTTTAGATGGCTATGCATTACAAAGAAACAAAGTTGGTAATTGTTAAAGGTCTAATAAGTTCAAGGTTGTCGAAAATGTCAATCGCAAGTTTTCTCTGTTACCTATTTGCTAATCATTCCCAAATGTTTGTCTCCAGCCTAGACCTCTGTCTTCACCATCAAGTATTACATATGTAAAAACACCATTCTAACAGTCTCTGTATATGAACCCCACCCTGTATTTCATACGAGATGTTATGTTTATCATCTGCAAATCTTACCATTAGGGTTTCCAGAAAATTGACCTCAACAGTTACAAGAAGACTGCCCTACTGCCATACTTGAACTCAGAGGATGAAAATACTGTTTCACACCACTAAGCCTTTGAACCTATTCGCTCAGCCTGGAATAAACAGCTCATAATCACCTTGTACTTGCTTCTTTCCTCTGTGAACTTTCACAAGTTTCATTGTTTTCCTTTATTTCAGCAATGCTTCATGTACATATATCTCTTAAGGAACTTAATACAGGTTCCTGTAACTATTTATTTACAAGTCAGTCTTCCCAATTTGATCGTGACCGATTAAACTATGACCTACTTGAGAGAAGAAGCTGTCCAGTCTGATGTGTATCACAAGTACTACAACAAAACACAGTGACACTCGGTAACTGATGATGGACAAAATAAGGGAACAATAATCACCTAAGAATGAGAATGAGCTATCCACATAAGAAACGATCTACTGATCATGGTCATTTTTAGGATGTGGCATCCAAAAACGTCCATTCCATTAATAAAATCCAAATTTAGAAATATTTTAAAATTTTAAAAAGTAAAAAATTAGAGTTATTTGTAAGTTTTCCAAAAATCGCACAATACAGCTTAAAGCAGATAAGGTATAGATCAGTGATTCTCAACCTTGGCTGCACCTTAGAATCACCTGGGAATCTTTTTAAAATCCTGATTTCTGGGCCACGGATACCTTGGCTGCACCTTAGAATCACCTGGGAATCTTTTTAAAATCCTGATTTCTGGGCCTCAGAAATCAGGATTTTAAAAAGATTCCCAGGTGATTCTAAGGTGCAGCCAAGGTTGAGAACCACTGGTATAGATGCTAAAGATGATGTACTAACCAGTACTAAAAATAATATTATACAATAACTACTGACATTTAGAATCATAAACTTTATTCCCTCACAGTACTGAATATCTTTTTTAAGTCTCAGTGGCCATGTGACCTACAAATCAGTTTTGTTTTTTAAATGTAAATCATAATTACTACTGAAAATATTTGCAAAGTCCATTTAGTATCAACAGTGAGTGTAATAATAATGTACATCTTTAGATTACAAATCTTATTTTTTTCAAGTTTTATTAGTTAAACCAAGCTGTGGTATGTTTTAAAATCAGCTCTAATCAAAAACTAAAAACAACAAACAAATGAACAAACAAACAAAAACCTGGCGTATCTAAAGAACTTTGGTTAATATTGAAATTATTCAATAAATAAAAACTTAAATATTCACTAAATACAGACATATAAAGTACTCTTATTGATTCAAAATTATTACTACTCAAACTTTAGAACAGCTAAAACAGCAGGATTCAGAATAATCATTAAGTTCTACTAGCTGTGAAAAAGGAAACTATTATTTATGTGTCCATTATCTACTCTGATTACAGAAACAGATTAAAAACAGAAACATTGCTTCCTATATAATAAAAGCCTACGTGGCGTCATGCCCTCGTCGATGTTGTCACAGATGGCCGCCACAAAATGGTCGCACACACAGTGGAGGTGGGGCCCGGCGGCCACTTGAATCTGTGAGGCCTGGGGGTCCCGCAGCTCTGTGTGGCATGGAGGAGGCGGGTCTTGGCAGAGGAGGCAGGGGAGGGCAGTTGTGGGCAATCAGTCCTGCGGGGAGGGCATTTGGGAGGGACCAGGCCAGCAGGGAGCAGTTAGGCATCAATCAGGCCGGCAGGGGAGTGGTTAGGGGGCAATCAGGCTGGCAGGCAGAAGTGGCTAGGGGTAATCAGGCAGGCAGGGAGGCGAGCAGTTAGGAGCCAGCAGTCCCGGATTGTGAGAGGGATGTCCCACTGTTTAAACCATCAGTTGGACATCCCCTGAGGGGTCCCAGATTGGTGAGGGTGCAGGCTGGGCTGAGGGACACCCCCTGGGGCTCCATGCATGAATTCTGTGCACTGGGCCTTTAGTTTTATCATATGAATGCAGGGAATACTATAGTTATTTTTTATGTATTTTGAATTTAACATACACGTACACAAGGCATTTACAACACTTGCTTTGATCTAAACCCTGAGTCATTCTGTCAGAACTTATCACAGTGTTTCCTCTAGAGAGATTTCAGTTAAAAGGTCATTTGAATTTATCTAAAACAGTATCAGAGTCAATTAGTACCAGCACTTCTCCTACAATGGCTGGAGACCTCATTATCAAGGTATCATTTATCAGGGATTACAGAAGAAACTCCTCCAGGAAGCCCCAATCAATCTATTCATTCCACAAATACCTACAGGGAGCCAGATACTGGACTAATCACTTGAAAAATGACAAGAACCAAAACATATCTAATCCCAGCCATTAAGAAGCTTACATTCTAGTCAAGAACACTAAATCAGAAAACTAAGTAGATGATATTTAGAAAAACAAAAACAAAACGGGATTCATTTGAGACATATTTTGGAGAGTCGGATTAATAAGGCCTGATGAAGGAATAGCTACTGGAATGAGAAAGACTGGGCTTTCAAGAATGATTCAGTAGTTTGGGGCATGATGGAAGTCTTATTTGTCGATATGGTGAACAGTGGAGTTTTTTTGTTTGTTTGTTTTTGTTAATCTTCTTGAAAATGTTAACTTTGAGAAGACTCTGAGACATCCAAATTGATATGTCAAGATGAAATATAAGTCTGAAACTAAAAAAAAAAAAAAAAAAAAAAAGCCCATAAAGATCTAAATTTGAGTCAGTGACATAAGAGTCAGTATTTACAGAAGGGAAATATAAGAGGTCAGGTAGGACAGAAAAGCAAAGCATTGAGCTCAGCAAACAGGTAAAGGAGGAAAATCAAATGACACTGCCTACAATTAAAAAGGAAATGCAAGAGACGTGACTTGGTTCATCACATTAAAAAATAAAAAGGGTTTCAGAAAAAAAAAGTGAGTCATTAAATGCTTTGAATACTACTGAGACTTAATAAGATGAGGCTAGAAATTATTCATCGCATTTGGCAACAGAGAAGTTCCAGCATTAGTAGGGAGAGAGGTGACTTGATAGATTAATTTAAATGAAATTCTATTCACAATCCTGAAATGACAAATTATCAAAAGTCATGCCTTTGTAAGCATTTCACCATCTATTACAAAACCTGAACATCTTATATACTATGTGATGCCGGGGTCCAACCCCAGCAGGTCCAGGTGTTCCCAAAGGCATAGACGGAGTTGGCGAAGAAGGAAGGACACGGAGACAGCGTTCAGTTGATCAGCAGCCTAGCCAGGATCTCCAGCCAAGTTCTGGTCTCGATCTCCAGAGAGGTTCTGCTTAGGATCTCCAGAGAGGTTCTGTCCAGGTTCTCCAGTCAGGTTCAGTCACCAGGTTCTAGTCAGGCTCTCCTGCCAATCTCCGCAGTCAGGTTCAGTCCAGGATCCCCTGCCATGCTCTCTCACCAGGCTCCGCCTCCAGGCTCCGAGGCCAGTCCCTGTCCAGGATCCTCCGGCATGCTCTCTCCAGCAAAGTTCTTCTGTCTCTAGAGAACGTTCTGTGTAGGTTCTGTGCCTAGGCTCTGTCTCTCTTGGTCCTGTCTTCCAAGCCCTGTGTCCTAAATTCTGTGTTCTGAGTTCTGAGTCTTTCTGTCTTGTTACAACTGTATTTATACCAGTTGATTCAATCCTATCAATCTCTATTACAAAGGTTAGGGCGTTTCTTATCTCCATTCCAGGGAGAAAAGATTATGTAGTTTAAGCATGATTGTTCGTAGTTAAAGGGATTAATTACCCGCCTGGCACTTAGTTGAGGGGTTTTATTCCCTCCCTAACTTCAGGGGAAAATCCCTACCTGGGGATTCAACCTTTCTCGGAGAGGTGACCTTGGTTAAAACACAGCACCAAGAAGGTGAGCAAACATATTAAGAACCGTATGTCATATATGCCAGGTCCCTTGAAACAGCAAGGATGGACCGGCTCCCGGCAAATTCCCCCTTTTTTATTTTTTAAAAGCAAGCATTAAAAAGAAAAACCTCAAATGCTCTCTTATATCCATTTTAAGAGTAGGATTGTGCTTTCCGCTATTACCTGAGTCATGATCTATCATCCCAGGGAGAGCTTGCCAATCCTGCACTTTCCCAGGGTAGAAAGGCTGCAGTGGGGTTAAGGATAAGGCTCCTTGGGCCTACCTTCTCCCATGCCTCTACATTTACCTTTCCGGCACCTTTCCTTCCTCAGAAAAGCATGGACGTATTTCTTGTATAAAATGTTCTGTCTGACTGGAAGTAACCTTAATTCCTCTGCTAACAAGCATATATGTTAAAAGATCAATACGGAGTCTTTTTTCTTTAGACTCAGTATGGCACATCTTCTTAATCTAAAGATCAATACAGAGTCTTCTTTCTTTGGACTCAGTATGGCACATCTTCTCAATCTAAGGATCAATACAGAGTCTTCTTTCTTTGGACTCAGTATGGCACATCTTCTCAATCTAAGTTCTGTACTATCTACCTTCTTACCCTACTTATCCTCTATAGGGGGGTCTGTAGCACCCTGGTGGAGTCCTATCCGTCCCGAGTGTGGGGGTTCTCAATGGGGGGGGGGCTTACCTAGGGGAATCCTGTTCCAGGGGTTCCCAAAGGTGTGGACGGAGTCGGCGAAGACTATCCACCTTCTTCCTACGATGGAGTCCGATCCGTCCCGAGTGTGGGGCGCTTACCTAGGGGTCCCTGTTCGGGCGCCAGATGCCGGGGTCCAACCCCAGCAGGTCCAGGTGTTCCCAAAGGCATAGACGGAGTCGGCGAAGAAGGAAGGACACGGAGACAGCGTTCAGTTGATCAGCAGCCTAGCCAGGATCTCCAGCCAAGTTCTGGTCTCGATCTCCAGAGAGGTTCTGCTTAGGATCTCCAGAGAGGTTCTGTCCAGGTTCTCCAGTCAGGTTCAGTCACCAGGTTCTAGTCAGGCTCTCCTGCCAATCTCCGCAGTCAGGTTCAGTCCAGGATCCCCTGCCATGCTCTCTCACCAGGCTCCGCCTCCAGGCTCCGAGGCCAGTCCCTGTCCAGGATCCTCCGGCATGCTCTCTCCAGCGAAGTTCTTCTGTCTCTAGAGAACGTTCTGTGTAGGTTCTGTGCCTAGGCTCTGTCTCTCTTGGTCCTGTCTTCCAAGCCCTGTGTCCTAAATTCTGTGTTCTGAGTTCTGAGTCTTTCTGTCTTGTTACAACTGTATTTATACCAGTTGATTCAATCCTATCAATCTCTATTACAAAGGTTAGGGCGTTTCTTATCTCCATTCCAGGGAGAAAAGATTATGTAGTTTAAGCATGATTGTTCGTAGTTAAAGGGATTAATTACCCGCCTGGCACTTAGTTGAGGGGTTTTATTCCCTCCCTAACTTCAGGGGAAAATCCCTACCTGGGGATTCAACCTTTCTCGGAGAGGTGACCTTGGTTAAAACACAGCACCAAGAAGGTGAGCAAACATATTAAGAACCGTATGCCATATATGCCAGGTCCCTTGAAACAGCAAGGATGGACCGGCTCCCGGCAATGTATAAATTAATAAATTATATCTAACAAACTTTTATTAAGATCCTACTAAGTGACAATCTACTGTGGGCCATTCAAATGGGAAAAATACCCCAGCGGCGGTCTTTATGTACCAGTATAATGAACCCAGAACATAATACAAGTATAAATATGAAATACTGAAAATACCCGATAAAAGCAATGCATATTGAAAAGTATAGGGGTCATTGGAACACAGAAAAAAATAATCATTTAATTTCTCTATTCAATGCCTTTTGCTCTAGTACTGCCGCTTCTAAATGTTAAAATAGCTCTTCTATGGCTATTGGTATTGTAGTAGACCCTGTTCCTGAGCTTTAGGAAATTAATAACTTTATTCCCAAATGAAGTACCATAAATACAAAAAACAAAAAATGTAAGAAAAGTATTCCAATTAATGAGACACTTGCAATACAAAGGATTAGGAGAAAACCCAGTGTACTTGTTACTTATCTGACTCACTTCTCTTTTAAAAGTTAAAGCCTGCCTTATATTATCATCATATTGCATGATGGGTAATTTATAGATATGAAATGGGAAAAATGGATGAGCATGGAATAAATATGCCATGGCAGAACAGTCATAACTAGGTTACTATGATAAAAATAACTTGATTTAAAGACTCAGCTTTATTTTAATAATTAATATAAACAAAAATTTAGGACATTCACAGAATCATAGAAGTGGCAGGGCAATTTCAATTATATCTTGAAATAAGCCAGTATCAACAACTTGGTCTTACACAAATTCTTCAGGGAAAAATTTGATTGGTTTGTCAAACAAAGCAGATGATTTTGCAAAAGGCTAAAAGAAAGCCAAGTAGGTCCAGTTTGCTATTATTAATGATTTTTAAAAATAGCAAATATTTAACTTACTTTGTGTTAGAATCCTTCTGAACTCAACATATATTGACACAATTGCTGTAACAAAACTATGAAGTAACTACTGATATTCTCATTTTACTTATGAAGAAATTATAGCCGGGATAAATGCGTTTACTTATATATGGTTATTTATGTGGGAAGTTTATTGTTATTATTATATATTATTAAAAGCTTAAGTTATTTTACAAATTTTGAGTTATAAGGCTTGATTAAACAAGTATATTATAAGCTATTATTAACCTCAATAACATGACTTAAAATTCCTTCCTATATGAGGGAGATTTGATACTAACCTGCCTTTTCTTTTTTTTTTTCTTTTTTTTTAATATATTTTATTGATTTTTTACAGAGAGGAAGGGAGAGAGATAGAGAGTTAGAAACATCGATGAGAGAGAATCATCGATCAGCTGCCTCCTGCACATCTCCCACTGGGGATATGCCCGCAACCCAGGCACATGCCCTTGACCGGAATCGAACCTGGGACCTCTCAGTCCTCAGGCCGATCTCTATCCACCGAGCCAAACCGGTTTCGGCCTAACCTGCCTTTTCAAATTTCCTTGCTTTCTATCACAATCATTACTGATATGGTGATTTTACAACAGAACTGTGTTCTATTCCAATTAATTTTGGTGATATTTGGTTGCTCTCTGTGCAACACTAAATAATTTAGAACAGTTTAATTTCAATGGAATTTGTTAGAGGTGACAGCAAACAGGTCGTTACCTGAGAGTGAGCACTCTTACAAAACACAGTTGTCCTCTATCTCAGTAGGCCATCTTCTATTGAGTGGCAGGCCTCTAAAGAGACAACTCCCTGGACACCCCTGAAAAAGAAGGGGTGTCTACTATCCGATGAGAGAAGCCAAATGGGGTGGCCAGGGGTGGGGGTAGGGGTGAGGGTGGGGGCAGCTGCTGCTGCCAGATGGCCCTCACATCTATTGGTCTTGTTGTATAGAGAGATTGTTTAAAGCACCTTTAAGATCTTATTTAATGGTCTGTGCAATTCACCTCAGAGTCCTCACAAAGACAGACTGTTTTAATTAAAATAACAGAAACTATACAGAGACTTCACTCTCAATCCACCTCTTCTCCTTGGTTGCAAGTGATGATAATAATGATTACAATGAGAAGTCATTTATAATTAAGAGAGAGGTAGTTTATCTTACACTGGCTGTGGCTCAAACTTTTGGGGAAAGGCCAAGACTTATGGAAGGAGACTAGATATTAGTGACAATCAATGACTATTTGAATATCAGTCACTGAGTATGAAACTACTATTTAAGACTCATTACTCTTTTAATAACCAACATGAGGCTGTCCTGAGCTCGAGATTTTAATGTCACTAAACTTCTGCTACCTTTAATATCAAAATACTCAGTGGAATACATTCTGATGTTAACATATCAAATATGTTAGTTCACACACAAGAAAAAATTTCGTTCTACATAGTCAGCTGTATTTTCAATTTCTTAAAACCATAGTTATCTAAGTAAGGGGCATTAAGTAGCATCACTTTTATAAAGAAGTAACACTGAATAAAATTAAGTACTTACTTTTTTCAAGTTTTATATATTTTTGTATCTGTTTTATTGATTGTGGGTTTTACGTACAAGCAATGTTAACATGTACATTGCAGTAGGAATGAAATATATGGGCTAAGTGAAGGATGAAAATAGGAATAAATTTTCATTTAAATTTAATATTATAAATGCAAGTTGCATGTACACCGTCTCATTCCTCTACAGAGGTTGTACTCTAAATTGAAATGTCATTGATATACTTTTGCAAATCAGAAGTGCTAGTTCATGTATATTTTATCCGCCATACCAATCCTTTTAGGACATAATTAAATGCAAACAAACAGAAAAGAACTAATTCAAATCAATGTGTCCTTCTGAATGGCATATCCTTCATACCTGCAAAGCCATCTCATCAGCCAGACTATTGTACTCATGCTCATAAATTTGACAAGGTTGGTTGATTTCTTGCCAATCCCATTTACATTTGGAAATATGTAGCCATATAACTTATTTTTCTATTAATTTATAAAGTGCTTCAGTTATGATGAAAGGCAAAATCACCTGTTTGTTTCCAAAGCACAGGTTAATATTTTGATTATCCTTTTACCTCATTGTTGATGTGGAGCTTTTGACTATAAACGGAAATATAAGACAGATGTTGTTGTGTTTTAAAAGACAAAGTATACAGTTAGGATACTCCAAAGCTGTCAATGGGATCATCTTTTATTAGGGCCACTTAAGTCAACATATAGATAAAATGATTCATGACTTCAACTCTACAAGCCATTACTTCTAATTAAAAACTACCCCAATGTTACCTATTATACTGTGATATTTGTGTGGTAAATAAATTCAAGCAATCAGTAAAACACTCACAAAGGAAATTACCTTAAAAATTACTCTATTTCCAAGTGTATCTTTCTAATTAAAATGACTATTTCCCATTCATACCTCTGAACTGTAATTTATAATAGCTTGATGTGGGGAACCGATATAGGGTTAAGCCTCGGACTGACCTGTTGGCAAAGTCACAAACAAGTCCCAGCTCAGAGGGCACAGTCCTCTTAGCATAATTAGGCTTGACCTTATAACACTCCCTAGATCTTATTTGGGAAGCTACTGGGCTGAGGGAAGTGCAGGAAGTGTAACTATGTTCAAAACAAGTGAAACTCACAAGAACTGTGTAACTATGGTAACCACTGCCTTGTTTACCTCTGACTATAAAAGGTTGATGCGGCCTGAGCACAGTGGAAGTCCTTCCTCTTGAGTTGGACTTACCTGCCTGGCCCCCAATATTCCCAAATTATCTCCTGACTTTTCTCTTTCATTTGTGTGCGGCTCCTCCACGGGGGACATGGAGGGAAACATTTACAACAGCTTGAGAGTCTCTGACTATCCAATACTTGGGCAAGCTAATGCCCTAATTTCTTAAATCACACTGCCTGCAAAACAAACTTTTAAAAACCATTTATTGGCTTTTCAAAAATGTGTACATGAGAATTTATAGAGCTACCTCACATGTTCAAAGACAAAAGAAATAGCAGATAAAACTCCATAATCATTTTCCCCAACTCTAATCAACAGCCGTGAGGGTAAAACCCATTTCAATTAAATTTATTGTAAAACTATCATGTGCAGTACCTGGAAATATTCTGAAAAAAATATGATACATCAACCCACATATTTATGAAGAATATGGTCCAAAGAGTCTTCTCTCTCTAACTAATTACGTAATGTATGCTTGAGTCTTCTTCACCTTTAACTTTCCAGCTTACTTTTACCCAGACTTTCTGTCCTAGAGAGACAACATGGTGCTGTGGAAAGAACTTAAAGATTGTATTTCTTTATATACAGATAGGAGTCTTTGCCATTTACTAGAAGTACTCATTAGGGCAACACCATTTCCTTTGATTATCAGTTTAAAATTGTCAAGACTCAATTATCTTTATTTCCTATGCTTTCAAGTCAACTCTTGGCAGGATGTCATATATACTGCCTCTTAGTAGCTAAATATGATCTGTAGTTTCAGACAGCACAGTCTTTTCAAACCTAACTTTTGTACCCTTTGAAATTGATTGCTTTCCTCAAAATATTCTTCAATAGTATCTATTGTGACCTTGTCCTTCCCTTCTGGGATTCCTTCTAAAGCTCTAATTAATATTGACCCCTCTCAGCTTCTGTAATTCCTCATCCTCTACTTCTTTAAATGGAGGTGTTTATCAAAGTTCCATTTTAGAAAATGTTCATACTCTGCAATTCTTCTTTGGCTTATGGCTACTGTGTACACAGCATGCCCAACTCTTATCTCAAGTTAACATTGGCCCTGCTTCCAAAACAATGCATTTTCAACTGTTTAATAACCAACAAACACAATCAAATTTTCAGCAGGTTTTACAAATCTGAAACATCCCACAATCATGACTGCTCTGCAAGCAATACCAGCTGTTAAATTCCCTGTTATTTCAATATAATATCATCACTGGCCTTCTAGTCAGCCACATTACAAATCCTGCTACAATGGAGGAGACCTCCCTCTTCCAAATTCTTCTAATCACATTCACATCTAAGCATGTAAATTCCTTTAAACCCACTTCAAAATACCTCTTAAAACCATTTCCTTCCTTCTATTTCTAGCGTTCCACAAGCTCAGGGTTCTGTGAACTCTTGCTTGGCCTCCTAGTTGATCTTCCACGCTGCTGCCACGCAGGCCATTTGAAATGCTCTCTCCCTATGTTTTCACCAAGCCTCAGGGGACTTTGTGTTGCTGTAGCATAAGTCCAAACTCCTTACAGTGGTATTCAATAACTCCCGAAACTCAACCTGAATAGATCTTTCAGTTCATCTCATGCTAATCACCTCCATATTGGATTCACATCCTATGGAATATCAGGAAAGTTCATGGCCTCTTACTTTGTTTATGCTGCTCCCTGAGTCTTGCTCTTACTTATGCCTTCTCTATCAGAATCTGAATAATTCTGTATCTGCTTCTTTACTAAAATGATCAAGTTGCTATACTGCTGTGGCTGACAATGCTCTTCAAGATACCTCTCCTTACAGTCCTCAACTCCTGATGAACAGGTACTCTATATAAGCTTGCTAAGTAAAATTATTAAATTTGGGGAGTAATCAAGAGGTTTTCAACTCAAAAAAACGATACAGTTTTACCTCAAAACTCTGTCTAGTTATGTCAATTTTAAATAGTTTTAGCCATGCCTACCCCCACCAAATTTGATATCAAAACTCATTAAACAGAGTCCCACTAGACCCCCTTGGCAATACCTTTTTATATTAAAGCTAGGAATTAATATTTCCTTCACCTTTATGTTTATTAAAACTTCATTGTGAAAATACTTTATTTTGTTACCTGCTTAATGACCATGTTATCACCAAACCAAGACAGCAACTCAAAATTTCTTTCTATTGATTTATTCCCAAATATATGTATGCATACATAATCTCATATATACTTCATATATTAAAAATACATAAATTCTTAAGTGTTCATGAAAATGAAATAATAAAATAAAAATGCATGTAACTGAAAACTGTCCTGGCAGGTTAATATTAATTAATAAGACAGTGTGATACACCCACCAGAATTTATGAACCTTTATAATACCAACGAATTAGATATTATAAAGCATATATACTAGTACAAATATTTATTTGCATATACTACAGAAAAGTAAATTGGACCAATTTTAGTTTTTTCACATTTAGAGAAAATATCTTGTAAACCCTAATATATGATATAAACAAGTATACAATAAGATACTCCATAATACTTCTGTTTGGTCTTATCTGTATGCATAAAAACAGCATGTTTGTGAATATGTTAGTATTTACAGTTCTGAGAAGCATAGCAATAACATTTGCCACAATTTTAAGTGAAAATAAGAAATCAAAGAAATATTTCTTATTGATAAAAGGCCAAATATTTAAGAATATTATTTATTTATTTTATTTATTTACTGAATTTATTGGGGTGACACTTGTTAACAAAATTATACTGGTTTCAGGTGCACAATTCTACAACACATTATCTGGAGACTGTATTGTGTGTTTACAACCCCCAGTAAAGTCTCTATTCATCACCATTTATTGCTCAATAGCATCCTTCACCTCCCACCACTTCTGTCCTTCCATGCAATCACCCCACTGTTTATTAAGGAAGATAGTTTAAAGAATATATTGTAAATTGGATACTTTTCAACAGATACTAAAGTTAATGCTTGCATAAAGGGTTATACATTAATTTGAACTCTTTGAGGCACTACTGGTTACTTTAAAGGAAAGATCTGCAAGACTCCTTACTCTCCACACACATACACTGAAATCTGATGATGGTTTTCTTCCAAACATGTAAAGACATGAAAATACTCACTATGCCTTTGTTGGGACAATTTTCTTAGTACATCATTGTACAAGTTAAAAGTTATGTAAGTTAAAATATAAGTTAGGAAAAGATTCTCAAAGATGATAATATCTTACTGACCTTCAAGAATGATTAGATGTTTTCAAGGCCAAGAAAAGATGATGGAATAAATTATAACTAAAGAAAAACCATGTCTAATTATAAACACTGTGAATTGTATTTAGCTATAAACATATGAGAGATACTTATCCCAGTACCACATTATATCTTCTCTTATTGAAAATAGAGTAATAGCCCTTTTCCTCTTATCTGTGGAGAATACATATGTTCCAAAACCCCAGATGGTAGCAATAATACCAAACCCAATACATACTATGGTTTTTTCTTATACCTTCTCCTTAATTTCTTCTGCTCTACTAGAAATGTTGCAGCAGCTTCTTCAGTGACAGGTGCAGCTTCCAGTATTCTTTATAAACCTACTAGAGGCCCAGTGCACAAATTCGTGCACGGTGGGGTACCTCGGCCTGGCTGGCAATTGCGGTCGATCGGGGCCATCTACCCCAGTCTCAATCAGGGCCCGGGGCTGGTCCAAGGGACCATGGGAGGTTGTCCAGCTGTGGAGGTTGGCTGTGGGAGCACACTGACCACCCGGGTAGCCGGGGGGGATGGACCATGGGAGGTTGGCTGGCCACAGGAGGTTGGCTGTGGGAGCACACGGACCACCAGGGGGAAGCTGTGTTGAGTGTCTGCCCCCTGGTGGTCTGCACGTCATAGCGACCTGTTGTAACGGTGGCTTAGGCTTTTATCTAATCTAATAAAAGACAAACACGCAAATTGACTGTACCTTTGCTATGCCTTAAGCCATACCTACCAGCCAATAAGAGTGACTGTATGCAAATTAACCCAACCAAGATGGCGGCCGGCAGCCACAGAGATGAAGCCAGCAGGAAGCTTGCTTGCTCCAGTGCTAGAGGAAACCAGCCTGCTGCGGCCTGGCTGTCAGTTCCACTCAAAGCAACAAAGTTGCAATTATAGAAGGTAAATAAACCCCAGACACCTGCTTTCAGCCGGCCGTGGCCACAGAGCTGGAGCAAGCAGGAGCCAGCTCTCAGATCCACTGAAGGCAACAAAGTTTCAATTATAGAAGGTAAATAAATCCCAGAATAAAAAGAAAAAAGGAGAGGCTGGGAGCTTCCATCACCCATGGGCTTGGCCAGCCTGAAAACGTCCCTCAGCCCCTCACCCAGTCTGGCCAGACACCCCAGTGGGGACCCCCACCTTGAAGGGGATGTGACCAGCCTGAAAACAGCCATCAGCCCCTCACCCAGTCTGGCCAGGCACCCCAGTGGGGACACCAACCCTGAAGGGGGTGTGACCAGCCTGAAAACAGCCATCAGCCCCTCACCCAGGCTGGCCAGGCACCCCAGTGGGGACACCAACCCTGAAGGGGGTGTGACCAGCCTGAAAACAGCCATCAGCCCCTCACCCAGGCTGGCCAGGCACCCCAGTGGGGACACCAACCCTGAAGAGGGTGTGACCAGCCTGAAAACAGCCATCAGCACCTCACCCAGGCTGGCCAGGCACCCCAGTGGGGACACCAACCCTGAAGGGGGTGTGACCAGCCTGAAAACAGCCATCAGCCCCTCACCCAGGCTGGCCAGGCAACCCAGTGGAGACCCCCACCCTGTAGGGGGTGTGACCAGCCTGCAAACACCCAGGCTGGCCAGATACCCCCACGGGACTCCCACCCTGATCTGGGACACCCTTCAGGGCAAACCAGCTGGCCCCCACCTGTGCACCAGGCCTCTATCCTATATAATAAAAGGATAATACGCAAACTGACCCTAACAGCAGAATGACTGGGAATGACTGGTCACTATGACACCCACTGACCACCAGGGGGCAGACGCTCAATGCAGGAGCTGCCCCCAGGTGGTCAGGGGGCTCTCACATGGGAGGAGCTCTATTCAGCCACAAGCCAGGCTGATGGCTGCCAGTACAGCAGTGGTGGTGGGAGCCTCTCCTGCCTCCTCAACAGCGCTAAGGATGTCAGACTGAAGCTTAGGCCTGCTCCCCGCTGGGAAGTGGACATCTGCAGAGGGCTCCCGGGCTGCCAGAGGGATATCTGATTGCCAGCTTAGGCCCAATCCCCCAGGGAGGGGTCCCAGACTGCGAGAGGGCACAGGCCGGGCTGAGGGACGCCCCCCCCCCAACAAGTGCACAAATTTTTGTGCACCGGGCCTCTAGTATATAGATTCCTGAATCTGTGTAACCATCCTCTTCTTCAGTAAATGGCATGGTGTCACTAGTTTCAGAGGGTCTGTTGAAGTCTCTGTATGAGCTCACAGCTTTCTGATGCAGTTCCTTGCCATCAATAGGTACACGTTTTCTGTTCATGTCTTCTAGCCACAACTATAATGCCTTTTCCAACTTAACTAAAAACTCATCACACACTGTGGCCTTAACTTTTGCAATTGAGGTGTGACAGGAAAACTAGCAAAAAATTATTTTTCCTTCTTCAGAATTTTATGAATAGATGCTCTTAGCTACTTCAGCATGCTACACTTTTTCCTAATTAAGTCAGGTGCTAGCACCTTTTTGCTTAAATAAAGCAATTTATAGCTTCTATTGGGAATACTTGGATTGTGGGCATCACTACTCTTATGCTTTTGAAACATTACCAAGTAAAATAAGGGTGACTTTAACACAATAACTGCAGTACTGAGACAGCTCATGTGGTTTCTAAGTGACTAAGGCTCAGGGAGGTGCACAGTGTGGAAACGCTGGACAAAGGGTCAATTTGTGTTCTTGGATAGTTACTCAGAACAACCTATAATTTTACCATTGTGAATTGTTTAGTTCTGGAATTTTCCATTTAATATTTTCAGACAGCAGCTGACCATGAGTAACAGAAACCTCAGAAAGCAAAACAGGAATAAGGGTGAGATACTGTACTTAAATCATTACAATCCAGGTGTTCAGGCTCACAGGTACCAATCACCTTTGTGGAATTCTCTGGCATCATAAAGTACTTAATATTTGGTTATTTGACAGGATAGATCACAATAGTTGTATAAATTAAGTTTAATTTTCAAAATTAATGTTTGTAAATTAAATTTAATCACACTAAGATCATGAAGTAAATTTTCCTACTTTTATTTAGCATCACAGTATGTAGAAATATTTTGCATGATTAATCTGTATAAAATGTAAGAAAAATAAGCAGGTCAAATGAATAAGGAACTAGAGCAATAATAAATAGTACTTTCTAAAAGTGCCATAGAGATATAAATTATTCTTGTTGTTGATACTATTATTAGATAGATAGTGCTTTTCACATACCTCTCTTTTGATCTTCACAGCAACTGTGTGAATTTGTTAGTAATCTGGCATTTCCCTGTGTTATAGAAAACTGATAACAGACAAGTATCTTGCCAAAGGTTAATACAATTCTTAAGAGACAGTGCTAAAACTTGAATATAGGTCCTTCCATATATCATTTCAAAATAACTAGAGTAGAATTTCTCATCTGGTAAGCAAATTTCTTCTTTGAGATGGGTGACAGCACAAGAAAGATTTAGAAAATGAAGTTCTAATTCATCTCACCAAATAAGTGGCTTTTTCAAGCCTAAATTTCTCCATGCTTTAGTTTCTTCATCTGTAAAAATGACACTTTGAACTAATCTCTAAACTTTCATCAAGTACAAATACGTTATTATCATTCTAGGATTGATCATGATACAAATGTGTAAAGAACCACTAACAAAAGTGTATGTACAGAAACCAAAGTATTTTAAAATTGCTAATTAGGAAATCCCATGCATATTCACATAGCGATGCTCCCTAATGTAAATGATAATCATGGAAGAAAAAAATGAAGAGACTAGAAAGGAATAGCTTTAATTCTTTTAATTATTTAAGTTAGTCCCAACCAGATTTTAGATTGTTAAAAATTATTTAAAATATCTAAATATATTTTACTTCTCTTACATCAAAATATAGTGATAATGCTACTTGCATGTATCATACATGAATTATACCCACATCTTAACATAATAATTGTCACTTAAGCTAAAAATTTTGAGAACTATAAAGCCATGAAAACCACAGAACCACACTCTAAATAGAGTAATCTATTGAAAGGTATGACAGAGGACTTCTATTTATAGCCTATAAAATGTAAATAATATCTGAATTGAATTAATACTTTTCCTATATATTATAATGCCTTTGAAATTTACTTGGTGATATCTGTATATTCAATTGTGTATCTCTTATCAAACTCTCCTCATAAAAGCATGAATATGCAACACAGTTAATATAATTAAGTACTGAACCATAATAGTTTCATTAACACCCATTAATGTGAAGGACTAGAACATCTGACTATGAAATGAACAAAACAAATCTTGGGCCTTTTTGAGAATTTTCTAAACAGAATACTATTTCTCTAGTCAAATGGTCTGTTTTAATTCAAAGTGTTCTTTTATTTTATAAAATTTATCAATCTGTACCATTTTATCAATGAATACAGCTCTTAGACCTCTACCCCACCAAAAGTATCACTAGGAAAACTAAAGTACCACAAGAACACAAAGGATCAGACAATTCTTAAGACAAAGAAGTAATGACACAGATCACCCCAAACAACATTTTATCTAAATTTTCTGCCATTTTGAAGACAAAAGGAGGTCAGATTTTCAGAGATTGAAATATGCTCAATTGTGGAATATCAGAAAACTGACATGGCAGACTACTAGGGGATTACTCAATATCCATTTTCGATTTTTTTTACTCTTGGCGAAAGCCCTATGCTCACCTTAAAAAGAAATTGCACTTCCACTCTTTCAGATATGGGAGAATATGTGGCATCTTTTGGTGGAATAAAATAATAGAAAAAGTTGCTAAGTGCAACATCTATGAAATGTTCAAAATGAATGGCAATCTTAAATAAAATGTGCCTTTTGTTTCTTGTCCTTCTCCTTTTCCAGCCAGAACATGGTGACTGGCACTCCAGTGACCATTCGCAAACATGAAAATGAAGGTCATACATAAGGACAACAGAAAAGTTGAGTAATATTGAAACCATACCAGCTTCCAGCCCATGTCTAGATGAGATATGTTAGGGGGGAAAAAAATGTATCTTTAAAATTTTTGACCAAACTCAACTGATAACTGATACACTTGCCTAAAGTTTGTTTATCATTAATTTTTTTTAACAGGGGTTTATTAAAAGCCTTCACTGCTCTACCACCAATTGATGTGAATGCTTTGGACTTAGTACTTTAGCAAAGTTTTCCCCCCTAAACTCTCTACTTCGCACATGTTGATAAGTCATAACCCTCATTCATGGAATAGACAGAACTTAAGCACAGAATCCATCACATTTACATACACCTGCTCTTAAAAAAAAAGGAATTTTAAAACATCTGTCATTTTATTGAACATAAAATACTTTTATACATTTTCTCAAAAATAACCTTACATAAAACAATCATATCACTGGAGGATTTTTATCATTTTCAAAACCAGTGAGTGGTTTACAGACAATCTGTGATGAAGAATTATTTTTAAATACAATGTTATATGCCACTTTTTTATTAAATACTAGAGGCCTGGTGCACAAAATTAGTGCACGGGAGTGGGGGGGTGGGGGGGGGGAGTCACCTCAGCCCAGCCTGTACCCTCTCCAATCTGGGACCCCTTGGGGGATGTCCGACTGCTGGTTTAGGCCCAATCCTGGCGTGAGGCAACCAGGCACCTGGGGAGTGGGCCTAAACCAGCAGTCGGACATCCCTCTCACAATCCAGGACTGTTGGCTCCTAACTGTTCACCTACCTGCCTGCCTGATCGCCCCTAACTGGCCCCCCGCCAGCCTGATCACGCCTAACTGCCTCTGACTGCCAGCCTGATCACCGCTCACTGCCCCCTCTGCCAACTTGGTCGCCCCCAACTTCCCCCCCTGCTGGTCTGGTCACCCCTCACTGCCTCCCCCGCTGGCCTGGTCGCCCCACACAGCCTGCTGTTCAGTCATTTGGTTGTCCCTCACTAACCCCCCTGCTGGCCTGGTCGCCCCACACAGCCTGGTGTTCAGTCATTTGGTCGTCCCTCACTAACCCCCCTGCCATCCTGGTCACCCCACTCAGTCTGTTTGGTCGTCCATTCAATTGTTTTGGATGTGATGGCCCCTGGCTCTTTATTATATAGATACCTCTCTCAACAAGTACACTGAGCTTACATTTGGATGTTGCAACAAATATCAAATTGCTATAAAGGTTTCCAAAAAGCATTCTCCCTTTTCCTTGCCTTCTGAATACTGAAAACAATACAGGTAGGGTGTATGTGAAATAATGAAAAAGCAATACTGACTATATCAACATAACAAAAGGAAGATTTCAGAGCAACAAAAGTTATCATAGGCAGAAAGGGACACTATATAATGAGCCAATCCAACAAGATAGATAGATAGATAGATAGATAGATAGATAGATAGATAGATAGATAGAGATATATATCTCCATCCTAAATGTGTCCTGGTATACCAAACAGCAAAGCTTCAAAGTATGTGAAAGTCAGAACTAAAAAGAGATATTAAAAAAATCCACAATTATAATTGAAGACTTCAAAATTCCATTCTCAAAAATCGATAAAACAACTAGGCAAAAAAATAAGCAAGGACACAGAAAAACTCAATCAATAGACTCTAAATGACATTGTAGAATACTCAACACAAAATAGTAGAATACATATTCTTCTTAAAGAGTCGTAGAACACACACAATGATACGACTACTGGTAGGTCTTAGAATATATAATAAACATTAACAAATTTAAAACAATTAAAATCATGCAGAATGTGTTCTCTGATGAAATGAAATCAAACTAGAAACCAATAAAAGAAAGATATCAGGAAAATCTTTGAACACTTGTAAGCTAAACAATACACATCTAAATAATAAAAAAGTCAAAGAAGATTCAAGATAAAAAAAAATACAACATATCAAAATTAGTAGGATACACATAAAGCAGTACTTAGAGGAAAATACAGAGTAATAAATGCATATATTTGAAAAAAATGGCACAAAGATCATCTAAGCTCCACCTCAGGAACCTAGAAAAACATGAGCAAAATAAATTCCAAACAAGCACAAGGAAGACATAATATAGATGAGAGCAGAAATCAATGAAATAAAAAAGACACAGAAAATTCAGTGAAACAAAAGCTTGTTCTTTGATATGACCATTACAATTGACAAACTTTAGCAGACTGACCAAAAAATGGCACAAATTACCTTTATTAATAATGAAACGACACATATCAATCACTGGAGACCCTATATACATGAGTAGGACAAAAGAAAACACGAACAACTTCAAAGATATAAAGTTGACAATTTAGATGAAGTAGACAGATTCCCTCAAAAAAGACAAATTAAGACAAATAACCTAATATAAAGTAATTTAAATAGCTCCTTAACTATTAAATAATTTGAATTTATAAGTTAAAAGCTCCCAGAAAATGAATTTCCAGTCCTAGATGGTTTCATTTGAGAAGTCTACCGATAGTTAATGAATTAACAATTCTACACAATCTCTTCAATAGGAGAGGGAATACTTCTTAATTCATTTTATAAAGCTAACGTTACCTTGATAAGAAAACCATCTACAGTTGAATGCCACTCATGAATACACACACACACACACACACACACACACACACACGCACACGCACACACACACACTTAACAAAATATATTAGCAATTAGAATTCACATATGTATATGCTATGTGCCATAACAAAGAAGGGCTTTTTAAAGTGATTTTTTTTCTTGATATTTGGTGGAAATAAACAAATCTCTCAAGTATTTTTCCTGAAATTTAGTAAGTAAAATATAAGCAGTCCTTACTGCAGCTAAGCTTAAGATGTGCTTGAAATTTTTGACAGATCATGAATGTGGAGAAAACATTTAATGATGCATAAAAGAGAATTGATAATATTTCTAGCGAAAGACGGAAAGAGTTATTAGCCAAAATTTTATGCAAAAGTAGAAAAATATCATTAATGATTCAAAGCTGGAAGTCAAATAGCGTTCTTAAGTATTAACAAAGGTTCATATCCCATTTGAAATAGCCAGTTTTTCATATAAGAGGCAAATAAAAAGTCGGCAAGCTGTTTAAGAAAAAATCCTGCTTATTCTGTTGTTACATAGACTCTACAGAGGAAGGAGGGCTGGCAAGTTACCATTCCTGATATCACTGGCCTCCAGAAACGATGCACTAAGAAGAAAGCGGTATTCCTGCCCAAAACTTTATAATTATGAGAAAACATCAGAAAAACTCAAATCAAGAGATATTCTATAAAATAATTGTCCTATGTTATTTATAAGTGTCACTGTCATGAGACACAAAAGACTGAGAGACTGTTCTAAAGAAATAAAATAAAGGTGCATAGTTAATGCATGATTAGTGATTTCCTTTGGCTATAATGGGAAATTTGGGGACAGTTGACACCTGAATAAAGTTTATAAACAGGGCTGGCTTCATAGCCTTGAAACCTGTGCAGTCATATGAGCCCCACATACAAAAGGACCAAAACTTGGGGTTAAATGTCCTTCACTAATCATCTTGAATTATTAATAACTTTATTTCTGCATTTGTTTGGTGAGTTCTGATGGGATGACAAAGTATGTATAGCCCCTGAGCTTAAAAGAAAGTTGTCATTTTTTTTGGCAAATGCTGTAACAGGTAAAATTTTAATATTTTGGGGAATTTGATTAAAAGATATACAGAATTCTTAATTCTTGCAATATGTCAAATAACAAAAATCCTATCTAGCTCACCTCTGAATATTATTCATTTTATAACCCATGTTTATAGAGTTGCAAATATAAATTTATGAAAAACACAAGTTATTTAAAAATGTCTAACACAAATTCTTTTAAAGTAGTAACTGGAAACAACGTAAGGAGTTTTAAAGTTTTTCCTTCTCTTACATTGGCCAAAATGCTGATTTAGGCAGTTTTTTGTTTTGTTCTGCTTTTCATGAAAGAGATGAAACATACATGCACACACAAAAACATGGATTCCTTATTATAAAAAAACTAGTATGTCTGTCTTCATAGACAAAATGAAACTCTACTATGCTATCTCTGTCCTAAAGTTCCCATTCAGGGGTCCCTTAATTAAGCTCCAAACTAGCTTTTAATTCTACAAAAAGTACATTTAAATTCTAAAGCTAACACCCTCCTTATAGAGGCAATCATTGTCAATATTTACATTTTAATAAATATCAAACAAAAGAGTACAATTATTATTACTGTGTTGTTGTTTTCACTGTTAATCCTTACCTGAAGATATTGTTTCCATTAATTTTTAGAGAGGGTGGAAGGGAAGGTTGGAGGGAGGGTGGGGAGGAGGGAGAGAAAGAGAGAGAGAGAAGGAAACATGGACTTGAGAGAGAAAAGACTCATATTGGTTGCCTCCAGAAAGCACCCAGACCAGGGCTGGGATCACACCTGCAAACAAACCTGAGGTATGTGCCTTTGACCTGGAATCCAACCTGTGACCTATCACTTAATTTAGATTTGAACCTCAGTCTAAAACCATTTATGGTAGTTTTGAGAATTTTAAAATGCATCATTACTGACTTTATATAAATACATTAAACAGTCTAAGTTAAAAATCAATTTCCAACTTACATACTGGTAAGTAAGGGACATTTTTGCTTGCTTTAAGATTGAAAACCAGGTTACTATCCAAAGTCAGTCCGCCATATCAGGAAGAGCTAGAAAATAGTTGTGGGGCTTCTGGTAACCTATTCTCATAAGCAGGGAAAGATCAAATGAATCTCTGTACAGTCTGCAACAAAGCAGTTTTAACAAGCAGCAGAGGGAGAAAAATGGACAGCAGCTCATACCTCCATGGGCTGCAAATACCCAGGTGCAGGGTCAGTAGATTAAAATAGCATTCTCATTGGCCAACTGGGGCCTAGCAAGAGAAGTGTGGGCCAAGCTAATAAGTTTGGCACATTTGGAATTCATTGGAGGCAAATAGAAGGGGAAATTTCCAGAAATAGAAAGCGTACGATGGTTATTTAATGCAATCTTTAAAATACCCTTGCTGGGATGTTTAATTTTGTGACATTTCTCCGAGATCCAGGGATCCATCTTACAAATAGTACTGGGACCCTTCATGTTAACATATTTTTCTCTTATTTTCCATTCCTCTTCTCCTCCCCTGCACTACCTTCTTTTCCAAAAGAAGTATGTAATGTAGACTCACCATCCTTCATATTCAAGTGGTTATTTTTCCACATGCATTTCTCATAAATATAGTCTTCAACATGTTTGTTATGAAAAACTTATAATTTTGAGTATATGACTTACAGAAGAATCCCTTCATTTACTTATTTATTCACTCATTTTCTAGTTAATTCACCCATTCAATTATAGGATGTACACATTTTATAGTTGAAAATTCAAGTCAAAATCCAAAATAAATTTTATAGCCTTAAATACAGGCACTTGTGAAATTAATGGCATATATTAGGCTAATCTAACCTTCTTCATCTCTTGGGATTTGAATCTCTATTGCCTTTTTTCCAACCTTTAAGATGTTCTATAACAATAACAGAGAAGCTGTTGCTATAGAGTTTTCTTTGGAAGATAAAACGGGAGGCCATGTAAATTTAAAGTTCATTTACACAGCTGTGGTTTTCTATTATTTCTGTGGACCACTCTAAGACACCATCAAGATGTAAAGTGAGACTGCAAGACTCTCAAACCTTGAAGTTTGAAAGCTTCATAGAACACAAAGAAAGGATATTAAAGGATTAACTGATATACTGTATTGTACTTTCAGAGTCTGACAAAATCTTAAAGGTCTGAGACTATTCTCTCACTATACATTTGAGCCCAAAAGCAAATTAATATGTAAAAAATTAATGCATATCCACTTCTGCAATATCAAAGCAAGTTATTTTTCAAATGTATTATTCTAATATAATTCTTTAATACAGTTTTTTCATGTGGCTCTAATATTCGCTTCCTGTTGGATAAAAAACTCAAATTATTCTTAATTCTGAAAAAATATCATAAAGTATTACATGGTTTCATTGAATCAGATTTAGGCATTAAGTATAAATTTTACCACTGAAACCAAAGAACAGAAAACCTGCCAAATTACTTAAACAATTACTTGTCCAACTTAGAATTTCATAGGAATTTAATTAATCCTATACAAATCAGATTAAAGTAATAATATCCATAATATTCGATTTAGTTATTTTTGACCTTAGTTGTAATATAAAACCTTAAGCTCTATTTTACGACAGTTGATACCACTGAATAAATTGTGGCATACATCATACTGTTATTAGCTAAAGGAAATACCAATGACATCATTTAGTCATTATAAGAGATAAACTCACCTATTAAGGAACAATAATAACAATGTTTTATATTTTTACTGGCTGACATATCAAATAAGTTGCATGGAACATTTTCTTCTAAAAAATACATTATAGTTAAAATATTTGAACTTAACCACACCTCTCCAAATATGTGTAATGTTAAAAAAGTTTGATAATTCCTATGACTTATAAGCCGCATTTTCTATCCTGATGTGTTTTAATAAATAAGAACAGACAAAATATGCAAATTTAAAGTTATACAAATCTGGAAATGACATAATATTCACATAATTTGTATGAAAGTAAACTATCTGACAACACAGATACATTCAAAATAATTTTTAATTACATTTATTAATTTCAGAGATGGATATATATATATAGAAGCATCAATGATGGAGAATCATTGATCGGCTGCCTGGTGCACACCCACTACTAGAGGTTGATCCCACAAACTGGGCATGTGCCCTGACTGGGAATCCAACTGTGACCTCCTGGTTCATGGGTCGATGCTCAACCACTGAGGCACACCAGCCGGGCTATTCAAAATAATTTTAAACACAGTAAAATAATTTTTGTATGTTCTCCAGAGAAAGACATTTTAATAAAATGTGTTATCTATCCTCCTTAATTGCATGTGTGTGTGTATGTGTGTGTGTGTATCATGTAATCCCTATAAGAATTAGGTCATTTCACCTGCCATTTGTTTATTCATAGTAATATATTTTATTTCTTTTCAAGTACATTTGCTGGACAAAATAAAATATAATGTAATCCTAAATCATATCTGGCAAAGTGTATTTGTGGTAGGCTTAGCATTATAGTAACAACCAGATGTTGAATTATACAGATCAAAATCCATTCTTTTTCTGCTGTGGCAGACCACTCCACTGTGTAACGTTAAATACTTATAAACAGCGGTTCTCAACCTGTGGGTCACAACCCCTTTGGGGGTCGAATGACCCTTTCACAGGGGTCACCGAAGACCATCAGAAAACACATATTTTCGATGGTCTTAGGAACTGAGACACCGCTCCTCTAATCCTCTCCAGGCGGGTCCGCCCACATGCAGATACGCCCACATACGAGTACCCAGCGTAATGACATCATCGTGCCAACCCCATCACATACACCCTGTACAAATACAGGTGTATGTGACAGGGTTGGCGCCATAATGTACTTATACGGACCAGTCACACATGTGTAGAGAGCAGCTATGTGTAGAAAGCAGCTGCTGTGTTGAAAGCAGCTGCTGTGTTGAAAGCAGCTACTCTGTTAAAAGCAGCTACTGTGTTGAAAGCAGCAGTAGTGGATGTAAAACGACACTTCATGAATTATAATTACTGGGTAAATGTAAAATCATGTACTTTAAAATCATCAACTACTATAAAAAAAAAATCTGTACCATGGGAGCTTAATCTGGATGCTGATCTGTCTTTTTATATTCAGCTGTGGTTGATGTGAATATTGCCCGTCTTGTGATAGTAACAGGTATGTAAAATAAACAACACAGAATGGTAAATCATAGGAAACTTTAATGAACTGCATTGACTGAACTATGCCATGTATCATCTTTTGTATTATTAAAGCTATTGTTATATATTATTTTCATTAGCAAACCATCCCATGACAATGGACCATGTAGAGAAGAACGTCAAGAAAAGAAAATATGATGAGGATTTTTTACAGTACGGTTTTACCTCAATAAGTACAGCAGGAATTGAGAAACCGCAATGTGTTATTTGTTGTGTAATTCTATCAGCTGAATCTATGAAGCCGAACAAACTAAAACGCCATTTTGATAGCAAGCATCCAAGCTTTGCCGGCAAGGATACCAACTATTTTAGAAGTAAAGCTGATGCCAAAACCGGTTTGGCTCAGTGGATAGAGCGTCGGCCTGCGGACTGAAAGGTCCCAGGTTTGATTCCGGTCAAGGGCATGTACCTGGGTTGCGGGCATATCCCCAGTAGGAGATGTGCAGGAGGCAGCTGATCGATGTTTCTCTCTCATCGATGTTTCTAACTCTCTATCTCTCTCCCTTCCTCTCTGTAAAAAATCAATAAAATATATTTTTAAAAAAAAAAGAAGTAGTAAAGCTGATGGACTCAAGAAAGCCAGACTTGACACTGGTGGCAAGTACCACAAACAAAACGTAGCAGCCATTGAAGCTTCATATTTGGTGGCACTCAGAATTGCCAGAGCTATGAAACCTCACACCATTACTGAGGATTTACTATTGCCAGCAGCCAAAGACATTGTTCGAGTTACGATCGGAGACAAATTTGTTACGAAATTGAGTGCAATTTCCTTATCTAACGACACTGTCCACAGAAGAATAGATGACATTTCTGCTGATACTCTTGCTCAGGTAATCCAGGAAATTAAATCTGCTCCACTTCCAATATTTAGTATCCAGCTTGACAAATCTACAGACGTTGCAAACTGTTCACAGTTACTGGATTACGTGAGGTATATTAATGACGGCAACTTTAAAGATGCGTTTCTTTTTTGCAAACCTCTTGAAACGACAAATACTGCACGTGAGGTATTTGACACAGTTGGTTCACTTCTGAAAGAGCATAAGATCTCTTGGGAAAAGGTTTGTGGTGTTTGCACAGATGGTGTTCCAGCTATGCTAGGATGTCGATCTGGATTTCAACGTTTGGTACTGAATGAGTCACCAAAAGTCATCGGAACTCACTGTGTGACTCACTGGCAAATATTAGCAACGAAAAGGCTGCCACAAAAGTTACAAGAAGTAATGAAAAGCGTCATAATTTGTGTCAAGTGTGTAAAGGTGAGCATTTTAAACAGTCGACTGTTTTCGCAACTGTGCAATGAGTTGGATGCACCGAACAACGCTCTATTTCACACTGAAGCAAGATGGTTGTCGAGAGGAAACTTTTTAAAACATGTTTTTGAGCTTCATGATGAACTCAAAACATTTTTTAATCAGAAAGCAAGACCGCATTTCAAAGCACTTTTCGGCAATAAAAGTGAACTGCCAAAAAATAGCTTACTTGGTTGACATCTTTGCCATCTTGAATGAGTTAAATTCAAGTTAAATTTATCACTGCAAGGACCAAATGCCACACGCCTCGATTTGTCTGAAAATATCTGATCATTCCAAATGAAACTTCAGATTTGGCAAAAAAAATGGATGAAAATAAAATTTACATGTTGCCTACCTTAATCTGCTTTCTTTGAAGAACATGGCATTGCACCAGACAGAAGGATTACGGTGATAATTTCTGTGAAAGAAAACTTGAACATGCTTGCAGACAAAATTTCATCGTACTTTCGAAATCTACCTGACCCCCCATTTGCACTTGCCAGAGCCCATTCACAGTCAAAGTTGCAGATGTTCCTGAGACAGCACAAGAGGAGTTCATTGAACTTATTAACAACGATGCAGCAAGAACTGAGTTCTCTACAATGCCAGTTACAGAATTCTGGATCAAGTGTTTGCAGTCACATCCTGTTCTGTCTGAGACTGTGTTGCGCCTTCTTCTTCCATTTCCAACAACATGTCTTTGTGAAACAGGGTTTTCCAGCTTGTTGGTTATCAAGTCTAAATACAGAAGTAGACTTGTTGTGGAAGATGATCTTCATTGTGCTCTTGCAAAGACTGCCCCGAGAATTTCTGATTTGGTGAGAAAGAAGCAATCTCAACCTTCACACCGAGGTTGGCTTTTTACGCATACTGTCACAAAATGTAGCAATGTAGTTTACCCATGCTACACCATGCTTCAGGACAAAATTTCATTTATTTGTAATTAGAAATAAATATTTCACAATATATAATTACATATTGTATTTGTGATTAATCACTATGCTTTAATTATGTTCAATTTGTAACAATGAAAATACATCCTGCATATCAGATATTTACATTACAATTCATAACAGTAGCAAAATTACAGTTATGAAGTAGCAACGAAAATAATTTTATGGTTGGGGGTCACCACAACATGAGGAACTGTATTAAAGGGTCGCGGCACTAGGAAGGTTGAGAACCACTGTTTATAAAGCTTAGCATTTGGCAATGTGAAAAACACTGTTTTGATATAACACAAAGAAGCCCCTCAATATAAGAATTTGGCAAAGTTAGGGTCAAAACCTGTGATCCAATTCCACTTCACATCCCTAAATTTAAAACATATACACCTCCATCTCATAGTCAGCACCAAAATTTACCCATAACTTTACATTTTATCTTTTTTTACTTCAGGATTACAGGAGATCTGAATCAGCTACAATAAATGATATGAACCAGAATACAATTTGGAATTCCACTCACCTTAATGGACAGTTCTCATGCCAAAGAATATTTCATTCTGTCTTATATAAAGGTTTTATTTTCATCATAAATCTCAAATTAAAGAATCCCTTTGGATATTATTACAGATATGTATCTAGACTAGGTAGATCATAACCAATATAAGTATAATTCAGTACCAAAAGTTTACAAATAGTACTTCTTACAGAATTGTGCCCTTTACATACAGTATTGGGATATGTAAGTAATTACTATAATACCAATTAAAATTAAGACCAAGCTGCTGACACATAAAAAATTGTCAAAGCATATGACATTTTTGTTTCCTTTCCTAAAGGAATCCTTTATGCACTGTAAGATAATAATTGTTTTTTAACCTGCCAATATTTTTATATTATCCATAGTATACAAGTAGCAATGGTTCCAAAGACTCTTGACATCTACATTCCCTCCTCAGTGAAAGCCATTTCCTTGCAAACATGTAAGTAGCTGCTATGAAGACTTTCCAAGATTAAGTCTGGGAAAGGGTTTAGCAAAGAACTTCTGGCCAAGTGGAGTTCATTGTAAGCATGCTCACCACATCTTTGCTTATATGTCAGCAATATATATATATATATATATATATATATATATATATATATATATATATATATATATATATATATATATCTCCAATCAGGTACTATGTTAATCTTATTAATATTTCAAGTATTTTTAGATTTCAGTTTGCAATTTGCAGAAACTTGAAATTTGCAAGAGTTCTAAAAAGACAAAAGTTTGTTATGTCTGGCATTAATTATGATTCTGATATTTTTTCACTTGATTATTGAAAACATAGATATCCCCTTTTGACTGACATTAACCAAACTTTTTTTTCTTACAAAGAATAAAAGTATCAATTTAGACTAAACTATTTTTATGCAGTATCAAGATTTTTATTTTTCATTCAGGGTGGTGATAAAAAAAAATGATGGAATGAAAGAATGTCTCTACTTCTTAGAAGTAATACCCAGTCGAGTAATCTTCAATATTAATAAATACTAAAGCCAGGATAAAGAAGTGTCAAATGATGTGATTCTAAACTTTTTCCAGGTAAGTTGTTTCAAATTCAAATGAATAATTTTTATAGACCATGCATTTATTCTGGTATGTTGAGCATACTAATACATAAGGTAACTAAAAAGACATGTTGAATGACTGATTTAATAAATGAATGAATAAAACATGATAAAAAAAACCTTCCCCTAAATTAATTTTTCATGAGAAATCATATTTAATGATTGTTCTTGGCATCTGCCAGTCTGTACTCACTCTGAAGTGAAGAAAACGATATCACTAACTGTAAGGAAGGGACCTGATATACCCAGCTAGTTTACTGTCCCTCTCCCATTTGCGGGCAACCAGGCACACACAGGAAACACAGATTCTGGTGTGTTATTCCATCTGAACAATTTATAGTGCCATCACCCTACATGTATCCTTCTGAGCTTGAAACTGTTTATTTCTGGGATGCGATGTTAGGCAGCCTGTTGTAGCCGTATGTGTGCTACATTTTCCAATCCCTTAATTAGCATTTTTATTTGCATCTACCCAAATTCTTGTTAGCTCTCAGTTTGGTTAAAACTCACATGTGGAGAAAACATGTAATTTATTGACCCTATCAATCCATGTAGATAATGTTACCATTGCTTCAAAAGAGAATGGATCATCAATTATTCAAATTACCAATGGAAATTGTGTTGAATTTATAAAAATAGATGTGAACAGAAAAGTGCCTAATCCATGTTGCCATCTGAATATATGTCACATGTTTTGAACTATTCCATGAGAATTTTCTGTCTAATTAGAATTTTCTATATATAGAGACGAATTTGTATAAAATTATTTGTCCTTTATACTTATTCTCAGAAAAACTGAGAGGATATAAACTCAAGTAAGCACAAACTTAGCACAACTAAGCCCATAATAGATGCTCAATAAATAATACTATACTACATGAAAATTTCTTATCTGAACAGACCTTCTTGTTCTACACCATAAACAAGATTTCTCAGCATGCTTGTATAATAAAAATATGTATCTGTATGACACACATTTGCTTTTCATTATATACTAAATGTTACATTTCTATAAATAATGCTAAAGGAATATAACATAATGGTTTAATATTTATTATACCTATTCTTGACTAAAATGTATTCTTGAAAAATAAATCCTGTACAAATACATTTTATCTTTAGTAACTAGTGTCTCCAACTATGTTTTACTGTTACAATATTTTTATAGATCTGATGATCTACTTGCCCTACATTAATTAATTTCATTTCTTGCTTGGGATTCTTTTCATGTTGGTTCTAAAAATTAAGTTAATAAAAATTAAACCTTTAATAGCTTTCTTAACCCAATTATTCAAACTGAAAGCGTATAAGCAAAAACCCAGTAGTATAATTCTATCCAAACATTTAAACAACAAAATCAGTTAAAAAAAAAGAAAGAAAATCCTCTTTAACATGAATTGTCTTAAGTTCCCTGAAGTCAAATTCAGTAGATAGTTTAAAAATGAAAATAATAAAGTTTTAAAATGCAAAAGGTGCTATAGAGTAATCATTTAAAACCTAATGAAAACACAGAATCCACATGAGAATTACAACAGACCTTTCAGTGTGCTGCACAAACACGTGACATATTATTAAGCAAATATAATTAAGGACAAGGGAGCTGGACTTTTTTTTTTTTTTTTGGTAACTTTAGCTGCACATATGGAGCATTTTGTTTCACTTCTGGTTTACTTTCTTTTAATCAAAGACCCCCACTGTAATGCCTTCACACAGGGCTCAGTGTTGTGGATACCATGGAAACCATAATTCTGAATGTCCTAACTTGTGTGATTAAAATTTAGCACAAAGTAACATTGATAGTCTCCCTCATTTCCACTACCACCAATATCCAATTCTAATTAGCAGCACAATAGCGGGTTTGGAAGGAATAAAGAGCTCTGACTACTGTAACCTCACATTGCCAGTTATTCACAGGGAATCTCGTGGACAATATATAGTGATGGTTCTCTTTTACAAAGTGCCGGATTTAAACAGAGGGATTATTTCTAGTTGACTTTCCAGTCTCCTCTAGAAAATAAAGTATATTGTTTTTCTCCTTTTTACATACTATAGATTATTTGTGTTCTATATTTCATTTGCCTGTCCGACTGGAGCAAAAACTTTTATAATAGACTAATATGCAAAGGAAATAAATGAAACTATATGATATCTTTGTTTCTCAAATCCACTTGTATTAAATATTTTCATTCCTATAATGATAACACTTCTCTCTTCAACATGGAATTAACCCTTCTAGATGCATCATTAAGATATAACGTATGCAAAACCTTTTTACTTAACCGAGGTTTCAAAATTCAACTGGATCTTTTTTCTTTTCTTCCTTTTTTTAAAAAAATGAACATTCTAATAGGAGCTAATAAGCTCTTGGTACTCCATTAAGGAAATATATGCTCTCTTGCTGCTTATTTTAAGTTGCAGAAAATTATATTGTCTCGGGGGCACACTTGCGCTGATCATGGGCCCTGCTACTCATTGCCTCTACCTATATGTAAGTCAAATTCATTGCATTAGTCAAAACAACATTTTAAATTTGGAAATTATACTCTGTCATTTTGATTGAGCTTCTTGTCTACCTTATTATATATAAGAGCAAACATGAATGACATTCCTCCCCACTCCTAAAATCCCAAAGGAAATTAAGTTTATAGAGCAAGAGGGAATATTTTAATGTTAAACACTCAGAGTCAGGAAGACACCTTCGTCATTAAGCCCAATGCTCTCAAATTGTTGGGGAGAAGTGAGGCCCATAGAGCTTAAATGATACCCTGAATAGGTCAAGAATTACCAGAACCAGTACTAGTAGTTTTAAGTATTCATTTAGAATTTTTATTCATTCACTACAGAAGAGACACATTTCTTTATTATTAGTTCATCCCTTTTTCTACCTTTATTTACCAACCTAAACACCTTAGAGCATTTGTAAAATTAACCTTTAAAATTAATGGGATTAACCCAAAAGATGAAATAGGGATAACTAATAATATTTATAATTTATGTTATTTAAAAAATTTGAGCTCATGCTGAGTATAATCTGCTTTTAAGATTAGATCCTTAGCCATAAAACACACTTTAAAATCATTTCTAAACTACTCTGAAGTACCCTTTACTAATTAATATTAATTCCTACTGTGAATAACATAAATATCACCTCTAGAGTGTCACACAGTTCATTTAATGTTATTTATCTATTAGTAAAGATCTGACTATTAAATGAAGTAAGCAATTTTACTTCAAATACTTTTTTGACATTTGAATAAATACTAATTAAGTAATGTTTGACTCTATGAACAATTTCTATTTCTGTATATGTTTTCTTTACAAACAATGGATTGTCTTGTTCTATAAATACTCCATTCAGGAATTTTATTTGTAATTAGAATGTGTGAATAAATTCAAGTAACCCAGTACAAGTTATTCTTCCTTTACAGTATGAAAGGACAGAGAAAGGACTGGTGTGTGGGAGGGTGTATGTGTGTAGAGGGGAACCAGAGGTGTGGAAGGAGAAAAAGAGAAGAACTTGTAAAAGAGAAGAAGAAAGGAAAGAGTAAAGGAGATTCCTTTATTTACATGTGTTCTACATCTAATTCAGTTTTAAAATAAATATTAGATTTTGAAAGATCCTTTAACCAGGTTAGTTCATATTTCAGGAGTCTACCAATAAAGTCAAAATGTAAAACAAAACAAGAAAGACGGTGCTCTGTACCAGCGGCTCCATAAATACAGTTAGTGGGTAAAAGCCAGGAAAGGCATAGAAGACATTACTTTACAAAGTAATAATAAATCAGATAAGGTTGATAGAACTATCATGAATTAATCTTGCTAACCAAGAACTAAGTCTGGATGAAGACTTTAAATATGAAATTATTTGCCATGTTTTAAGTGTTACTAGATTAGGAAAAATATAAGATAGCTTATTTCAGTGAAAAAGAATATATCCTTCAAGTGGGACTGTCCTGGCATTTACTGTCAATACATTTACAGTGGCTAATAATTCTCACTCCATGATATCTAAGGAGGAGGGGTCACTTAAAATGGGTATTTTTTCAATCAATCAATATCCAAAATTCAATTGTTCCTTCATTTAAATTTGTGGGTGTATCAAAAAGGACACTGACAAATTTTTAGGATTAAAGTTTTAGTGAAACATTGTTCAATGATCTTTTTTCTCAAGGCAAAGTAAAATATATGAAAGCTAAATCACTTTATTATTTCATCATTCAGGGGTTAGCCTGCTGGGTGTAATAAAAATATTTCTAAAATAACATGAAAAATGGATCACTTCAGAAATTTCAACAGAACATCTATTTACAAAATCCAGATTTACGAACTAGTTCAATCTACATAGTATTATTGCTCTCCACTTCCCAATTTATAACTCACCCATTCTATTTCTAGAACTATACACTCAATCCATTTTTTGGAGTAAAAAAATACAGAAGAGTAAAATCTTTAATTTAAACTTTAAAATCTCTTATTTGAAAAAAAAAAAAAAAGATTCTTAAAGGTAAGAGATTCAACATAACCCCACCTCTTCCCCGCCCCCCCTCCCCCCACCCCCTCACCCCCCCCCACCCCCGCCCCCAGGAGCCTGACTAGATCTTTTAAGGTTTTCAAAATTTTTTCCCCAGGAGATTAACAAGTCCTGCGTTTTTCACATTTTCTCCGAGATAGGTACTCATATGTAGCACTTGGAAAATTCAAGGAACAAAACAGAACAAGTCTCAGCCAGCATCTTAAAAACACTGGTGTTCTAGCTCTGTTACAAGAGAGGTGAGGAAATAGCATAGCTAACTAAGAACTAGAGAGGTAGGCAGATGCTGGGAAATTCACAGTCCTCTGGAGGTTTATGAAAATATTCCATGAAATCTCCAAAAATTACGTTTTCACATTTCCATATCGCCACATTTGCCCCATTTCCCTTTTGGATAGCTTTCAAGCATTTGTTTTTAATGCTAACCAGACCAGGGAATAGAGTCTCTCCTCAGTCATCTGTCTTATTCCTTAATTCTTTTCATACAAGTATTCGAAATTCAGAAAATTTTGTGAGAATAGCAACAAGGCAAAATTGCTACAGAAAAAAAGCTGTATTAATACACAAGTAAGAAAAAGTTTGTTGTTTAAATGTCCTAACTTTATATAATCCTATAATACTTGCTGAATGATGATATTACTTAATATTTTGTATAAAAGCAAACTGATAAAAACTACAGTATTAGTGTTACATATTATAGTTTTAGATACATTTATTATATTGAAAACAAATAATTAAATGTAAAACTTTATTCTACTATATCAAAGTTCCATTCCTCTCAGTGGTGAAAGTAACAATCTTTCCCTAACTAGATTAATGAGTTATCAAGGAATTACATGAAAACATGTTTCATAGGTACAACAAACATTTAGTGATGTGAATTTGAATGTGAGAGGTATCAAAAGGCCAGTATGAATGCATGTCATTAGTGTCCTTATAAACTAATATATTATCTAGAAAACAAATAGATTTACAGTAAATTTTTAGTAACTACATTATATATCCGAATAACAACAATAAATATGCTTCTCCCTTAATGAGTTAAAGTTGGATGTGGCAGAAGAGACAGGACTGGTGTGTTGGTTATTCTTCATT
Source organism: Myotis daubentonii (assembly GCF_963259705.1). Taxonomy (NCBI): domain Eukaryota; kingdom Metazoa; phylum Chordata; class Mammalia; order Chiroptera; family Vespertilionidae; genus Myotis; species Myotis daubentonii. Next base: position 195,415,577 of record NC_081840.1, read on the forward strand.
TTTACCTGACCTGTCTAATATGTTGTCAGAACAAAGACCTTTAAATGATAACCGCTCAAAAAATCAATTCAAGTGACTCAAGTTGGCAAAATTTGCAAATGTAAGTCAAAATAAGAGTCCCTTCTTCCATGTTAACATAACAAATGTCTTTTAATGTAATTTAATATATGTTTACTCCCATCAAGGTAAAAAATACCCAACTTCGGTTGATCAAGAACGTTATAAAAGATAGAAATAATTTCTTATTTTAAATTAAAAACTTATTATCTTTAATGGCAGAAATGAACCAGCATTATAATTGAGTTTGCATTCTCTATTTTATTATTTTATTTATTTCTTGAGTTAAGAAAGACATCAATTTGTTGTTCTACTTATTTATGCATTTATTGGTTAATTTCTGTGTGTGCCCTGACCAGGGGTCCAACTTAAAACCTCAGTGTACTGGTATTTGGGTAGACACTAAGCTATCTGGCCAGAGCCTGCGTTCTAGTTTTCAAACATTAATACATATATAATGAAGGGGAAATGTAGTGATTTTAATTACAAACTTTATTAACAGTTCCTTTTCTGCTATAGCTAAAGCTAAAAAGAAATACTTGTCATTGGAAATCAAGTATACACAGGAATTGTGAAGAGCATTTGGGTAAAAGGCACACTGTAGGTAGCACTTTACAAATAAATCCTTCCACTCTTTAGCTAAAAATAGGCTATAGTAAATGCAATTTAAAAATGATCTCAAGTCAGATGTGGTCTTCAATTTATGGTGAATACAGTTTGGTGGACACCATTAGCTCATTATTTCTCATTTGCCTCTTAATGTGAGCACAATGTGCTCTCTCAGAAGATGGGATAAAAAAAAACAACCTATTAGTGTCACTCTTTCAAAACTAACAGTTAAGCTATACCCCTCCATATCTATGTTTTAAAAATTGTTTTACATTAAACACTGTTGACATTCCACTATAGTCCACGCCAGTTAAAAGCTTTTCAGCTACCTTATAATTTTCTCTTTTTTTAACTTTTATTTAATTGTTTATTGATTTCAGAGAGAAGGGAGAGAGATAGAGAGATAGAAACACCAATGATGAAAGAGAATCATTGATTGGCTGTCTCCTGCATGTCATGGGTGGGGCAGGGTGAACTGAGCCTGCAACCTGGGCATGTACCCTGGCCTGAATCAAACCTGGGACCCTTTAGTCTGTAGGCCGACACTCTATCACTGAGCCAAACCAGCTAGGGCTCATTTTTTTATCTTTTTCAAATGGGTTACAACTGGATATTTATTACAAGAAAACTTTGTTTTTATATTTTGCTGAATGGATATAATAACATACAATAACCCTCCTATTTGTATTATATTTATTGTATAGGACTAACCTAATAATATGCTTAAACTTCAAGGAGAAAATGTATCAATTGAGATAAAATACAACTGAAATAATGTAGTACAGTAAAGCTAAGTTATTAGAAATTATCGCCGAAACCGGTTTGGCTCAGTGGATAGAGTGTCGGCCTGCGGACTGAGGGGTCCCGGGTTCGATTCCGGTCAAGGGCATGTACCTGGGTTGCGGGCACATCCCCAGTGGGGGATGTGCAGGAGGCGGCTGATCGATGTTTCTCTCTCATCGATGTTTCTGACTCTCTGTCTCTCGCCCTTCCTCTCTGTAAAAAATCAATAAAATATATTAAAAAAAAAAAAGAAATTATACAACTGTTTTCCCAGGAATAACTTCTCAGAAGCTGTATCTATAGCTAAGGGTTTTTTTTTAAATATATTTTATTGATTTTTTACAGAGAGGCAGGGAGAGGGATAGAGAGAAACATCGATGAGTGAGAAACATCGATCAGCTGCATCCTGCACACCTCCCTACTGGGGATGTGCCCGCAACCAAGGTACATGCCCTTGACTGGAATCAAACCTGGGACCCTTCAGTCCGCAGGCAGACTCTCTATCCACTGAGCCAAACTGGTCAGGGCAATATAGCTAAGGTTTTTAATACACTTCCACCTCTCTTGTCCTACTAGCAAAGCTTTTCAAAGGTGGTATCAGAGGGAATTATTGCTAAAATATTTACTGGTAAAGGTGTAATGGTCAGTAACATTAGCTTTCTTTGGATATTTATATATGCTGAGAATAAACATTGAACTTTCAACTACTTATCACTAGATTATCCATAAACTGTCAGTCCAAAAATATTGCTAATCTAGTATATTTAATCAGTGATGAAATTAAATTGAAATGAAAAAATCTATTAAAAACTTCACTTGTGGAATAATTAATAACAAAAAGTATTTCTTTACTTGTGGCTGAGAACACTGAGATGCAATATAACAAAAAGTGTTTGTCTACAAAATTCAATTTCTTCACTGAAATTTATAATGGAGAGATTACATGATTACACATGCATTACAACCAAGTTTTACAAAAATCTAGCCATTCACAATTTTTGGCAACAAAACCAGCAAACAATTACTTGCTTCCATTACACTTGTAAGAGGCAATTTGAGAAGCTACTCCCTAGGAATTAAATTTTGTGTATAAACATTTTAGTTAATTGCCTTATTGTTCTCAGAACATTGAAGGCAGCACTAAACCAAACCAAGAAATCCAATTTCTTTATTTCTTTTTTTTTTTCTCAAGCAATTAAATTCTCTTTCACTAACACATTTTAGACCCAAGGAAAAATGCACCTATTATAAAGTAGATGGATTGGACAGATATAAAAGAAACTATTATTTAAGTATAAAATTTATAATGTTTTAAAGAAGAAAAATGCAGTTCTCCCAGGACAAATAATTTCTAAAAGTATGTATTTCAAAGATTTATGTAAAAGTGCACTGCTGAGAGCGGTGGTGTTTTGAACAGTTCACAGAATGCTGTAGCTATTCGTTCTAGCCCTCTCTTCATATTTTTTATCAGACTGTCTTATCCACCTTTAATGCAATGAATCTCTCATATACCTAAGAGATGTTGTTCTTTAAAATAACAGTATCACATTAATATCTGTATAATTATAATATGTAATAATGTAAAAATGGTTCGTTAACATGTCCTCAGATTTCTTCTTTAGTATCTTTAGGTACTCTATCACTCAGGAAAAAATATATTCCCCAGCACAGGTCATTCATTATTCTCTCTTAAAATGTCCATTCTCTCTTCTCTAGTAAAATCATTCTCCTATGCTACCACTTCTGCAAAACTTTCCCAAGGTCTTTTATTCTGAATTAATTGCTCCCTTTTCCTCCTGCTTCTATTATGGTACTCAAAATATTACAGTAGAGCTAATTATACATACTGCTGTACTCCCATCTAGTCTTGATCTTCTCGAGGTCAGGATAGCATAGTCACTACTCCAGAACTTAGCAGAGGTCTTATGCACACTACACACTGATATAAGATGTACTAAATAATTACATGTTGACATAAATTACAATTGGGTTGTAATCTTCATCCTTGTCAAGATTTATGATGACATTCCTCAGTCTTTGAAATATGTTAACGTAATGAAGTAGTAGTTATTCTGTATTAAGCAAATATGCAGTTACTAGTTATTAATAACCAAAGGTGATGTTTTTAATCAGATTACTCTTCTTGTGAGTATATAAGCTTGAAATTGTTTAGAATAATGGATATTTACTCTGAAAAATGGAGAGTTTAGTATCACACCTGTTTCATAATTAATGAGGGACATTAATTTAAAACATTTTTTGACATTGAAAACTCTGATAATTTTTTGAATAATAATTTTCAAAATCCTATAATACTAATAAATGGGGATATGAGTTTACATTTACCCTTGTATTTAATTAATATAAAACAACATCCAGAATTTTTTAATTATTAAATTTTTGAAAAACAATTAGGGAAAATCAATGATTATAATACCTTCAAGCTTTCTGGAATACTTAGTGGATTTTTTCCAAGCACAAAAACTAATTTTCAAAGTCATATATATTTTTTAGGTTTCTGAAAATATATTATATATATCCTTGTTTCCTAACATGTTATATTAAACACACACACTTACTTTTTCTTCTGAATGACCCAAGATCATCACAGAATTGCAGCATCCTATTTTTTTAAAAAAAGCAAGAATGTCCTTTATGGATAATCTAATGCTGTTCTCACTAATTGGACAAATGAGAATTCTACAATCCAGAGAGATTATATGATGTGCCCTGGGTCTCACAGCAAGTTAATGGCAAGACCAGGCCTAGAGTGAAGGAAATTTGACCCAGCATTCTTCCAAATAAAAAACACATTTGCAAAATGGGTATCGCTCAGAGCCTCTTAGATACATAATGAAATTTTGCTCTGATATAGAATAGATTCAGCCTGCTATATTTACTAAATTTTTCTGACTTTTAATGCTTATTTATTACCTATCTTTAATATACTATATTAGATTCATATTAGTTTTCACTATTTCTCTTTTTTTAATAATTTGGTAAACTTAATCTGCTGGGTCTTAGATGCTGGGTGACCACATCTGTTAAAACATATTGTAAATATATTCTCAATGAGGGCCTTTTCTATGTAAATGAGCTTTGGATAGAATAAAAGATCTAAAATACATCTAGGACAGAAACAGTTACGCTGTAGTTTCTGTGGTTAGTTGTTTTGGGATTATTCATTAAAGGAATCAAGATACACTCCTAAAAAAAGTGAATATCAAGAAAGGAAAACTAATAAAAGCTTCTTTTTACACTTAGATGATGTAATTTTTCCTACCCAAATGCAGAGACCAATAAAAGCAGTTCTTTCCATAGTCAAGCTAGTTTTTTAAAAAAAAATCACTATTTTACTCAGCACTTGAAGTGTAAAATTTTTGCACAACTCCAATTTATATAATAGCAATGGCACCTAAAATAGAAATAAAATATAAATGGGAACAAAATATGTTAAGAGAAATAAAACAAAAATAATTTTAAAAATAAATATATACATTTATCATATGACCCAATCCAACTCTTGGGTATTTATCCTAGAGAAATAAAAATGTATGTGTATACGCACATGCACGTACACACAGCATATAAATGTTTATAGGAACTTTATTATCACCTAAAAATTAGAAACAACCCAAATGTTCTTCAACAGGTAGATAAATAAAAGAAATGTGAGACATCCACAAGATGGAGTGCTGCCCAGCAATAAAGAACAAATACATTATTTATATCCTGCAAAACAAGGATGAATCTCAAAGGCATTATGATGAAAGAAGCCAGTCTCAAAAAACTTCCTACTATATGATTCATTTATAGGACATTTGAAAAATACAAAAATATAGCAATGAAGACAGATACATGGTTGCTAGGGGTTAGGGACAGAGAACTACAAAGGGGCAGCATGAGGGAATTTTTAGGTGATCAAAATGCTTTGTACCCTGCTTGTGAGCAAACACAATTCTATCAAATCTTACCTCTCAGAACTGTACATAGAAAACAAACAAACAAACACAAGCACTGATAGACAGCCAGATATCTAGACAGACAGACAGATGACAGTCACAGTTACATGGGTATATAAGTATGTTAAAATTGCTGAAACATTTACAATGTGTAATTTTAAAGGACTATACTCAATAAAAATTTTTAAATGTGAACACTCAATTTAAAAAATCATGAACAATTCCCTGTCCTATAAAAAATTTGAGAGTAATAGACTCTTTTTACTTTCTAGCTGTGGTACAAAATCCCCAATCTATAAATATTTACAGCATAGAGCAGCTCTCATTCTATTCAATATAGCATCCCTGATTCAGGAGAAAATAAGCAGCCTTTTCTGAACCATGATAAAATGTTTCCAATGTCATGGATTAGAGGCAACAGAGGACAGTTTAAGATAAAGGAGATCTGGTGAAGTACAAGGATGAGGACATAAGCTTCTGTCTGGGCCACTGCTGGTTCAGGGTTTATCCATAAAAATCAGAAATGATGGAATGTGAGCATTGCGATTATCTTAGAGGTTATACGTCCTGCACACCTCGCTGTTCAGCACTTTTCTGAATGAAATATGAACGTTTTAAGTTGAGGTTGATGGCTGAGGAAAGTGGTAAGGAGCATGCTACTATACAAAGAAATTGAAATTTGTAATTAATATACAAAGAAAATTGTATTTTTACATTTAAAATGATTTTTCTGCCTTAATTTTAATAAGACATTTCCTAAATGACAAGCTTTCATCAGACATTTAAAATATAACATTTAAAATGATTAAAGAAAGGTGAGGATACAGGTAAAGTGACAGCTTCTGAAAGTGAATCCTGATTTTTCACATGTGTATCAAAAGCTTTAAAATAATTCCACTGCTATAAGCAGCTATTCCAGGAAATAATCACTTATGTACCAAAAGATTTATATGAATATATGCCTTCCTCAGTAACATTTATGATGAGTAAAATGTAGTGTGATGCTAGCAAAAAGGTACTTGGCCATGGTATAAAGCAATAAATATGTTTATGTTTATTTATTTAAAAGATAACTAAGAATTTACACCAAACTGTTAATCATGGATTTCTCTGGAGATGGGATAATGGATAACATTAATATTCTCTCCTTGCAACATTTTCTAAATTTTCCATAATGAGTATACATGAATTTTATAACGTAAAATATAATATTAAATATTTATGGTTAAATGATTAGATTATAAAATTTAGTTATTATAAAATATAAAAAAATTTTAGCAGAAACCTTTAGTGAGAAAAGCTATATGCACCAAAAACATATAATAATAAAAGCATACTATGTTAATTAGACCAGATGTCCTTCCAGATGTCCTTCTAGATGACCTTCCGGATGAAGCTGGGGCTGCGAGGGAAGCCCAGGTCTGCCGGGAGCCGGTCCATCCTTGCTGTTTCGAGGGACCTGGCATATATGGCATACGGTTCTTAATATGTTTGCTCACCTTCTTGGCACTGTGTTTTAACCAAGGTCACCTCTCCAAGAAAGGTTGAATCCCCAGGTAGGGATTTTCCCCTGAAGTTAGGGAGGGAATAAAACCTCTTAACTAAGTGCCAGGCGGGTAATTAATCCCTTTAACTATGAACAATCATGCTTAAGCTACATAATCTTTTCCCCCTGGAATGGAGATAAGAAACGCCCTAACCTTTGTAATAGAGATTGATAGGATTGAATCAACTGGTATAAATACAGTTGTAACAAGACAGAAACACTCAGAACTTAGAACAGAATCAAGAAGACAGAGCCTACACGGAGCCTAGAGACAGAAGAACTTCACTGGAGAGAGCATGCCGGAGGATCCTGGAGAGGGACTGGCCTCGGAGCCTAGAGACAGAGCCTAGCGGGAGAACATGGCAAGGGATCCTGGACTGAACCTGACTACAGAGATTGGCAGGAGAACCTGACTGGAACCTGGACACTGAACCTGACTGGAGAGCCTGGACAGAACCTGGCTGGAGAACCTAGCGAGGGAACATGGCTATAGAACCTCGCTGGAGATCCGAAGCAGATCCTCTCTGGAGATCTGGGCTAGAGATCCTGGCTAGGCTGCTGATCAACTGAACGCTGTCTCTGTGTCATTCCTTCTTCGCCGACTCCGTCTACGCCTTTGGGGACCCCTGGACCCGCTGGGGTTGGACCCCGGCATAGGTCCCATGTACCAGAGGGAAGCCCAGGTCCCGAGTGCCAGAGGGAAGCTGATGCTGGCAGCCAGGGGAAGGAAGGCCTACTCTTGCACGAATTTCATGCATCAGGCCTCTAGTACTAATATAAGGATATTCAGTAATTGGTTATACTTCTTTAACTGTTGTAAAATTATTAAAAATAGGTTTTATTTTTGTATTCCTGTGGTTTTGCATGTGCTCCATTTGCTGTTCATTGTTTCATAGTCAATTCTGTGGTGTAAGCAGTGGCTGACAACGTTTGCTCTGCTCAGCTGACTGGCAGCTATCATTCCAATGCCAGACTTATCTTTATGCAAATTTTCCAAAAGGTCACCATTTATGCGTGTAAATTCTGAAGGGCACTAACTCTACAGCTGACAGATTCTGACAGCCACTATTTCTCCAAGAATGGAATAAGCAGGGATAACTGTCTGAATAATTAATGTGCTTTTACTCTGCCCATGGCCAGTTTTTACATTCTGCACTTTCTGACTGTATTTTTTAAAATTAATTAGAAAATATTATCTCATAGCAAACCAAAGCTCTCCTTTTGAATTCAATAAACACTGGGTAAAAAAAAGTGAGATACCTTCAGTTCAAAGTGTTATATCTGTAGTGATCTCTCAAACCTAAATATAAAAATTAACATCTCGCTCTGGATATTATTTCTGTAAAAAACAAGCACTATTATTTCTGCATAAACATTATTATTTTGTAAACACACACAAAGAATCCTGCTACCTAATGGTCAGTAAACTATGCCACCCACAATCAGGGTGGCCAGTTTTAAACCTTAGACTCATTCCACTGAGACTTCAACTTTCTCTATTGAAATGCAATCATTCACTAAGGCCTCTCAATTTGACCTCTGAAGAGTCTCAAATTTGTTATTACCTCTCAATCCCCAATGTTGTTGCCTTAAACCCAATCTTAATTATACCTCACCTGAGTTGTTGTAAATATTCCCAGATAATCCGCCTGCTTTTAGCCAGTCACCGACATACCTCCAAAGTTACATTTATAATATCCAAAACCATGAGGAAAGGAAAACACACACACACACACACATAAAACAACAGAAAAACAGAAACTAAAATATAGCACAAGGAAAAATATTTAGAATATATTAATTAATTAATGGGAAGAGATTACCAACAAAATTATATGTAATGTGGTAATATGTGGTCTGGAGAAGAAAACAGGGGAAGAGGACAGAGGGTGTCTCCAGGCAGTTTCAATTTTAAATAGGGTGTTCAGGGAAGGCTGCCATGAAAAAAGAATTGGCACAGGGAACAAGGGCTAAGGTTCAGTGGCTTTGTGTGTTCAGCAAACTACAATGTAAACAGGGCAGAGGGAGTAGATAGAAGGTTGAAGATGAACATGTCTCTGAGTGAAGTATAATAAAGACAGTGGACAACAACAACAAAAAGGCAGTTCTAATTCCCCAGGTGAGAAGGGATTGTGATATGGACCACGTTGGTAGCCAAAGAGGTGATCATAAGTCAGAGAGAAAGTGCAGATGTATGTGCAATATGTGCTAAAGAAAAATCCAATAATTACTCCAAGGATTTTTGCCTAATGATTTGGATGAATGAGCCATTAACCAAAACTTTTCTTGGAGTGACGTTTCTGAATAGGCTTTGTAATTTTGAAAACTAGTTTGACACTGAGGTTAAATACATTCCAAGAGGTCATTTACTGTGGACAGTATTTCTCCAGTACATCTTTCCTTTGAGGTTTAAGAAATTATTATAGAAACATGTAAGTCTTAGAAATGTCAAACTAACTCTATTCCAAACGCTATGTTGAAGCAAGAGGATAAGGTCTAGCTTCAAAACTTCACTTTCCTCTCAGATTTTCTTTTGTATCTTATTAAAATAGAATTTGAGGTTCTTACAGTTAATAGTGCTGGGAGGGGTTGACCAGTCTACAAAGGCGCATGAGAGAAGTTCTGGGAGTCATGTATATGTTTTTTATCTAGACTTCGGTGGTATCTTACACAATGTGATGTGTTTATGAAAACAAAATTATGAATTAAAAAGAATGAGTTTATTATGCATAAATTTTACATCAATAAACCTGATTTTTTTATTTATTGTATTGAATTTTTACAGAGAGGAAGGGAGAGGGATAGAGAGTTAGAAACATCAATGCGACAGAAACATCGATCGGCTGCCTCCTAGACACTCTCTACTAGGGATATGCCCTCAACCAAGGTACATGCCCTTGACCAGAATCGAACCTGGGACCCTTGAGACCGCAGGCCGATGCTCTATCCACTGAGCCAAACCAGTTAGGGCAAGCTGATTTTTTTAAAAAATCCAGTAAGTATTATAAATTGGCACATGTTGGAAAAGCATATATGTTGTCCAAATGTGAAGTGAGCGTCTCATATTACATAATATGTTCTAACACTTATCTCCTCTGATTCAAGCTATGTTCCTCAGGCCATCTTCCAATAGCATTTGCTGACACAAGAATACCTCTTTCTTTGTTGCCATGCAATTTCTCTTGCATGATTTCAGCCATGTTCACCACAGCAGAAAGAACTAGGGTTTCCCCGATGACTTTATTCCTTCCCTGCAGGAAATCTCAAATAAGGCTTCTAAACATTTATCATAAAGTTTGATAGAAACTTGTAGATGACTCAATTGAACATTACTTTAAACATTACTGAAAATGCCAGAGAAGTTTGCACCTGTGTTTCAGATATTAATTAAGAATAATCTTGGCTATTCTTATTGCTGTATACTATCATTCACTTACACCTCAAGACAAAATATGTACTTAGGACAAGTTTAATCACTTATGATATACGAGACAAAGCCCTATTTTACAATCTCCTTGTTAATTTTAAGTGTTTAGCTAGCTCATTAATAAATCTGAGGTTATTAATGTTTATATCATACTAGAGGCCCAGTGCATGAAATTCGTACTTGGGTGTGGTCCCTAGGCCTGGCCGGCAATCGAAGCATGAGTGTCTGGCATGGAAGGGCAGGTCCTAGCTCATCTCTGGGCCCTGGGTAGCACCTGGTCCCCAGGGCCCACGTGTGCCCCCCCTCCACCTGAGTCATGGCACCCGAGTTGAGTCCCCATGTGGAGATGCAGTGAGCGCAGCCGGACTCTATGACCGGGGTGCAGTGGGGCCTCTAGGCCACCCAGCAGTGCCACACAGAAGCCTGGCGGGCAGCGCACTCTCTCCTGGCCAGCCTCGCAGACGGGCTCCTGCGTGAACCCACAGGGAGCCCGAGTGGCCCCTGCAGTCCCAGCGGCTGCAGCCTGGCTCACCCAGGAGAAGCCGTGTGGGTGCGGGGAAGGCTCCTCATGGGCTTCTGGCCCTGGCATCCTGGGGGAGGGTAGCAGGTGGAATGAGAGTGAGCTTGGCAGACACCGCACCTCCATCCCCGTCACCCATGCCCCCAGGTAGCCGGCAAGAGGTCACAGCGTGTCGCCAACACCCACCATGCTTCGTGCCGCTCCCTGGTGGTCAGCGCATGTCATAGTGAGCAGCTGAACTCCTGGTTTCCTGGTCGAACAACCACCCGAGGGGACAATTTGCATATTAGGCTTTTATTATATAGAACAATGAACCGAAAACATATCCTATAGTAGGAGTAGGAAGAATGTCCTTTTTTTTAAATTGTAGACTTGGGCAAGTAGTAATCAAACAATCTACATTTTGTAATTTTTATTTAACACTTCATAAAATCAACTGTCTAAATATGAGGACTAGTCTATTTAAAATTGATAATAATTCCATTGATGCACTTATCCAAACACATGCAACATCAATACACTAAAATACTCTTAAAAATAAACATTGCCATCAAAATCCAATGAGATTCTACTTGACATCCATTCGGATGGCTATAATCCAAATGACAGACAGTAATAACTTTTGGCAAGGATATAGCGAAATTGGAACACTCGTGTATTTCTGGTGCAAATGTAAAATGGTGCAGCCACTTTGTAAAATAGTCTTGACATTCCTCAAAAGGTAAAATATAGTTACCAGATCACCCAGCAATTTTACCCCAGGTATAGATCTAAAAGAAATGAATACATATAACTACACAAAAACGTATGCATAAATACTTATAGCAGCATCATTCCCAATAGCCAAAACGTGTAAAAAACCCAAAGTCCATCAACTAATAAACGGATGAAAAATGTGATATATACATATCCTGTAACAGAATGTTATTCAGACATAAAAAGAAATTAAGTACTAATTCACACAAGTATGAAACTTAAAAACATTATGTTAGTGAAAGAACCATACAAAGGGCCACGTATTATATAATTCCATTTCTGTGGTAAATCCACAGAGGCAGGAAATATATTAGTTTGGCAGAGGAGGGAAGAGGGAGGGAAGTAACTTTTCATGAGTACAAGGTTTATTTTAGGAATGAAAGAAATGGTTTGGATTAGACAGTGGGAATGCTCATACAAACTTTGTGAATATACAAAAACCCACTGAATTATATACATTAAAAAGGTGAATTTATGATACATGAATATTTCAGTTAAAAAATAAGGAAGCAAATACTGCCAATCATTCAACACCATGCAACACTGTAAAAGTTCCTATGATTCCTACAGAAACTTCATATTTAGGGGACTATAACAGTCATTATATTAAATGGTATAAGATCTTAATTCTTTTTTATTTTCCTCCAGGAGAGGTTCTAAAATGTTCTACTCAAAACTCTATGGGTACCATTAAGTTAATAATCCATTCTAGGGATTAGGATGGAAAATTAAGCTTTATTATGGCAAACCTGATATTCCATGGACTGTTCCAAAACTATTTTTCCAGACTCATCTCTTAACATTGTCCAACCACATGTGCCTGATCCTTTAGCCACACCAGACATATCAATCCTTCATTTCTCATCCCTTGCTCCTTCATGTCCCTTTTCACAAGCTATTCTATTGGCCTGGAATGCATGACCTCACCTTCCCTGCCTTAACAACGCCTCAGTGAATTTCACAGCTTCCATGAGGTTTTAAGAGCCTCCACCAAAAGTGACCAGCACCCCCACCTTTTTGTCTCCTTACAATTTGTCCTTGACTTTTTTAAAATGTATATAATAATTTCCATAGAGTTTCAATTTCCCACCAGCATTTATTTTCTCCAGAGCAAGCAGATCAGATATTGCTTGGCTTTATTTTTTAAAAAAAATAATTAAAATAACCTATTTTTGTTTAATTTATTTCTTTCCCTAAGTACCAAAATCCATTTCATATGCAAGTCAGTAACAGAATGTCTGAAAATGTATGTTAATGTATAAATAAGCTAGTAAATATAAATAAAATCAATTCAATCAAATCTATTCTGGAATATAGGAATAATACTAATTTGCAGTGTGAATAAATGTGGAAAGAAAGCAGTGACAATAAAACTAAGATAAAAATATCACAAGAAGGAATAACAATTGTACAAGTTAGTGCCTACAAAGGCAAGTGCAGTATTTTTATAGTCTAGGCTACTCATTACCTTACCCTAAAAAGAAAAATAGAAAACCTTTGAAACAGATTGGTAATAATTTATAAAACATTGTATCAGTCATTCAAAATGAACATGATTTAGTTTAATATGAAGAATAATAAAGTTAATACTTCTAATTTAAGGCTATCTATCTATATAAAAGCCAAGCAACCAGAAAGCCAGAATGACCAGAAGGTCTGGAACAACCGGTCGCTATGATGCACACTGAGGCCGGCCAACCGGCTCAATCGGGGGGCGGCCCCTCCCCACGGCTGGCCCTGGGTAGAACAGGGATGGGGCCAGAAGCCAACCACCAGCAGCCCCTACCCTCAGCCGGCCCCACCCCCAATCGGCCCCTGCAACTCCAATCAGGGGCAGGGCTGGCCGGCCAACCTGCCTTGTCCCCTCCCCCCAACTGGCCTAGCCCGATCAGCCCCAATTTAGGGCGGGCTGGCTGAACCCCACCTGTGCATGAATTAGTGCACTGGGCCTCTAGTCCTATAAAATAAAACCCTAATTTTCAAATCGACTGAACAGCGGAACAACTGGTCATTATGATGCACACTGACCACCAGGGGGAAGACGCTCAACACAGGAGCTGCCGCCTGGTGGTCAGTGCTCTACCACAGGGGTTGCGCTGCTCAGCCAGAAGCCAGGCTCACAACTGGCGAGCGCAGCAGCGGTGACAGGAGCTTCTCCTGCCTTTGAGACAGCGCTAAAGAGTAGCAAGCTTGGCTTCTGGCTGAGCAGGGCTACCACAGGGGGAGTGCCACTCAGCCAGAAGCCGGCTCACAGCTGGTGAGCAAAGCAGCAGTGGCGAGAGGAGCCTCTCCCAACTCCACAGCAACACTAAGGACCCCTTGGGGGATGTCCCACTGCCAGCTTAGGCCATCCCCCGAGGGGTCCTGGACTGCGAGAGGGCGCAGGCCAGGCTGAAGGGATCCCCCCATACCCCTAGTGCAACGAATGTTGTGCTCTGGGCCTCTAGTATCCTATATATTATAAAAAAAAAAAAAAAAAAAAAAAAAAAAAAAAAAAAAAAAAAAAAACACCTAATAGGCTAATTAGACCAAAGAGCTGAACGACCTTCTGGACGAAGCCTGGACTGTGAGGGGCTGCAAGGAAATGCAAGGGCCAGCCGGGCTGCAGGGGCCAAGCCTCTTGCACGAACTTTGTGCATCAGGCCTCTAGTTTAAAATAACTGACATTGTAGACAATACAAAGTTGCTCTCCAGAAATTAATTTCAGTAACTTCAAAAAGACAGGAAATTCCAATTTCACTGTTGAATAATTATTATAAAGGCCTAATTTGTCTTCAAATTGAGGATACAGAGGTCAGCTATGTGACAGGGACATGGACCAGGGGGTGTAGGAAATAAAACTAGGTGGAATTTCTAAGGTACCCCAACTGGGCAGCGAGGGCCAGAGGCATGAACTTTAAGATGTATGGTTATTGCTAAGACAGGAAGCTGCAGATAACCAATCACAAAGCAGTATGGTGTATAAACCAATCCCAAGTATGTTGCTAAGGCAAAATTCCTTGAAAAGGCCAATCAGGAGCTGGCAAGGCTGTTTCCACTCCCTAAATTAAAAGGTGCTATTTCCTCTTACCCTCTCTCTTACCCAAAGCATGCAATGGGTTCATTCCTGTGGCAGGAGAGCACATCCCTGCACCCATGTGGCTTATGGCCATGTGGGACTCCACACATGGACTAATATACTATAATTAGCTTGGATGGAAATTACTCGCCACTGTAACATGGAAAGAAACTCTGGACACTGTCCTGCTCCTGGAACCCCAGCTACACCTTTTCCAGGACAGGCTTCTCCCAATAAACTTTGGTTCCATTCATCGTTTTTGTCCACAACTTCATTCATGACAAGAACCAGGCTCAAAACACACACATTTTTTGGTTTCAAAATGATTTTCTGAAGAACATGCACATATGCATGCTGGCCTAAGGTTATGGTCTTCAAAATCTTTTATGTTGAACTTTATAAATATATTTATAATAAATAAAAACATTATTTCTCAAAATAATTTACTTGCTAATATTCATACTTCCTAATATTCACATTTATTGTCAGGGATATGTAATTGAGAACTAGATCAATTAAACAAAAATAACTTTTATTGCATTGGTATACATGCAGCAATTAAAAACAAAATTCTGAATAGTTATCAGACATTTAAGATAGTACAGCTATTTGCCTTTCCAAAGAGCCAATAAAATTATTTTTGTTTAGTCGCTCATTTATATTTAATATAGTTGGAATATAATTCCTCACCGCAGCAAATACTTTGAACTATATTTATTTACATATTTGTCCACAAGAAATATCAATTGATTTTCCAAAACTTGTAAAATTTAACTCTAATAACTCATTATACAATATAAATTTTCAATGTGACACTCATAACAGAATATACAAACTTGAATATAAGTATGTTAAATACACTTGTAAGTTACTAATAAATGGATTGGCAACAATAATCTACTAATTACCTTAATGTGGTTTTCAGTTGTTAAACATCCATGTTTTTTTCCTCCAATTTACTGAACATTTAAACACTTCTGTAAAAACAAACAAAAATACATTAAATTAATGATGAAAAATACTTTATTTTATGGCTCTAGTTGTAGTACTATTTGAGTAGGTTTTTATATTTTTCATTGTTTGCCAATGTAGTTTCCCCCCACAATGTGTAAGGTACTAGTATAGCAGAAAAACCATGGCATAAAAACAAAATTCAATTTATATGCAACACATTTTCCTCCATGATCTACTTCACTATAATGTTTACTCAGAAAAGGTAATGAATGTGGTACATAAGAAATTTAAAATATTCTCCTAATTAAAAGAACACATGAATTTTTTCAAACATATTCCGAGATTTCCAATAACTATTCTGGTATGTTGCAACAGGCTCTTCAAGCTAAGAACCTAGGATGCATCTAATCACTTTTACCTAGAGAGAATTGCTGTGGAAAACAAACCAACAAAAACACACACCAAAATAAAAAAACCCCGACATAACACTGGGAAACTCCGTAGTACATTTTGCTATCTAACCATATATGCACACAAACATACACATAGCACATATTCTCTATGTACTAATGTGTACATACACTGAGGCTGTAATTATAATAATAAGCTAAACAAATTCAGATTTTAATCATATTAGAAAGAAAGAAGTAAAAAATGTAAGTTTACTTAAATGGTAGATTTACAAGAGGGATTGTCTTCCTGTTCTTTAAATTTCCACAATGTTTTTGTATTTCTTTTATTATTGCTTTCTTATTGAACTAATAATAAACATGTCAGACATTTCACACAAAAATGGCATGATGTCATTTAAGTGTTTCTTTGGAATTTCAATGTTTTCTAATGGTTCTATCAACCAGTCATATCAATTTTTAAACTTTCTGGTGAGTCATAGTGCTTCGTGCAAGCATCGGATGCATTAGTTAACTGTGGTACTTAGTATTTATTATGCTATTAGGAATATTATGCTATTAGCAGGAGGTTAATTAACTATATACATGCCAAACAATGACAGTTCATTATCTATGGATAAGGAATTATATTTTGTCAGATAGTGATTAGCATAAACTAAAAATTAAGTTCTTTTTGCAGAATCACTATTGATTAAAATTACACATACACACAAATAGAGGAACATATTCACTAATAAATATATATTTTGTTTAAGCATTTGAAAATATTAAAGCAGTGGAACTCACTGCATTTTTTCTAGTTAGTATCCACCATATATGGCCAATTTGTGAGATTTTTTTTTTTTTACCACAAGAGCAATCTAAGTCCATATTTATTTATTTTTTAAATATATTTTATTAATTTTTTACAGAGAAGAAGGGAGGAGGAGAGGGATAGATAGTTAGAAACATCGATGAGAGAGAAACATTGATCAGCTGCCTCCTGCACACCTCCCACTGGGGATGTGCCCGCAACCATGGTACATGTCCTTGACCCGAATCACACCTGGGACCCTTCAGTCCACAGGCTGTCGCTCTATCTACTGAGCCAAACCAGTAAAGGCTCTAAGTCCATATTTAAAGGCAGGCTTGCTACTAAACAGGCAATTGAAAGCAATTCTTTAGTCACCTTCTTGTATTTCCCTGCACAACCATTATTTCAACAAATGGAGCATCCTATATAATAAAAGGGTAATATGCAAATTGACCCTAACAGCAGAACTACTGGGAATGACTGGTTATTATGACACACACTGACCACCAGGGGGCAGATGCTCAATGCAGGAGCTGGCCCCTGGTGATCAGTGCACTCCCACAGGGGGAGCTCTGCTCAGCCACAAGCCAGGCTGATGGCTGCCAATAGAGCGGTAGTGGTGGGAGCCTCTCACGCCTCCTCAGCAGCTCTAAGAATGTCCAACTGCAGCTTAGGCCTGCTCCCCGCTGGCAAGTGGACATCCTCCGAGGGTTCCTGGGCTGCCAGAGTGATGTCTGACTGCCAGCTTAGGCCAAATCCCCTGGGCAGCGGGCCTAAGCCAGCAGGTGGTCATCCGCTGAGGGGTCCCAGACTGTGAGAAGGCACAGGTTGGGCTGAGGGATTTCCTCCCCACCAAGTGCACAAATTTTGTGCACCGGGCCTCTAGTATTCAATAAATACTGGCTATTTACCTAAGGTAATTTTCTCTGGTTTTTTAAGAGCAAGCATATCTCTTCATAATTGATAATCATGGGTAATGACAGTGCAAAGTCTCCTACCTTTACCCTCACCCTTTAAACCTTTTTACTTCCTTTTAGGAAATACATTCTGAAATTCAAACATTAGTATTTACACATGGTTTTTCATATATCACCAGACCCACCACAGACAGAACCAATCAGATCTTCCCTGATGCTCATGCTGAACCCTCTACCGTAACATGAATTGTTTGAGAACACAGACTATAACTACTTTTTCAATTTGAACTGCTACTCCTTCAGAACTAAGAACTAAGTGAAATAAGCCAGTTAGAGAAAGGCAAGTATCACATGATCTCACTTAATATGAAATCTAATGAACAAATAAAGCAATGATCAAAAGAGATCCAGAGACATAGAGAAATGGACCAGACTATTGAATCTCAGAGGGAAGGTAGGAGTGAGGTGGGTGGTAGGAGAGATCAACCAAAGAACTTGTATGCATGTATGTATAGCTCATGGACACAGAAAATAATGTGGTGAAGGCCTAGGGGGAGGAGGGGTACAGGAGGGATAGAAGGGGTCAATGGGGTGGGGAGAATTAAAGGGACATCTGTAATACTTTCAACAATAAATATAAATATTTTTTAAAGGGCCTTAAAATGCTGACTGGGTAAACAAAACATTTACATTTTTTGGTTAAAAATATTATTGCAAACTGTCTATATTGGCTTCCCATAAATTGGAATCAAGAACAAAAATGCCCATTATATGTGTCTTTAAATTTGTTTGGATAGCTGTCTTTAACCTTTTGCTTTCCTTTTTGAATAGGAGAACAGAGTATCTTCAATTTACAGTTTGACTAGTCAACATCTAAGTGATTCATTCTCTGAACTCCATCCACTTAAAGCACTTAAGAGTTAGTAGACAACTCAAAGGAAAAAACAAGCTCACAGACGGTACCTTAGCCTCCTAAGAGTTAGTAGACCAAGTCTGATTGAAAACACAGGAAAGGAAAAAGGGAGGAGACAAATAGTAAGAGAAATAGAAAACCTAACAGTCAGAAGAAGGTATCATATCAAATAGTACTATCAGTAGGAAGTAATAAAGTAAATTTCTAATTAATAAAATTACCTACAAGGGATTATAGAAAGGAGCAACTATTATTATTTTTTGAGCAATGTGGTCAAAAAGGGCTGACTGAGGATATAAAAATTTGGTGTGTTTCTGATAAAATTAATCCATACAAATATATTTTCGTTACTGTTCAAATGACATAAAAAGCAATTCCGTAGCAATTAGTATTGTGACCCACTCTAGGTCTTTTGAATTACATGAAAATACTTTGGTTATGAATATTATACTGTTTTGATTAAAAATTAAACTTAAATTGGCCCAAGCTTTAGATAAAAAATACCTTAAAAGAAAACACATCAAAAATGGAAAATAAAATAAATTTGATTCACTGATTAAAATATAATCACCAGTAAAAATGAATGATCAAGGTAAGTTTCCTAATACTGAGACAGCAAATTTACAAAGTAGAGCAACTTCATTCATTATTCATTCATTCATTCATTCATCCATCCATCAAATTATGTGCTGATTGCCCAAGCACAGTTCTAGGTGCTATGGATCCGGCCGTGAAATGAACAGACAAAAGGAACACTCCAAGAGTTTATAGTTACTTTCTAGATAGGGAGTAAAAACAGAATATGGGAGAAAGAGAAAGACGGATAGTAACAGAAACAGAGAGACACATTTTCATTTAAACAAATTTCTAAATTTTAAACACTTTTATTTTTGAATACTTTATATTCTCAGTTAACCATAAAAAGTTTTGTGTTTTGTTTTAAGGATTGAAACACACTTTTGATATCCTCACTTAACTTTTACAAGAAAAAAATTAATATAAAGATGATCTTTATCTTACAAATAAGTACGCCGGGTCACTGAGGGTAAAGCCAGAATTTGAACACAAGTGACCCAAACTCAGAGTCTATATTCTCAAGCTTCTCAAAGAGCGCCATACTGGTTATTGCTATATTAGAGAAGAGAATATTTATAAATAAAGCAAAAAATAAACTTCCTAAATTTTTTTTCAAAAAGTAATCATCAGAATTTCATAACACTTAATACAGTTAAAACACACCTTCCCAGTGTGGTATATAAATGAGATTGCAAAAAATCCAGTAAAAATCAGTCTGGAATTGAGACAAAAAGATATTGTACTGTCTTTGTAAGACATTAATTACAAAATTAGGTGACTTATTCTACTGAACTACCCAATAAAGGTTTATAAGAAATCAGGAAGTGACATGTACAAATATATTTTTAAGAGATCATTCTGATGTGAGTTAAATACTAGATGTTTTTAGCATAAAATTATAATGAGATTTTTTAAAAGATATCTAAAGACTGAGATTTTTAAAAAATAAAATAAACATTTTTACTCATTCCATTCAAATTATTTTTCCAATTTTTTTTTAGTCTATCTACTTAGTCTATGGGTTATCTTCAAATACCATCTACTTTCATTCCTTATTGATAATCATCATCATACACTACCATATTATCTCTATGGAGTGTTCAGATCTGTTTCATTGCATTTTCAATACCATAATCCTTATAGCCATGTGATATAGGCAGAGAAGAAATATTTTCTGTTTTATAGATTACAAAGTGGCAATTTATAAAGATTACCATGATGATCAACTGGTAGTGCAAGATAAGATTCCACGGTATTTTCCTCTTCATTTGGTCTCCTGCCACTATATGTTTTCACCATAGGCCCTTTACCTGGCATATTGCAATGATATTCTTATTGCATCGTTCTGTGCTCTCTCAAATCTATTCTGGCAAATGTACAGGGTAATCTGAGACCTTGTTTTCCTCATATAGGTCTTCTGCTCAGCAATCCACAAAAGTACCCTATTGCTATTCAGAGTCTAGTTTTCAAGACCCTCTAGAGTAGTGGTTCCCAACCTTCCTAATGCCGAGACCCTTTAATAGAGTTCCTCATGTTGTGGTGACCCCCAATTTCATTGTTACAAATTGAACATAATTAAAGCATAGTGATTAATCACAATACCAATATGTAATTATATATGTGTTTTCTGATGGTCTTAGGCGACCCCTGTGAAAGGGTTGTTCGACCCTCAAAGGGGTCGCAACCCACAGGTTGAGAACCGCTGCTCTAGAGGAAGAATGTTCTCTTCTGCTGCAAACAGTTTTTGGAAACAACTGGACCAAAAAGAATTTCTACATCAGCCAGCTTCTGGTGCTGACAGTCTCCTCAAACCAATTATAATGGACAAGTGGCTTGTTAATGCAATGGCTGTACCAAGAATGCTCTCTTCACTTGACTAGACTTACACATTGAATACCATAATAATAATACAACACTGAGGTCTCATTCTCCCATGAAATTTGCCTAAACACAATCACATCTCTAAACTCCTGTTGCATTTTAAATCGGGAATGCAACCTAAATGTACCACATTTTCCTTGTGTGATGTTTTATGGGCCCCCAAAAGTAAGCCATTGTAAAAAGGTGAGTGCCTTGGGGCAAAACTTTTAAATCAATGACAAAGCTGGATAAAATTTCCAAAACCAACAGTTTCAGGACTATGGAAAATGACCAGTCACACCATAAATTAAGAAGAGTTTATTCCAGAAAAGCTACTCTACTTCCAGTTATAACAGCAGAGATCCTGTGGAATTTCATTCTGGAAATTCCTTTAAGTCATTCAACAAATCTTTTTTTATTAAGATATAATAACAAAGCTTGATAAATTTAAAATAATTGAAATTATACAAAGTGAGTTGTCTAAACAAATAGAATTATATTCATTTTTAAATTGATTTTAGAAAGAAAGGAAGGGAGAGAGAGAGAGAGAGAGAGAGAGAGAGAGAGAGAGAGAGAGAGAGAGAGAGAGAGAAACATCAATGATGAGAGAGAATCATCAACCAGCTGCCTCCTGCACACCTCCTAGTGGGGATCAAGACCTGACTAGGACCTCCTGGTTCATGGGTTGACACTCAACCACTGAGCAACACCAGTCAGGCAATAGTTTATTATTAGGGGAAAAGAACGCACATAATAATCATCAAACCTTAATCACTGTATTACCCAACTTTTTACTTATAAAAGGCTGAACTTTTTACATTTGGTAAAAATGAACGTCGAAATTTTATAATTAGGATAAGAGAAGAAATCTATTTTGGTGACAATCAGTTTGCTGTTCAACATCGAGAGGATGGGATGGGATGGGATGGGATGGGATGGGATGGGATGGGATGGGATGGGATGGGATGGGATGGGATGGGATGGGATGGGATGGGGTGGGATGGGGTGGGGTGGGATGGGGTGGGATGGGATGGGATGGGGTGGGGTGGGATGGGGTGGGATGGGGTGGGATGGGGTGAGATGGAGTAGGATGGGGTGGGGTGGGATGAAAAGGTAAGGGGAGGGAAGGGGAGGGAAAGGAAAGGAGGTGGGAGCGGGGAAAGGGAAGGGAAGGAGAGGGAAGGTAGAAGGAAGGGAAGGTCAGGGATGGGATGGGATGGGATGGGATGGGATGGGATGGGAAGGTGAAGGGAAGAGCCCTTAATTAGTGTCCACTATATACCCAGCCATTGTGTAATATCAAGGATTGGAGCAGCATATATAAAGTTCTTGCCCTCATAGAGAAAAGCATCTATTTATTAAAATTATAACCAAGGACTAGGCCTTTTACTTATCTCCTTTCGTTTACAATTCAATTACACAAAGATGTTGTTGCATTGCCCACAGAGAAGTAGTAATGCCCGGATTAATCAGAAGCCCATGGCATATATAATGTCAGAAATCTCATCCCAGCAGGTGTTCAGCTAAGACATTGTATGGGAGTGGTTAATTTTTCCAGGGGTCTGCTTCTGCTATGCTCTTCCATCTTAACCAAGACAATAAAGTGCAAGGCCATTATTATCTTCCAAGTATTCAAAACTACCTAAATCTCTCATACCCACAAGCACCTATTTTTTTGAGCCTGGGCTAGGACGGATTCCCAGATGCAGTAGCTTGTTCCTATGTAAAGACCCAGGCAGCTATTGCCCTAGGACATAATAAGGGAGAAAATGTGACCTGCTGTGAACTATGTGCTATCAGCAGGAGTTCTACCATTCTACCATACACAGAAAAATGAGATGCTACCTCTGATGGGAGAAAAGATGGTAAAATATACAACAGTTGTGACTATTGAAGGCTAGAACCGATACCTAGAAAAGGACTCACTGCATAGAGGAGATTCTGTGTGGGCAAGATGGATCAATGGCTGAGGCCAGAGGATTTAAGCAGCCAATGCTCTAACCCTAAGAGACTCGTAGGCTTCCAGAAAAGTAATTTCCTCAGCCATGTACAGAGTGGTACAAAAGTAGGTTTATGGTTGTTTGTATGGAAAATAATATAATAAGTAATAAATAATAATACAAGTATAAACTCTGTGTTTCACGTCCTCACAACTGCAAACCTACTTTTGGTGGAAGTTGTATTTGCCTCTGCATGGAAAATAGCTTTCAAGTTGTCGATGTAAAAAGCAATCATTCAATTTACTACTTTTCCCTCCTCATAAATGGCTATGTTATCACTACAATTACACATAATATATTTGCTTCCTAGTCATGGTTTCCAAATATAATAATAGAAAATATTGAGTTTCTTTCATTTATAATAAAATACTCTTACTCTCTATACTTTTAAGTAATCATGTTCTGATAGGATACACTGAAATCTACCCTATTTCTTATATCATAAAATAACAATTGTTTAAAAAGTACATTTATATTTTCTATGACAGAAGAGTCCAAAAGAATTTGAACATTTGCTTTAAAAGTAATGAAAATATAACATAATATTTTAGTATTTAAGATGTTAAGAAGAGGATTATATAGATCAGTGATCATCTGTTTCAATTTCAGTACCAATATAGTGAATTTTTAATAAATATTTTTCAAAATACAAAGGAGTTAAGAAAAAAGAGTGGTTTCAAAATTCCTGTTAAATAAAGAACTACAATTCATAAATTACATAGAATTTTCCAATTATACCTCAACCAAGTGAAATTGGTTGTTATTGCCTCTTTGAATATGCATTGTAAAGCACATACATGTTTTTATTTTTTAAGGTGGACAAACAAAAAGAAAAAAATACACCTTCCTTGTTCTTTATAATATGTATGTTTTTGAAAGGTTGTATAAGAACAAATTCACTTTGAATGTATTGGAGATATTTGCTACTTAAATGATTTCTAAATAATTTTGAAATCCAATGCATAATAACCACCATTTTCTGTGTATTATTTTTTGTCCTTTATTTTTTATTTTTTTGTAAACCTTTTATTTTTTTAACTTTATGTTATTGTTTAAAGTATTACAAATAGTAGTACATATGTCTCCTTTTTTCCCCATTGACCTCCCCCTGGCCTCTGCTACTCCCCAGGACATGCCCTCACCCCCCTGGCCCAGTGTCTTGTGTCCATTGGTTACGCTTATATGCATGCATCCAAGTCCTTCGGTTGATCTCCTACCTCCCCCAACCCTCCCCTGCCTTCCCGCTGTAGTGTGACACTGTGTATTATTAAACATTGCTCCGTATCTCCTTCCCTTTGACTCCAGAGCACAATGTGGAACCTGGGACCCAAGACTGTCTCAACCAGAATGACTTAGATAGTACACTTTCTGATTCATATGATAATTACTTGAGAATTATAAATGTAGGAAATCTTGCCATGTTTTATTTAATGTTCAAATTTAAGCAAGAAACTTTTAAAATGCATTGAAGCAGAAATGTCAAAGTATAAAAAGGAATTTTTCTTTAAACATTACCCTATCCTTCCTTAGCAGGGTTTTTTATTCACAAATAACTGTACTTTCCAGTCATGGCTAATTTAGAGAAATAAAACAATGTAAACTCAAACTATTAAATATAAAGCAAATAGCCTAACTAAGTTATTGTGCCAACACATACTACCAAATATTTTCTACAGACCCAGGATTGAATTTTTAAAAAAGAAGCTACTGATTTTTTATATAGTTAGGTAGTTTCTGACTCTCTGTCCTAGACAAATTATCTTTATCTTCTATGACTAGGAGGCCGAACTGTCAGCTGATATCCATCCTGGAAAATCCAATATGCCAGAATCCTGAGTTTTACTGATGAGGAGAACCGTGTATCTAATGAAGTGTTCTCAAAGGTAGAAAAGAGTTCAGATTGCCAAAGCAGACACTGGCTCTCAGATGAGCTTTATCCCCAAATCCTCATTCCTTTGGTCATTTAAAAAAAATCAATAAATGTATTCTAACTAAAGTTTCAAAAGCTTCTGAGAAGTGACCTCTGCCAAAGTCTTTTGGGGATGTTCCAACTGTGCAGGGGGCAGTGGGAACAAAAGGCAGAAAGAAGAAAATAAATGCTTCTGCAGAGAGAAAGAGAAATCTGGCTGGACAACTGAAAAAGATTAGTTTACGTATCAACTATCAGATGACCACAACACTGCTACTCTGCTTTCTCCTCTTGTTCCTGTTCCATTCTTACATTGCCTGTAGTTCACTGCATGAGGCCTCATTTCTCATTTTGTATAAGGCTTTAGGCAGGAAACCTTCAGTACCAAGATCTTTAGAATAGTGTGCTTTATATTCCACAGTAATAAGTCCTTTATCTGAGGTTCCAACATCTGGAAATCAAATCAATCTAACATAGTCCTAAATCGGGAAGTACGTTTGTTTTTAAAATTGTGTACTAAAACTCGATGAACTTGACTCATGGAGCGGCCCTCGATCAAGACCTAGTATTTCCTACAGAGTTCTAACCCTGAGAGTTCAGAAGCAGCAGAGAAAGCAAACTGACATAACAACCACCCCAAATACCTCCAGTTCTGAGGAAAACTGAGCCTACCTAGACAGAACTCTGGGAACAGTATAATTAACTGCCAAACACCTGCAATGTTGCCACTTTAACAGTTTGGATGTTTGCCTCAAGTTTCTAGAAAAGTTTATTGACCCTAGGAAACTCCCACCCAAATAAGATTCCTTATATCTGAAGTTTTGATCAGGTACAATTCAAACTAATTATAGCCCTGACCAGTTTGGCTCAGTGGATAGAGCGTCGGCCTGCGGACTGAAGGGTCCCAGGTTCGATTCTAGTTAAGGGCATGTACCTTGGTTGTGGGCACATCCCCAGTAGGGAGTGTGCAGGAGGCAGCTGATCGATGTTTCTCTCTCACCGATGTGTCTAACTCTCTATCCCTCTTCTTCTCCCTTCCTCTCTGTAAAAAATCAATAAAATATATTTAAAAAAATAAAATAGAAAACAAACTAATTATGAAGCAATAAGCTCAAATTATACTGGTATTACAGACAATTAAAAATTAACACCTTGATGAAGTTTAGAGAATATGTATATGTGTGTGTATTTTGCCATCCTTTCTGTGGACATTATTCTTAGTATATTTATTTTATTTCTATATATCATGGTTATGTCACTTTAAGTTATTTTCATAACACATAACCGTGAGGGGGGAATGCTTATCACTCCTTTGAAACAATGTCCCCTAGGAATTATTTTTAGTTACTTTAATTACTTACCTTTATTAAAATATTGAGTTTTTAAAATTTACGTGGTATAGAATTAATTCACATTGTTATCTAAATATATAAAAGCCAAGCAACCAGAACGATGGAATGACCGGAACTACAGGAATGACGAGAACGACGGGTTGCTATGACGCACACTGCAGAGGCCAACCAGCCCGATCAGGGCCCTGATCAGCCCCATCCAACCTCCTGTGGGCCCTCCCCTTGGCTGGCCTAGCTCCCAATTGGCCCCCCCACCCCAATCAGGGTTGGGGCTGGCTGGCCAATATCCTGCATGCCCCCCTGCTGGCCCGGCCCCAATTGGCCCCCATCAGGGCAGTGGCTGGACCCCACTCATGCACTATTTCATGCACTGGGCCTCTAGTTGAATATAACCAATTTATTTTACAGTATGCATTCAGGACCTATAGTTAAAATACAAAAATATTGTTTCTATTGTTTTTCCACTTTCCCATTAACAATAAAGTTAAATGCTGAAATTCATAGGGATAAAATATGTAAATATAACTTTACCTATAACTATAACTGACAATAAAGTTTAACATGTCCTTATTCCTTTGAGGCAGTATTTAAAACCAAGAGACCATGTTTTTAGAAAACACAGCGATAAACTTATCTTTTCTTAAAGGGTTAATATGTACCTTATAACTATAAGAATAGCATGCTATGTTATTATAGTAAAAAATGAAGATCAAAAAGGAATGAAGTATTTCTAGGAGAGCAGCAGAGCAGAAGTTCGAAAATCTTGGCTGAAATCATTTTTTGCCCCACCCCCCGAAGTCATTTTTTCTTACTACTGATAGGCAAAAGCTTTTAAATTCTGTATTTTAACTTGTAACTTTAACCTCCCTTCTATTAAAGTGAATGAAATCGTAAAATACATTTTCAAAGCAAATCTATCTATCTATTTAGATTTCAAGCAAGAACATCAATAATCAATCCAAGTAAAAAAAAAAAAAAGCCACAGTAAAACTGAGCTGGGCTAGCTAACGGAGCTACAAAAGTGAATTAAACATTACCCCTGCCCCCAGGACACGCAGACAATTGTGAAAATTCTTGACAATGTGCAACATTTTTGGTCTGCAGCTAATTAACAGCAGGAGGGATAATAATGACAGTAGTAACAACAACTAAACTATAGCAATAATAGCTTCCAAGATCCACTAACTTAATCAAGGCATAATTTAGATTATAATCTGGACAAAGTGTGCTAATAGCACAATGGAGTACAAAGGTAAATACACTAAAATCTGACCTAAATATTAAATAGCAAGTAAAAATAAAAATCTGTCTCTACGCCACTGCAGTCCAAGTCGAATGCAACTTGATCACATTAAGCCCATTTAGGCTACACAACTACTTAAAAGCCTGGGCTACACCAAGTGATGACGGCGAAATGGATTCAGTCCAATCTGCTTCATGTGCTCAGATGCTATTTATTATGGCTGTATTTTATTACATAGTAGTAGAAATTGCAAGGCGACACCCTGTTATTTTCCACTGGGAGAAAGGATGCGGATGCGCTAGGAAAACTCGGCATACACGTCGGCGTGCCGGCTGCATTCCACTGTGCATGTACAATGTATCAGTAGACACTGATGTTCCCGGGGCCGGTGGGAAAGCTAGCCAAACTACTGCCTCTTATGTGTCCCATAAAACTGTGGCTTTACAGAAATCTAGAACCTTTTCAGCATCTTTAATGACACACTGGGAGACGAGCTGCTTTAAAATAAAGCAACTAAGCACCATGATTTATTTAAAAAAATAAAATGTCTTCCTTTCCCCCCCTAAAACTACTGCCCTATTTTCAGGAAAAGTCGCTAGCCTACAATCAAACTGCAAATTGTAAGCCTGAATTCAAATCAGTTATCTAATAAGTCATCTCATTTGTTGAGAAAGCGAATGAGCTTCACAACAGAATTAAAATAATAGCTTTTCTAAGCCCTATAAATATCATCTTTCGAGCTTTCATCATTATTCTCATTAATCTGCATTCATCGTATGTTGAAAATGGTGGAGGCATTACATAGAATTCCAACTACACAAAATAGAACTACTCATTATTTTATTCTGCTATTTGAGAGAAAGAGGAGATAAGGAAAATTGGCTTTTTGATTAATATTTGCAGCTTCTAAGGACAGTAACTGGAGTTCTGCAAGATCCATACACTTTAGGCAGGAAAACCTGCTGCTGCTGTAGAGCTGGGGGAGTTCCATGAATTGCTTTTCATTGTAAAGTGGAAGCAACTCCAGATTGGCTGTCGTGATACATCCCCTCAAAACTTCTGCCGACGCTAAAGCTCAGAGCTCCTGACATGTGACAGCCCTGCTGCAAACTCCGCCTGTGCCACCTGACAGCGCCAGCAGGGAGGTGCACTCCCCCTGCCTCCAATGTATGGATGATGTCACTCTTGTTAAAATCCTTTAGCTCTCCTGATCTTAAACATCAAGCAGTCTGTGTTTGCAGAGAGTCTCCTGTATGCCTTCTCCATTTTCCAAAATATTAATCCCTTCAGCAGTCTAAGTGGAGCTAAAAAAAAAAATTAGATTTTTACATTTTTTAGTAATCCGTTAAACTTCTGAATGGTAGATTATAGTAAGGTTTTTTGTTTTGTTTTGATGCCGTGATCTCCAAAGTCAAGTAAATTTTATTGAAAAAATTCAATAGTAAAAGTTTCCTTTTTTATTTCATTTTTTTTCTGTTTAGAGAAAACAAATTCAGTTAGTGGGATGCCTAGGCAGTAGCATCTGCATGATAATCATAATATCATTACCACTGTTTCATGGCTTGGGCATAATGGCATTAGTCTGCAATACCCATCTCATCTTCCAGTCCCTTTACCAGATAAGCATGGAGAGAATATCCTACTGTTTAATGTTCCCTCTAGAAATTCAATCTAAGGCTAAAGCTAGGTTTGTCATAATTGATACACAGTTTTAAGAACATCAGAGCAGAAATTTTCTTTATTACATCTATTACAACATCATGTACCACACAGCTGTTCAAAACTTGATGAGGATGTTTTGGAATGGTTACCGCTGAAGAGAAAAGACCATTGCAAACCACACATTACAGTAACCATTAGTATTACTGAATTTTGGTGATCTCTCAAATCCGAATCTCTAACTCCAACCTTAAGGTGTCCCAAATTTAGAATGTACTCCTTTGTTGCTTCATTTATGTTGATGGCTTCATTTTTTGTTCATTCATTCCACAACATTCATTCAAAACCTGTTGGGCTCTAGCCTCTACACTATTACATGTGTGATACAAAATTAACAGAAGAACACTGCTTTCTAAGAAGCTTAATATCCTGTGGAGGAACAGTTGTGTAAATAAATACTTTAAAATATGAGGTACATAGTGGGTTTAAAAACAAAAAAAAGAACTGAAAGCCCTGGAGATGGACCATCGGTTTTTATGTGAGACAAACATAACAAAAGGTTGCCTTGTACAGTCAATATTTCACATGTCATGTAGTCATCCACCTCATGATAAACCTCTCGAGGGCAAGATCTACCAGTTATTGTTTTGACCACTCCCCCAGTTATGTATCACAAATTTTACATATTTATATATATTGACAGTAACTAATCCATAAAGCCTGTGCCTGGAGCCAGACTACTTAATTACAAATTCTAACTCTGACACTAGCTGCATGAATTTAAACTGTGCCTCAACTTGCTTATCTACAAAACTGGAACTATGAGTTACCTTAAAGTATCATTGAAAAGATTAGAAGTAGTCCAAGTGCAAATTTTTAAAATATTTTTTTCTGTTTTCTTTCCTCCCCACCTCCCTTTTCCTTCCTCTTCGGCCTCTGTCTCTCTCTCTATCTCTCCCCCTTCCTACCTCTCTCCCTTCCTTTCTCTCTCCTTCCTTCCTTCCTTCCTTCCTTCCTCCCTCCCTCCCTCCCTTCCTCCCTCCCTCCCTCCCTCCCTCCCTCCCTCCCTTCCTTCCTTCCCATTGTTAGATGGAATTAATCAGTGGAATTTCTAATCTAGATATGAATAAAGCCCTGGTAGAGATGTAATATCCTGGGGAAATGAATGGGCTCAGCTGGGATCTGCGAGATCTACATTTGAAAACCAGAAGTGACACATGGACAATGTTCTGGTGAGAGCACAAAAAGGCAAAAGAGCTTGTTCTGTGGGAGAAGATGTATCAGAATTTGGGGGCTGGAAAAAACAAAGACCAAGCTTAGAAGCAGCTGTAAAGGGGAGGTAATTCACGGAACTATTTGAAGAGTTGTCTCACAGAAAAGATTGTTGACTTTTTCTGTGCTGCTTCAGGCTACAAAAATAAAACAAAGAGTTGGAAATTTTTTAAAAAGGGGGAGAAAAAATAGTCCAAGTGAAAGCCCTAGAACTGTCTCTAGCACATAACAGACACAGAATTGTTTTTAGCTATTAAAGCTATGAATGCCCCTGGCTGGTTTGCTAAGTGGTTAGAACATCAGCCTGCAGATGCAGGGTTGAGGGTTCTATTCCCGATTAAAGGCACCTCAATCAAAGGCTCCATGCCCAGGTTCAGTCAGGGAGAGTGTGGGACACAACCAATGGATGTCTTTCTCTCACATCCATGTCTGTCTGTCTGTCTGTCTGTCTCTCTCTCTCTCTCTCTCTCTCTCTCTCTCTCTCTCTCACGCACGCGTGTGCGCACACATACACACACACACACATGCACACACACACACTCTCTCTCTCTCTCTCTCTCTCTCTCTCTCTCTCTCTCTCTCTCTCTCTCTCTCTCTCTCCCCTCACTCCCCCCCTTCTTTTCCTCCACTGTCTCTAAAATATCAATGAAAAAAAAATATCCTCAGGTGAGGATTATAAATAATAATAATAAAATAAAGCTATAAATGTTACACTTGGTGTTTTATATTCATGTTTTTAGAAATAATAACTAATAAAGTAAATAACATAATCACCATTCAAAAGATGGTGATTCTGCAGCACAGAGAACATAAAACATTCTCAACATGAGAGAGTTACTCAATGGCAGGGTCACAAGACAATATATATATATCTACAATATTCAAAAATGACAGAAATAAAAGGCTATTATTTCAGGCCTCATAATCGATATGCTTACAGTCATTTCAAGGGATAAGTGAGTATCCTACCAGAAAAAAACCTGGCAGAGTAAACAAAGAGCAAAATTTTTTCAAATGTGAAAAAAAGTCCTAAATAGCTCAATATAACTAGCTTTAGGGACCTTGCTCTCAGGACTTCTAACAAAATGAAGCATAGATATCGTATATTCTTCATTAATAAATGAAAAAGAATATTGCATAATCACTTCTGATATTTTTTATTATGCCCACGAGAAAATACTTACTGAAATTTACAACTTCCAGTCTTTCGGCATAAGACTATAATCATATAAAATTTAGAAGAAAACGTGGTCACTTAGATGAAATTACGTACTTGATTTGTTTCTTACCCAGTTCATATTAATCATTTAATTAATTTCAATAGTTCATTAGTTAGATTTATGCTGATAGCCTTCTATAGCCTTAGAAAAAATAATTACAAGATTTTTCAACAATACAATGTAATAATTTCAGAACTACAACAATTGTTTCAACAAATGAAACGATAATTGTCCTTGGAGTAGGAAGCTAGGGCCTCTTTAAGAGCACAACTAGGCTTACACGATGATTATCATAGTATTTCCTTTAAAACTAATGTTATTTAGGACAAATGCTGCTCAAACCAACAAACTATGCAAACAGAGAAGCTGTCATTATAGTATCACAGGAATTCAATATAGTGCTAAAAGAGAGAATTCCAATTCACCAAGTTAGACAGTTGTATCAACAATACACAATTTAAACTCAGGGCAAAAGCAGTTAAGGGCTACTCATGGGACAATGATATCAATTGTTATGCTCAGAATTAAAATATAGGAGGATGAGATTTTCATTGGCAAATGGTTATGCAAAACTTTGAAAAGTAAGTGTTAACAATAGATATCAGAATATATTACAGCAAAAGTGTCCAGGAAGTAATCCTTTTTTCTTCCATATATTTTCTATTTATAATAAAAATAGCATTTCCAAATATACACTTGTACCATAAAAGAAACTATCCTCCCTCTCTACTTCAGTTTACACCCAGTTAATCTCATAATTCCTCTCATTGTTTTGGATATTTTTCTCCAATTTCATTATGATTGAATATATACGTTTAAAATGTATACCTATTTCTAAAAATAACACTCAACTCTCTGGTATTCTTAGAAACATTATATCTTTTTTTTGCTAATTTTAATTTACAAAAGTCTACCATATTTTTCTATATTTCCTATTCTCTTTCTGCCAATTCATATGGTTTACTGCTTCCAGAACATCTGTCCTAAAATTCAGGTAAATTCATGATAAAATAGCTAACATTACCATGCGCTAAGCCTTGTCCTAAGCCCTTTTGCATACAGTGACTCATCCACTCTTTACAGCATTATGAGAGCAGCTCTCAGTACTGTCCTGGTATTAAGACATAGAGATGGAGACCTAGAAATGTATTAGTAATTGGCAGGGCCGAGACAAGAAATCAAGCCCGCTTAACCCCACAGCCCATGTTCTTAGCCACTTCATTTTGCTCTCTACTTTCCTAGTCTGGTGTAATGATATTTCTACTTCAGAGCTAAAATCAAAGGCAGATATTTCAATAAAGCTTTTGGCAATCACGCAACCTGTCAAAACGAAGCTTTCCTCTCCCTTCTCATAACATGTAGCTATTCTCCTCTGATTCTTACTGAATATTCCTTATATGCTAGCCACTATTTCCATATGTGATCACCTCACAAATGATACAACTAATATAATTACCCCACTTTATGAATATACAAAATGAAGGCCAAAGACATTTTTAAAGTCTTAGGAAGCCACGGGACTGATAAAGAAATCTAACCAGCAGCTGTGCTCCCATATCATCCTTGTCACATAGCATTCTACCCCCTAGCAGAAAGAACAGCACTAGGCTCGAATCTGGGTTTCCTACTTACTAGATTCACAGGCTTTGGTGAGTTGCAGTACCTCCTAGCCCAGTGATGGCGAATCTTTTGAGCTCGGTGTGCCAGCATTTTGAAAAACCCTAACTTAACTCTGGTGCTGTGTCATGTATAGAAATATTTGATATTTGCAACCATAGTAAAACAAAGACTTATATTTTTGATATTTGTTTTATATATTTAAATGCCATTTAACAAAGAAAAATCAGCCAATAAAATGAGTCCACGTGTCACCTCTGACACGCATGTCATAGGTTCGCCATCACTGTCCTCGCCTCAGTTTCCTCACAGGTAATCCTACGTAATAAAAGCCTAATATGCTAAGTGTCCGGGCGTTCGGTCATCCATTCAGCCATCAAACTGTAATATGCTAATGATATGATAAGGCAGCTCAACCACTCGTTATGACATGAACTGATGACAGGGGGCAGACAGTCAACCGGTTGACCAGTTGCTATGATGTGCACTGACCACCAGGGGGCAGGCACTCTGACCAGTAGGTTAGCTTGCTGCTGGGGTCCGGCTGATCGGGACTGAGCAAAAATGGCCGGACACCCCCTGGAGCCCTCCCGTGGTCCCTCCCTGGCTGGCCAACCTCCCAAGTCCCTCCCTAACCGCTCCCATGTCCCTCCCTGGCCTGCAACCTCTCAAAATCTGGGACCCCTCAGGGGATGTTGGAGAGCCAGTTTTGGCCTGATCCCACAAGCCAGGCCCAGGGACCCCACTGGTGCACAAATTCATGCACCAGGCCTCTAGTACAAAAATAAAAACAGTGTCTACCTTGGAATATTGTTTGAAGAACTAAATGTGATAATAAAGGCAGATGCTCACAAAAACAAACAAAAAATAATAAATAAGGTTCAGCCACTATTATTATTAGCACTATCATATGACATTTTCATCCTCTAGCAGGAGAGCTGTTTGAAAGTGATCATATACTAAAAAAGGTTGTATCGCTAATATTTATTGTGAAACAAAAAAATGCACATTTAATGTCTGAAGAATTTTAGCCTTTGCTATTTGTAACTGTAAAATAGAAAAGTTCCATTGAAATATGTGGTGTCTAGTAGACATTTTTAGGCATTTAAAATCCAAATTCCTCTTACAGTTGAGTTTATAGATTCATTCTAGGACAGAACTTTTGGTTTAAAAACAAACAAACAAAAAAACTACCATGCAAATATAATTTTTAAACAACATAATTTCACATTTAACAATTCTAACTTAATAGGAAATTTTTACAGTTTGGACCAAAGACTATTTCTTAATTTCTTTTGTTCTGTATTTGGTAAATACCGAAATTATTTGATCAATGCCCTCTGACATACACTTAAATTTCTCATTTTTCTTCTTTTATTCAGCCTGAATAATATCAATTTTTTTAGGAATTTCATATATATCATACTTTCTAATGATATTTTGGTTACTTTTAGATGCCTAGCTCTAATAAATAGCTCCTTATACACTGGATTGATTATTATAAATGTATTTAGTTATCTCAGAAATAGTTATAATTTATAAAATCACAACATGGAACCATCTAGCTCCCAAGTCTACCTGAAGCCTAGACTATTTTATTATTTTTTAAAATATATTTTATTGACTTTTTACAGAAAGGAAGAGAGAGAGATAGAGAGTTAGAAACATCGATAAGAAACATCGACCAGCTGCCTCCTGCACACTCCCTACTGGGATGTGCCCACAACCAAGGTACATGCCCTTGACCAGAATCGAACCTGGGACCCTTCAGTCCACAGGCTGACGCTCTATCCACTGAGCCAAACCGGTTAGGGCTAGACTATTTCCTTATGACAACCCTCTCAGGGATCTCTGTGGGGCCCTACACCCCATACATTTTGCTGAATGAAATTAAAAGAATACCCTCACTTCTATGCCTCTCTCCACTGACAGGAGAATGCCAGGGAGGGAATTTAGGAGATAACTTCTCCCATAAAAAGGCAACCAAATGTAGAACATACTGCAGATAAAGTCTAGTCAGTACTTTATAAAAACTATGTATATTAGTTAAAACAGTAGCATGACAGTACAAATTATGAACTGAATATGTACTAACTAATTTAAAATTCATTCGATAAATATTTAATTAATTCAACAAATTTATTTTCTCCTATATGCTAATAAGACTTTTTTTCTAGGTATTGGAAATAGAGCAATGAACAAAATATTCCTAAACTTCAAGAACTTAGGTAACAGATGCTATGTAAAATATATAGTATGTTTTACCACGTGCACGCTAACAAAACTGAGAATTCGTATTGATTTCATAACATGACTGAAAAGAAGAATTTGGGTAGAATGGTCAAATTTAAGCCTGATAGTTATGGTTTTAAAAGAGGATAAAAGAATAAAAATTATATCTGTACCTTTCACCGACCTAACTACACAAAATTCTCTATAAGAATACAGAAGCTAAGTAAACAACTTTCATGTATGTCTTAAAATTGTCATTATCTTCATATTTTAATCAAGAGGCTCGCCAGTTATTAATGCCAAATGGCTGCAGAAAATGTAGCTTTTGAAGCCTAAATAAAACCATCTCGCATATAAAAAATGATAAACAGTCTTAGAAATACTTATAATACAATGTGAACTAAAGAAAGCAGGAAACCAAGGTAGATACACGTAATGTTATGACTGTTTTTAATATAACTACAAAAAAGAGTAAAATAAAAATATATTAATTATTGTTAAAATTTGGTGATTTTTAAGTAAAAGTTTTTAATTTCTTGTGTGTTTTTTTGTATCTGTTCCTTAATGGACATGCATTACTATAATAAAAAATATCAACATGCTCTACTATTATCATTCAATATAACTAAAAAATTCTACTGTATTATTTAATTCTAATTACATATACTGAAATCCAGTGTCTTCAAAATTTTTTATTCCACACTATTTTAATTAACATCACACACAAACTAAAATATATAAAAACTTTAATAAGCAACTAATTTAGTACATTCAAATTTTAAAATCAGAACATATAACTATTTGATAAAAGAAGGGTAGGGTTATAACTTTCCCCAAATAAAAACAATAAAATAAACTTTAAACTATCCTAATTCCAATGTATAAAGAACAGACTTTCTAATAACAGGCTATAAAATAAATGCCACTTTAATTGACTAATTCAATCCTCTTTGCACAAATAATCTGACCAACATTTTAATAAAAAACACACTCACAGAGTACCATATTTTGTAAGTGAATTGTATCAGCAAATGGCCAGATACCAATGCTTAAGATGAAATACAACCTGAAACTGTTCAATGAGGAAAAGTGCCCGATGTATCAAACAGAAAAAAAACACCAATTCAAGGCAGGACTTTGCAGTAATGGTATTTTAATTGGTTATTTTTTTTACACTTATCTTTTTCTGCCTATTGATAAATGATAAAATGTATTTGTAAGCTATGGCTCTATGAAAAGAAACTGCAAGGAAAATTTTAATGTTTGTTTTTAATTTAAAATGAGACCAAGTAAAGAAAATTAAGCAAAAACTGAAGAAGCTATTTAATGCAACGACCTTGTCAAATATTCCATGGAATGAATTGTGTTTGCTTCACTAGAGTATTACAAATGCTTATAAAAATGAAAAAAAAAACTGTGATCAGCATTATGGAAATGAACAAAAGCTATTGTATATGGTCATTAGTTACATAACGGATTTTTTTCTCTTTAAGAAAAAATAATATTGAATTCTTAGTCTTAATATGTGGAACCATTTTTACCGCATTAAGAGAAACAATATTCCATTTCACTAATGAAGTACCAAAAACAGTGCATTTGATACAGCCCTAAGCATTCTGCAGAATTTCACCCATTTTTTTCCCCTTGGAGCTTATATGCATTCTTTTCAAAAACATTGTTTGGAATGCAGAAAAATCATAACCTTACCTAGACACCAATGAGAATACTTATAGGTTAGCAATCTGTGTAAGCAGTGCCAAAACCTTTTATGTTCTTTTTGAGGTGGAGGAAGGACTTCATCACAGATTTTTTTAAAATGAAATTGTAGGTAAATTTGTATAATCCCCTCTATCACATTCTACATATAAGAATCTAATGTCAAAGTTTTCATATGTAAATAGCATCCACATATATATTTGTGTGGGTCAAATTATAAATTATTAAATTATCATTATTATTAAATTTTAACAAGAGGAATCAGGTTCATATCACATTAACTAATATATTCAAGGATTAAACTTCAAAACTTGACAATTATGATGCACATTATCTCAGAAGCCAAAACACTACTCTTGAAACATAAATATAGTCTTCATTCATTCAACCAACATTTAATGGAATCTGCCATTTCTTTCTTTGCTGGTAGGTACATGTCAACTCCCATAGGAATGCTAGCATGGCTGTGCTGAGAGGAGTAATGGTCAGCAACTAAATACTACATTTAAGCATACATATTTCAAGAGAGAGCAGATCAATATCCTCCATGACTGCCAAGGCGTATTTGTCTAAATAGGCAAGGACACAAAGTAACGTTTCCTCCACAGATTAAAAATACCCAATTTAATTTTCAAATTGCCAATTGTAGAAAGATAGCTTAAATGGAGGTTTTATATTTTGATATATATATACCTTCACCTGAGAACTTAAAAAATGCTTCTAAACTAAGCTCAATAGCTGTGCTTACACATAGTAAGAGCCAACTCAATTTTTGTGGAGTGAATAATACATTATTATTTAAGGGTTGAGAAATTATTAAAAGGGTTATGGATTATTATGAGAGTAAAATACATTTCTCTGAGAGGAAGCCTTTTGAGAAGAGGCTGAAAGTTAATGCAAGAATACTAACAAAAATAAATTATAATAATACAATGCACATAGACACAGGACCTATTTATAGCTGATGAATATATTTTATCCTACTTGACCCTTACTACATTTCTGAACTGTAAACAGATTAGGTTTCATTTTACCGAATTTTAAGATGAGAACAATGAACCTTAGTTTTGTCTCATTTAAAATTACCCATCATTCAGATAAAGCATTGATATTAGAAAAGGTCTTTATACTCCTATTTTCATAAAATGAATCTAGTCTTTATATTTTGACTTTTAAGGACCTCAATAACGGGCCAAGGACAAATTATTCTGGTCCACTGACCTTAAATATTCTGATCAATTCAGACAGTGACTGTAGCAAAAGTTGAAACCAGAGACTGACCCGCTCCAGCAAATACAAGCTGAGAAGAGAAAAGAGGCCATAAAACTATACCACTGTTCAAACCAAGGCAGAACAGAAACTCAAGGTGAATACCAGTAGCTTTTAAAAGAGTCTTAGCAAGGTCGTGCTGATAAATTGAAATGAATAGGACTTGGAACTACTAATAAATCATGCTAATTTCTTCAGAACCCACTGTCCTGGCCTCTCTGAACCCAGAGGTAATTGTCAGCTCATTCCCATTCACGATTGATAATTTTGAAAAATCTTATATATCTTACAATATCTCATTGAGTCAGAGTTCAAAGTCTGTATTCTATTTAGGTTACTAGAGGACCAAAAAATATATATATATATATCCTCTTAGGTAATAGAGGACTTTACACGAAGTATATAAGCCTGCATGTTCATCTGCCACATAAACAACATATTAAAATTTCTTCTCAAGTTAACCCTTCCTTTATTTCTATAATTATTTGTATTGCCCTTAACATAAAGTTTTCTCAAACAATTTTGTTTTTGAAAGTCCATTTTATATGTCATGTAGTTTACTGAGAACTTCCAGGTATTAGGAACAAACTATTTTATAGAAGCAGCACAGTTTTAGTGGGTAAAGCATAAGCAATGGAGCTACACTGCCTGGCATCCAGTTCCTGACCCTCCCATATGTAGACAAGCCACTGAATTGTCTATACCTCAGTTTGTTCCCCCGTGAAAAAAGAATATATCATTACCTGTATCATTGGGTTGTTGTGAAGATTAAGAGTTAATAAAAGTCCATCACTTAGACCACACATACCTCATAGTAAACAGCCAATAACAATTTGATATTTTAGTTATTATTTATATACTACATGTTTCTGAAGAAAAAAACAAAAAAGAGAGATAAATACAAAGCATGGGATTTTTGAACCAGGGTCAAATAGATGGGGCGGACTCAGTTTATTTCTAGTAATATTAAGCGCTGGTCTGAGAACTAATAGGCATTGAATGTTTTTAATTCATAACTTATTTACATCATCAGGTGCCTGAAAGTTCTAAAGTAGTAATTAGGAAGAACAGAAAGAGTACTGCATCACTGCTCTTAATTTTATACTTCTGACAAAGGTCTGGATTTGCCTAAGTAAAATGAATATACCCTATCAGAATATTTTAGAAAAGGCATACTTTTTCATAAAAATGATACTCTCTACTTGATATTTACTCTTCATTTCAAAATTAAAAATCCATAAAGGACCAGGATGGGCTGTATTAATGTAACTGATAATATTACACATATGGGTCATGCTCCACAGATGTCAGAACTAACAATTATTTTCTCTAATTGATATCCGCATTGTGTTTAAACTTTTTTCCCCTTCTTCCAATCTGATTCCATTATATAACACTAGAGGCCCGGTGCACAAAAATTTGTGCACTCGGGGGGGGAGGGGGGGCCCTCAGCCCAGCCTGTGCCCTCTCGCAGTCTAGGACCCCTCGGGAGATAACGACCTGCTGGCTTAGGCCTGCTCCCAGGTGGCAGAGGGCAGGCCCAATCCCTAGGTGCAGCCCCTGGTCGGGCTCAGAGCAGGGCTGATTGGGGAGTTGGGGCACCACCCCCTGTCACACTCAAGGCAGGGTCGATGGGGAGGTTGTGGAGCAACCCCCTGTCACACACAGAGCAGGGCCCATCAGGGGGGTTGGGGCTCTGTACCCTGTCACGCACAGAGCAGGGCCCATCAGGGGGTTGGGGTGCTGCCCTCTATCACCCACAGAGCAGGGCGGAACAGGGGGTTGGGGCGCCGCCACTCTCACACTCAGGGCAGGGCCGATGGGGAGGTTATGGCTCTACCCCGTCACACACAGAGCAGGGCCCGTGGGGGGGGGGGCTCCCCCCTATCAGGCACAGAGCAGGGTGGATAGGGAGGTTGTGGCCCCGCCCCCTGTCACACACAGAGCCGCAGGGCGATCAGGGGGTTTGGGCGCTGCCCCCCGTCACGCTGATCCCGGTGCTGGGAGGCATATTACCCTTTTACTATATAGGGTAGAGGCCTGGTGCACGGGAGGGGCCGGCTGGTTTTCCCTGAAGGGTGTCCTGGATCAGGGTGGGGGTCCCCACTGGGTTGCCTGGCCAGTCTGGGTGAGGGGCTGAGGGCTGTTTTCAGGCTGGGGGTGACTGAACTCCCAAACGCTCCTTTTTTCCTTTTTTTTTTTTTTTTTTTTTTTTTAATTCTGGGCCAGCTTTAGCTTGAGGCTTGGCTCCAGCTCTTAGGCCTCCGGCTGAAAGTAGGTTTCTGGCCTTTGCTTACAATGTTGCCAATCTGCTGGCTGAAGTTGGGCATATTTGTTACAGAGTTTCTTAAACTGCAAGCTCAGAGGCAGCGGCAGGCGGGGAACGTTGGTTTCCTCCGTCACTGAGGCAAGCAAGCCTCATGTTACTTTCAAGCTGCCTGGCTGCCGGCCGCCATCTTGGCTGACAGTTAATTTGCATAACTCGCTGATTAGCCAATGAAAAGGGTATCGGTCGTACGCCAATTACCATGTTTCTCTTTTATTAGATAGGACTAGAGGCCTGGTGCACGGATTCGTGCACTGGTGGGGTCCCTCGGCCTAGCATGTAGGGATTGGGCCAAAACTGGCTCTCTGACATTCCCCGAGGGGTCCCAGATTGCAAGAGGGTGGTTCTAGGGTGACACACCCTGGAATCGGGCTCCCTCTTCTCTGATTCCGGGTGCATCACCCGAGAACTTCAGCTGCTAAGTCACCACAGCTCAGCAGGTCCTGCGTTGAGCATCTGCCCCCGGGTGGACAGGGTGCATCATAGCTACCAGTTGGACAGTTGAATGGTTGAACGGTCACTTAGGCTTTTATATATAGAGGTTTTCTACAACACCTGGCCCATACATATTAAGTATTCAATACATATCTCTGAAACTAATAAACTTTAGAAATAACTAAAAATATTCTAACCTACTGATGACATCAAAGGATGTCTTGGTTCTGAGTGATTACTCAAATAAATATTTGTAGAATAAATATAAGAAGTAATGCATGTCTATGTTTTCAATGTCAAATTCAAAAATGAATAGGAGCAAGGTTTAGTGTGAAAATGCCACCCATGATGTTACATTCATTCATTCATTTACTGATTCATTTAACAAATATTAACTATGGGCAAGGCACATTTTTAAGAGCCTTGGATAAACATCACTGAGCCCTGTTAAGCCCACAGTCTAATGAAAAATAATGACTAACATTTTTTCCAGTGATTTCTTTATAAAGATACTGGTATTTGTTAATTTCTATATCATTTCAACATATATGTTGTAGTGAGGATTTAAAAAAAATGGGTTAGCAGTTATTGCCTTGTGTATGATGCAGTTAGGAGTTTGGAACTGATCAAAGTTGATAAAGGGACACTGTGTTAAACAATATGGAGAGTCTTATATATGGCACAACATTGAAGAAGCAGAAATTTATGGTTAAAATAACCATGGGTTATTATTGCTGTTACATTTTTGATAACCACTCACAGAGAAACAAAAACCAAATAGTTAATTACTTTTAAAATAAAAGCATATAAATGGTTCTCAGAGGAATGAAAATTATTTTTAAATTGCTATTATGTTCTGCTGTTCAAAGAATACTTTTTAAATGTTAAAAACCGTGGAGGAAAGAAATCCACACATTGATGGAACACATCTCTAAGCATCAAATAAATAAAAGCCTGTTTATTATCAAGTTTCACCATTTCATAAGATATAAATGCTTTGTGATTTTTTTAAATGGTGCTGCCATTTTATAGATGGCAACTAGTAACAGCATAAAAACTTCAATTCTCACTCAACCATG
Organism: Myotis daubentonii; assembly: GCF_963259705.1. Taxonomy (NCBI): domain Eukaryota; kingdom Metazoa; phylum Chordata; class Mammalia; order Chiroptera; family Vespertilionidae; genus Myotis; species Myotis daubentonii. Next base: position 195,458,047 of record NC_081840.1, read on the forward strand.
ATCAGTTCTTATGGAAATAAAATAATTATTTTAAGGCAGTTAACTTAAATGTATATATCTTAAATAACTACCCCTCAATGCCTTCACCTTCATTTCAATTATTTCTTCTCAAATTACAACAAATATTTGGCTAAAATAATAGGTTTGCCTTTTTAAGTCCAGAATATTTTACTTACATTTGAATTATTAACTTGCCAAGACTAAAGACTTCCACATTTCTTAAGACAGATTTAGCTAACTATTGCAGTAGAAGTCAAAGGGATAATTTATTTTAAAAATTAAACACTGAATATTTAAAGGCAGATTTATCAGTTTGCCAGATCTTCGAGTTTATGAAACAATGTCTAGTAAAAATGACAGTCATGATTTACTAAGGTTTTTAAATTCATTTTTACATCTAACATATTTTATACCATTGAGGAGTCCTCTTCTCACATTTAAGCTTTCTGTATTGTTGAAATTTATTTTCGCCCATTAAAAAAACCTTAACTCTTAATTGTAAAAGCTTAATTTGAAAATTACGCTTCCATATTCCAACGAATATAAGTTTTGTTAATGTATTTTAAGAACATACATTTATTCTGGCAATACTAGTAGGATATCATTTGAACATGCCATGGTTCTTTCCTCAAAACTCTGCTCTGTAATAATAAAGATGATTTATGTATTACATGATCTCATTGAAGTACCCAGGGAAGAATAATTCCAGAATGTTAAAAAAGCAAGCTGTGACAATTTTAAACAAAAAAGAAAAAGATTAACAAATGTCTCAATACACATTTTAAAATTACCCTCCCAGCAATTTCAAATTATGGTTTAAATATATTTAAAATAAAGAATCACTTACAAGGAGAATAATCATAATATGATCATTTTGATTAAAAACATTCATTTGTGCATATGGAAATAAAAAGGGTCTCTGAGTTTGAGGGTTTCCTTTGATTTCGTTTCTTCTTGTTGGTAATCCATGTATTCTATATTTTCAATAATATTTGCTTTTATTACAAGTTTATAAAAAGTAACAATCATCTAAGAGTGCTCTCATGCAGTTTTATATAATGAGGAAACATTAACCAATCAACTTGTCTGTTTTTAATGAATGATAGACAAGAAATTATTCATTAGGGGTAGAATAATTCACTAACAGAGTCTGTTTTAAGGAATGAGAAAAAAGATCCTAATATAGCCTGTTAGAAAGATACAGAAAGAATAAAGATATAAAAATTTAGTAACATTTTAATGAGTATATGGAGCTTATGTTTTCCATAAAATAAATGCAAATTCTCCATGTATAAGATGTACAAAATATAGATTAATGAAAAAGACACAATGGATCATACTGGTGAATCCTTCTCTTTTGATTCTGTTTTTGGACATAGAACAAAACCTCAACATTTCTCATCACAGAATATGTAAGATTTTCTAACACCTAACTTAACAAAAAGCAAATGGACATGATAAGTCCTTTCATTTGAATCAAGTTATTATTTCCCTGGGCTTTAAATTGTGAAGCAGGGGGCTTAACATAGGCATTGTATCGGCTTTCTTCGCTTCGTTGAATTTACACATTATACTGTACTTCAAAACAACATTTTAAGTAACTGTGAGTTGTATACTGAAAACCAGAATGGTGTGTTAATAACACAGTGAGCTCTATTATTTGAACAAAGCCTTAAAGAGCTAATGAACCTTCCTATAGCGTTAGAAAGTGACTTGGTCACCAGTAAGAATCACATTTAACATACTTCCTACTTGTAGCAAAAAATAAAATAAAATAAATAAAAACACTATCTCCTCCCCTCTCCCCTTCCTGAAGCTGGAAATTTTCATTTGGTGCAATGAAAAGCACACAGAGGGTTTAAAACAATTCTCTACCAATCTAAAAGAGTTTTACATACCAATGGAGATGCTTAAGGTTCCTAAGGTTCTCACTTCATGTAACTTAGGATGTTCTAAAAATCGCACTTACTCTCACCCTCGAGAAATTTATAGGCGGGCAAAGAATAGTAAGAGCCGGTGTTTAAGGTATCTGTAGACATCTATCCAGAGCTGTCATACCCCCAAGTATTCCCTTCCTTAGGTTAAACATTCTTTCAATATTTCTTTATATAATCAGGTCTAGAACTTCTTCACTATCATAGTTTTTCATAATCAGTTCCTTTTTTTGTTTCTTTCGGTTTGATATAACTATAACTGCCTGATTCTGGATAGTATTAATGTCATTAATGACAACACCACAGTGTCAAATTGTGGGAAGGTAAATGAAACCTCAAACTTCCAAACTGATGCCCATGGTTAAAGTGACTAATTTTGTTCCTATAAAAACAGCCTGTCGACCCGAACCAATATGCTCAATTAACATTTGACAAAGGAGACAAGAACATACAATGGAGTCAAGACAGTCCCTTCAATAAATGGTGTTGGGAAAATTGGACAGATACACGCAAAAAAATGAAACTAGACCACCAACTTACACCATACACAAAAATAAAGTCAAAATGGATAAAGGACTAAAATGTACGACAGGAAACCATAAAAATACTAGAGGAATCCAAAGTCAACAAAATCTCAGAAATATGCCGAAGCAATTTCTTTACTGATACTGCTCCTAGGGCATTGGAAACTAAAGAGAAAATAAAAATAAACAAATGGGACTACATCAAAATAAAAAGCTTCTGCACAGCAAAAGAAACCATCAACAAAACAACAAGAAAGCCCACTGCATGGGAGAACATATTTGCCAATGTTATCACCAATAAGGGTCTAATCTCCAAAATTTATAGGGAACTCATACAACTTAACAAAAGGAAGATAAACAATCCAATCAAAAAAAATGGGCAAAGGACCTAAATAGACACCTTTCAAAAGAGGACATTCAGAAAGCCAAGAGACATATGAAAACATGCTCAAAGTCACTAATCATCCGAGAGGTGCCAAATCAAAACAACAATGAGGTATCATCTCACACCTGTCAGAATGGCTATCATCAACAAACCAACAAACGACAAGTGCTGGAGAGGATGTGGAGAAAAAGGAACACTCGTGCACTGCTGGTCGGAATGCAGACTGGTGCAGCCACTATGGAAGACAGTATGGAGTTTCCTCAAAAAGTTAAAAATGGAACTCCCATTTGACCCGGTGATCCCACTTCTAGGAATATAGCCCAAGAAACAAGAAACACCAATCAGAAAGGATATATGCATCCCTATGTTCATAGCAGCACAATCTACCACAGCGAAGATCTGGAAACAGCCTAAGTGCCCATCAGTAGATGAATGGATTAGAAAACTGTGGTACATCTACACAATGGAATACTATGCTGCTGTAAAAAAAGAAGGAATTCTTACCATTTGCAACAGCATGGATGGACCTGGAGAGCATTATGCTAAGTGAAATAAGCCAGTCATGTGGAAAAATACCACATGATCTCAGTCATTTATGGATAATAAAGACCATTATAAACTGATGAACAAAAATACAGAGGCAGAGCACCATTGAACAGACTGTCAAACTACAGCCGGAAGGCCGGGGAGGGTTGGGGGGGGCAGGAGGGGGGTGGGTAAGAGATCAACCGAAGGACTTGTATGCATGCATGTAAGCATAACCAATGGACACAGCCATTGGGGGGTAGGGGAGGCCGGGGGACTGTGAAAGGGGGGGGCGGGGTAGGAGAAATATGTAATACCCTTGTAATACTTTAAAAAGCAATTAAATAAATAAATAAATAAATAAATAAATAAATAAATAAATAAATAAAATCAGCCTGTTTCTGACAGAGCACCTGCGATATTGAACTTCAATAATTTGTGTATATCTTTGCTGTTATTCTGATTTCCTTGAGGGTACAGGAACAGCTAAGCCTAACATGTTAGGAAGCCCTCCATCAGTTTTGACAAATAAATAAGAGTCCCTCAGTCTTACTCACATCGAGCAGGTAGCGCCTAACCTACTTCATCCCAACATAGTTATTCCTCAGATGGTTTCTCAAATGAAAGTAAATAAGATACCATGCATATTTTATAACCTACGTAGATGAATTTTGGAATTTATTTCTGAAATTTAATATTTCGCTACCAAATAAGTGTACTCTGTAAAAATGGAGAAATTTGTTTCTAGTCACTCATGGAATATTAAACATTTTATGAGAGGACAAAAATAGACAAGTCTAGGATGCCACAGAAAACTTCTTTTTAGACCATACCAATAATGACTACTCTCTAGAGAAAGTTCTTGAATCAGTTACTTATAAATGTAACTGGCTTTGCAGTTGGACCACAAATTTTATTCTTGTCTGGACAATAAACACAGAAATTTGCCATGGGCTTTTTGCCTGGCTTAGAAAATGTTTCCTATAAAACAAAAATCAATAAATTAAGTAAGTGACAACTCAATCAACATCACAGCCAATAAAGTGACTAATTTTTAGAAATAACAAAATATGTAATTATTTAATCATAACAGTTATCAAAATTAAACATAATTTAATTGCTTATTCAGAGTCATTAATTATGTAGAGTTGAAAAATTACACTATTGAAGCAATCATTTAATCATTAAAGCTGGAAAAAATGTCTAAGTACTAATTCATTATTTCTGCTATGCTCTTGGGAAATTATATCCCATATTTATAATAAAACCAACATAATTATTTTAAAATGCATAACTAATGACATTGGCATGAATCTTTAATATGCTAACTTAATGTATAACTAATTTCAAATTTAGAAATATTTTATTTTATCAAAAAATAAATTTAAGTCAATGAAACAAGCAAAGAAAGTAAATGGGGGATGTATACAATTTATAGAGCTCCGATTCACATGTAGTACACTTAGTTAACTTAATTAAAAGCTAAATCTCTTAATTACTGGACCAGAAAGGCTCACCATTCTCTTGGTGCTTTAACTTGTGAAAGAAAGAGGGAAAAAAAGCCTATAGCTCTCTTGACTTCTATGATGCCAGAAAATGCCTAAATTTGAAAATTCTCTTTAAGGGAACAGTAGAGAGAAGTAGGACTTTGGCTGACCTTTTAGGGGACATTATTCAAGGATTCATATGGTGCAGAATTACAATTAGTCTCTGACAGTGACTTTTGTTAATCAAGTTTGCTTTTCCTTTGAACTCTACAATCCTGTACTTGCATGTGTCTGTTTAACTTATACATACTCAAGCAACCTATCAGAATCACTAAATTATGCAAAGCAAGTATCTGGCAATTCTTATATATACACATTTCCCACGCCCCTACAAAAAAAGTATCTACTTTTTCATTTAAGTGACTTTGAAGTAAGTTTTTTTAAAAAAAACCTTCATTTTCACTGAGTGATGACTGTGGAATAAGAGATTACTTGCCACACTGTAGTTAATAAATCATACAAATAGTTTCTTTCTCTCTCTCTCTGATAGAGCACATAAAATACTGCTGATCTCAAAAGAATGCTTCTTAAAGAAGGACAACCGTCAATGCACTATTTTATTTCTGGGTGATATGTAGCATAAATCTGCCTCACTGAATTATGAAGATCCTAAAGGATATCTAGCCTGGATATTCTTAGTGACTGAACAAGCACACAGAATGAATTACAGAATCATGAAATTAAAGATCAAAAATAAATAATGCAAGGACAATCTGGCCCAGCATTTCCCAATGTGTGTTCAATAGGACCCAAGTTCTGCAGATATGAACTAAGTGTGCGAGACTCCCTCCCTAACCAAATAGGTTGAGAAATGGTAGGTTTAATAATGTTAAACTGTGGGTTGTTGTTTTTTTTCCTCTCTGTACAAGAATTCTTAGAGCCTTTAAGTTGTTATTATGACTGTGAATTTGTAAGAGGGAATAATACGCTGTGCTTGCCAAACTCATTTGATTGTGGAACTCTTTTATTGTGTAACATCTGGGTCTGGGGTCTATTATATTTTAGAAAACAGTGATCTAGTTCAAATACTACAGTTTATAGAGCCTAGATTAGTGAAGTAACTTGCCAAGTTCATATTGCTAGCCAGCGCGAGAGCAAGGACCACAGCCATATCTGGACAGGGTCCTTCCAACACATCACTTTTGACACAGGCTAGGCATCTTTGTGAGGCTGGTGTGATGGGATGGGGGGAGGAGCAAGGCTTTGAGAGTATTTTCAAGGCTGTATGAGAAATGATGACCCACGAGTCTAACATGGATAGGAAGAAAATCAGTGCACAGTGGCATGGATTCCATGAAGCTATCTGCAAAACTAAGCTGGGACAACAGGAGACTACAGTCAGAGAGGTAGGTCTGATTTTTGTGGTTTTGAAAGCTGAAATATATGGTGATCATAAGATTTAGGATAATCATGACAGACAGGTAAAGTAATGAAGTGGTTAGAGCTTAACACTAAGATGTGTTAAAACCATGGCTGTTTAAAGTGACTAGAAGCAAATATAAGGTTTTGGTGAGTGGAAAGCCATGGGACCAACCCTCAAATGTTCCCTGAATGAGAAAATGACAAGATCATGCATGTCAGCAATAAGAAAAGAAGGTGGTGATGACCAGTGGCAAATGTCTCAAAAGAATATAGCCTGTCATACCCACACACAAAAAAAGATACGTATGAAAGAGGAAATGCCAACCTAAGGAGACAATGACCCCCTTTTCCCACCAGACATACATGGGGTGCATGAGGAATGGATGAAAGTGACATGGTCTCCTCAGGAATCACCCAGAAATACACATATTAGAAAGAAATTTTATGAATATGGAATTTTTTCATTATCACTATTAAATTATGTAATTCAATAGTTTATCATTGGTTTCCCCCACAATGCATGTAAAACAACACAATAGGTAAATAGACATTAGATGTCTAATAATTTTCACCAACTAGCAGGCTCTAGAGCAGCCGTGGGCAAACTACGGCCCGCAGGCCGGATCCGGCCCGTTTGAAATGAATAAAACTAAAAAACAAAAAGACCGTACCCTTTTATGTAATGATGTTTACTTTGAATTTATATTAGTTCACACAAACACTCCATCCATGCTTTTGTTCCGGCCCTCCGGTCCAGTTTAAGAACCCATTGTGACCCTCGAGTCAAAAAGTTTTCCCACCCCTGCTCTAGAGATGTAACCCAATGTGTAACTTTAGGCCAAAACTATAAAGAAGTGCCTGTAGCAAATAAGAAATAAACCCTGGGACTCAAAGAGGTGAAATGAATTGTAGCTCTTCAGGCATCATAAATACCCTTCAGCAGCAGCATGGGAATGCTGAAATAGGCATCCTCGTATCCTACAGGAGGAACCGTAACTGGAACCATCTTTGTGGGAAATAATTTCACAAAGAGCATCAAAATCTATGAAAATAAAAGTACTATTTAACCTAACATTTCTATAACTTTTAATATGCCCTAAGAGATAATACATAATATAGAGAAAGCTTTACATGAAAGATATTTCATACCTATTGTTCATGATTACCAAAAACTGAAGACATTAAATATCAAAATAAAATATAGACATGTATTTAAAGCATCATTCTATTAATATAAAACAATCTATTAGGTAATCAGTATGTTGGTACTTCAATATCTCTAATGATACCTACATAAAAATGCCATATACCTACATAAATGCCTACATTATAATGCCAAATAAGTAAATCAGGATATAAAATTGTGAGATATCAACACAGTAAAAATAACGCACAGGAAAATGTGGCCTGGAAGTAAATGTATCAAAATAGCAATAGCGCTTGCTTCTAGATGGTAGAATCATAAGTTTTTTCTTAAAAAACAAAACAAAAAAAGGTCTTTAGCAGTTTTATAACTCTAAATTTCTACAATAAATATACATTATTTTATAATCTGAAAATGTACCTGCCCTGAAATATCAATTCCCTGGTTTTAAAATAACCATGTAAAGAAAGAGCTTCCACACTTAGAGAGTGTTTTATTTATTATACACTAGATGCCCAATGCACGAAATTCTGGCAAGGGGCTCATCCCTCACAGCCCTGGCTGACTCGCGACCCTGGGCTGCCAACTGGTCATTCTGGAAGGTCGTTTTGCTATCCAGTCTAATTAGCATATTAGCTCTTTATTATATAGGATTTCAAAATTCCCCCTGTAATTCCTATTTTAAAAATACAGTCTTCCAAAATATGTGCACCCTTAAGTATGCCCATGATTTATACTGCAGGTATATATTAAGTAGGAAAAAACTGGAAACAATGCAAAAGTCCATGTACAAGTGAATAAGTAAATTATGGACCTTATATATAAAGAACTATAGAACTGATAAGAAAGAAAGAAATCTATACATACTACCAGAAAATTTTAAGTTGTGAAGTCACAAAACATCTATAAAAACAGTCTATGTAACTGCTATATTTTCTTTTTAATGAATTAATATATATACACCATAGATATGCATATACACATATTGCATATATAAAAATACTATCCTATATATGACTCAGTATATACAAAGAAAAGTCTAGGAAAGTACTTATTAAATCATTTACCATTTACTTATTGGCAGTGGGAGGTGTTGGAGGATTATACTTTTAACTTGACATGCCTCTATATTCTTAAATTATTCCCTAAGCATTCATAAATTATTTTTGTAATAATATATTAAAATAAAATTTACCCAAAGAAAAATAGAAACTATTATTCCCATGTTAATAAACAGCTCCATAGATTAATAGCTTTGAAAATATGAAAGTTATTTCTCAAAATTATATTTATTTCAATAGATTATACCTTCAATATAATAGTTTTATAATAAAAAAAGAACAAGAAAACCCACACACAACTCATTAAATTGAACATAAGACATAACATACATATATTTAAAACCTCGATGTTATTTTGCATCTAAGAGAGTGCATATAAAGACAACTATTTTAAAAGAATTATTATTAAATCCATCTTTCACTTCAAAGTTACCATGGTTTCTCAAACTAATATAACTTCCATCAATGCAAAGGCCATCCACGCCTCCATGTACACAGACATAATTCAAAAGGGAGGAAAAAATATATGAAAACTAACCAACGAACCTAAAGATTTTTAGCTCTGGCCAACTGTTATTTATTACTACTCTTGTTGCCCTGGTAAACACAGCTTTATAAAAGGATCTTTAAAGGAGAAAACTGAGCTGAATTCTCCAGATGAGTAGCACTATTTCAGAACAAGACAAATAGCTGAAAAGAGAGTCTAATGTAAATTAGACTTACTTAATATAGCAAATACAGACAACAGCAGCATTGTTCACGCAAAGCCAGTGATACCACATTAATGTCTGCCTTACAAAGCCGGATACAAATCATTCATTCATCCATTCCACTTTTATTAAGCACTTAGTATGTGCCACTGACATTATATGGGGTATTTGGAAAAAAAAATAAAGCCATACAGAAAGAGCCCATCCTCACCCTCCTTGCCCTCCAAAAAGTGAGACAAAAAATTAGAAATCACTCAACTATAATAATAAAAGTATAACATGCTAATTAGACTGGATGTGCTTCTGGACAACCTTGCGGATGAAGCCAGGGCTGCGAGGGAAGCCCGGGTTACGGGTGCCAGAGGGAAGCCGGTGCCAGCAGCCGGGGGAATGAAGGCCTACTCTTGCACAAATTTCATGCATCGGGCCTCTAGTTGCTATAATAAAGAGAAGTACGGAAGATATATTGGGGGAGAGAAAGATGAGAAAGGATTTGCTGAGAGGGTGGCATTTTCGGCTGGACTTTAAAAACAAAGATTAATAGGGCTAATCAGGCCACCCGCTAGTAAACAGCAAGAAGTCAGATGTGAGTAGAACAGAATTATTCCCTAGAGCAGAATGTCCAATTAAGTTTGAATCTGAGGGATGATGACTCTGATGCATGTCCCATCTAGAATACAAGCCACATCCCAGCTGCCAAAGTAAAGCACTGTGTCCTCAGACGGAGTACTTTATGAAGAGCAGACAAGCACAGTTAGAGACCCACCCCACCTGGGCCAGCTGAAGAGGAATCATCCTGAACAGGATTTCCAATAATGTTGCTTTTCAGTTATTTTGACCAAACTGACTCCTTCTATCTGCCTGAAGAGTTACTGCCAGAGGACCTCCTCTGAGAATAAGCCAGCTGGCAGCAGGCTAGCTCCAAAACACCCGAGCTTCCCAAACCCAAAGACCAGGAGATCTAAGACTGTCCCTCGGGCTCCATCATCATGCAGAACCACTGCCAAACTATAGGACCTTCTTTGCCAATTTATATTACTATACAAAGGGCAAGGCAGTTTGAGTAACAAGGCTGTTTAAATGTCTGTGTAGCTAAATGTTATCAGAACAAGTTCAAGACATATTTTGAAAAGTTCAAAAAAGGAAATTTCATATTCCTCCCAATATTTAAAATGCACACAAAGTCTCTTGCACAGTGTAAATTATTATCAAACGGGTGTGATTTGATGACAATGACCTCAAACTCCATGCATTATGGCGTCATAATTTAGCATTCAAAATTATAGTGAGGCTTGAAGATGTGTACCCCGTATCTGGATCAAATAAACCAGATCCAATGCCAACTCCTTCATGATTCTGTACACATTTTTCTTTGGTGTCTGAAATGAAAGATAGAAATGAAAGATGGTGGCATGGATGTTTAGATATACATCTCTCAGATCTCTTTTAGTATAAAATAAACTAAATTTAACTACACAGTTGAGGTTAACAAACATCTAAATAAAACAAAACTGTGCTGTTACCCTCAATCAACACATCTGCAGATTTATGTGTTCCCTGACCACCTAATGAATCATTCATGGAAGGCAGAATATGTGTGAAGCGCTGTGCTAAAGGACTGTTCATATAATGTGTTCATCAAGCCTCAAAATAGACCTACGACTTAGGGATATACTGATAATTGTTCCACAGGAAGTACTGAGAAGTTAATATCCTGAGCAAACACTAGAAAAGAGTGAGCTTGGATCACTCAGTGCTTAGAGTCAGTCTGCCTGGACAGCACTTAAATAACTATCCCGGTGGGCCTATGAGGAAAATTTTTAAGTCTTCCCAACACTGCTCTTAGTACTAATTAGTGAGTGCAGGGGCACAGGTTAGGAATCCCTGCACATGCATGAAATGGAATAATTCTTAGGCAAGCTTGGTGACACTCAGAAATGGTGTTAATCTGATAAGCTCTATCTAATGTAAAATATACTTCCATAAAACTGTTACATTCCTTTTTAGGAGATTTCTTTTTTTAATTTTATTTTTCAATTATAGTTTACATTCAATATTAGTTTGTATTAGTTTCAGGTGAGCAGCATAGTGGTTAGACTATCATATACGTTACAAAGCGTTCCCCTGATATTTCTAATACCCACCTGGCACCCTACATAGTCAGTACAATTATTATTGACTATATTCCCTCTGCTGTACTTTACATCCCTGTGACTATTTGGCAACTACCAAACTGTTACTGCTATTTTCTTTTAGTTTACCTAAAATTTGTTAGAAGACTGCAGCAATGTTCATTCATATAAAATGTTCATTGTGATTTACACACTGACTTTCACTTGGTCATTCAATAGTTTTTTAATGAGAATGGAAACCAATAGATGATGTTATCTAGAATATTTAAATACATAGATACAAAAATAAGAACATATACAGATGAAAGTGTTCATTTGGTGATCACATTTAGAATGCACAGTGAAATCAGCACAGCTGAGGAATACAGTCTCAATGCAGAATGATACTTATAAGGTTAGATGTCACACATGGTGACTTTTCTCAGAGACCCTCTAACTATGGTTTCTGAGTAGCTTCTTGCATGAGAATCAAAATGTTTATTTAACATGCAAATCTCTGCCACAATACCTGCTAAGTCAAATCAAACTCTCTCTCTCTCTCTCTCTCTCTCTCTCTCTCTCACACACACACACACACACACAGATACATAGATACACACCAATGAAACACAGTAAAACTAAATTTTGAGCACCACCTACAAACAAAGAAAAACACAGTATTCTTCCATTCTAGATTGTCCTGGAAATCCTTAGAGTAATACTCTGAAGATATATAAAAGTTCAATGTTAAAAAGAACTCATATAACAGCATTTTTTTTCTTTTAATTACTAGTTAAAGACCTAGAACCTGCCTTGTATCCATATGCACTTAATAAGACATTAGCAGACATGGCTATCGAGAGATGAGAGAGAGAGAGAGAGAGAGAGAGAGAGAGAGAGAGAGAGAGAGAGAGAGAGAGAGAGAGAGAATATAAAAATTTATGCAGGTCAATGCTCTGCCCAAACAACCAAGGTTCAATAATATATAGAAGTATATGTCTTAAAAGCCAAAGGATACACCAACTTTCATGGTCATGTAAGTTCAGTTAAAAGAGAAAACCTGTGAAGCAGAAAAGTTCACACATGTTCAATAGTATATAACGGGATTACATTTTCCTCTCGGTCAAATATTCCAACAAAACAAAACGGAAAAGGGGAAGAAGAATCCATAGATAAACCTTCCTCACAAAACCTCCCAAGTTCCCTGGGAGGGGCCAGGAGGGACGAAAGGCAGAGGCACTGGCCTTGCCCTGGGTTGGCTGCAGGGCCCCAGTGGTGTTGCTCTTCATAACTCAGGGCTTCAATTCTGTCCCTAAAGTCACGGGTGGGCGTGTGGAGGGAAGGAAAGCAAACCTTCTCTGCTGAATCTGTAATGGTCACTTGTTGGCTGATTGAGGATTCTGCCATTTTTTATTCTGAAAACCACCTCACACACCCACAGAAGAGAGAACAAACAAAGGAAACTGGGAGGCGGCAACCATAAAGAGGTCAGAAGGCATCTCTCTCTGAGAGGAGGGTTCAGGGTTCTGACTCCTACAGCAGGGCTGCGAACAAAGCAGGCGCTTAGGAGGATCAGAGAGGCACTTGGGAAGCACATGCCAAGAATAATCAATGTGGCCGCCGGCCAGGCAAGGTAACTGCAGGAACACGAAGGGCAATCCCCCCACACCTCTACAGGTAGAAAATGAGCCTCTCTGTAGCCCACCTCAGCCTAAGAACAAATCAGGTGGTAGAATTAGAAACCTCCCCCCTTCCCCATCACGGCAGTATGAAAGTGCGACTGCACGGAGTGACTGCATGCATTTTCCTCCCGATTTCCAGAAAAATCCCCTCTTCAGAGCTAGTTTCTTTAGGTTGTTTTTTCTAAGGGGGATTATAAGAAGACTAAGAAACACAAAGGAGGGCTCTGTGCTCGGCACACTGTTGATACCCAGATATCAGGAAGCTATGCATTCACACCCCCGGTGTAATCGAGTTCCACAGTAGCATGGGTACAGTGAATGCAGCCACCACGAATGTTGGCAGATTATTATACAAAGAGCAGTTATCCCACCCAGAGGGCTGGCAGGTTGACAGGGGACCAACAAACGAATAAACTGAAAGGCATAATGAGCCTGATTTCCACCCTCACACCTCCCCACACACTTTACACCCTGAGGAAAACAAGGCACTGAAATAACCTGCCGCCCAACTCTGACCAGATAGGCTTTCTCGGGATACCACAGTGCGACCACAGAATAAGATTCAAAGAAAGGAGCAGAGACTCGGCTTCACCTACCCTACAGGTCAGCACAGACGCCTCATAATCCCACAACATGGCACGTGGGAAGGTATTTTCAATCCATATGCAGCGTGACTAACAACTGAATCATTCCTCGGGTCCAACTGATTTTTGAAATTGGGTGTGGGGGGCGGGGAGAAGCTACCCTAATTCATTCTCTCACAAGAGGAAAATTTTCCAAGAGATTTGACAGAAAGCTTGCTTGGATTTGACTGCCAACTTGAGAACTCTGCAGCTTGTGTAGTCTTTCACTGATCTGAATAACATGCACAGTATTTTTTTTAATTTAAAGGTGTGCAATGTGATGACTTAATATATGTACACAATATGGAATGATTACCACAAATATGTTAGCACATTCATAGCTACAGTATTTTAAAGCCATTTCAATGGTGTAGATGTAGTATGCATTTTACATATTTTAATTAAGTACTTAGAGAATATATATCTGTATTATTAATATATGTAACCTTTGTTCTCTAGCCAACATCTCTTCCACATATAAATGACATCCTTGTTTCCCTCATTGTTAATATGCTTAAAATGAATAAAATTCTAATTATCAATTAAAAACATTTAATCACAGTAGTAAATATTTAGATGTAAATAACACATCTAAAAACGTCCATGCAATCACAATTATACACTGGTTTTCAGTAAAAAAGTCCCTTGAGAGTTTAATATAAACAGTTAACTGGAATGAAGAAATATTTCTCAAACCTGAAATTTAGGAATCAGATGCAGCTTTTTACACACACACACATACACACATGATCATTCTGATCTGTGCTTCCATTTTACTACATTTGTTGTCATAAAAATATAAACTGTGGGCACCCTGATACATTTGAACATTTACTGCTGTTTCCTCCAATCACCAGGCAGTCTCTGCTCTGATGGTGGCAACTGGCAAACCTCTTGCTTCTTTGCTGGGTAAATTGCTCTGAGTAAAAAAAAAAAGAAAAAGAAAAAAGAAATGGCATTCTATTCTTAAAAAAACAAAACTTTTGACATTTTGGGGTGTTAAGAGATGGATAAACTGTATTAGTGGAACATCAGTCCTGAAAGAGAATTTGACCTGAATAGCCATTCACTGCACTCATGCATTTATAATTACACTGGGAGATGAAGGAGAAAGGATGAAGTGGAACCATTCTTCAAGATGCATGCTGTGATTTCCCATTACAGAGATAATCTTAAACAGTAATGGTATTTCTTTAAAAGCTGAATAATTTAAAGAGTAAAACAGATGAAAAGGAATCTATGCATCCAGTACTGATTTTCTAGGTCGCCCTCATTTATGAGGGACAAGCCTATCCGCATAGCCCAACACACATTCTCCATTAGGACATGTTTCATATATATGTCTTTTCTCAAAACAAAAAATAAAGCACTGGAAATGAACCCAACATTTTATTAGTTTTTAATAAACTAGTTTATTATTCTAAGTAAGCTCTTCCAAGAAAAGCAGAAATCACTAATTTTTTTTCATAAAGGGTTTATTAATGTGTTTTTGAAAGGAAAGTTATGAATTCAAGTCAAATAAATTATAATAGTCATCCTTTTGTGTTTATCAAATATTGTATCAACTATACACATTTGGAAAATTTTATTCAATATTACAGTAGGATACAACTTAAGACTAGATTATTTTCCCCATTTAACCTATTAGGATGACAGCTCTCTTAGAATTAGATGAATAAAAAAATCCTACCAAAGTTGTCTCACAACTGACATTTTATAGTCTTGTATGGGAATACATATATATATATATATATATATATATATATATATATATACACATACACACACACATACACACACACATACATACACACACACACATACTATATATATAGTATATATCCTATATAATAAAAGTGTAATATGCAAATCGACTGAATGGCCAAACAGCGGAACAACTATCCAGATGACCATCCGTGACCATGCTATGACACTCACTGGCATCAGGCCAGCCAAGGTGGGTGCGATGCGATTGGTGGGGGCCTGGCCAGCGCCACATGATCGCCCCACAGAGGGAGGCCCAGGTCACCGGCCAGCAGGGCAATCAATTGGGGGGGCTCCACAATTGCCCCAAAGAAGGAGGCCCAGGCCACCAACCGGCAGGCTGCAGCAGGTGGGCGGGGCCGCCCTCTGTGAGGGAAGCCCAGTCCCAGGTCCCAGGTGCCAGAGGGAAGCCAGGGGAAGGAAGGCCTACTCTTGCATGAATTTCATGCATCAGGTCTCTAGTATATATATATATGTGTGTGTGTGTGTGTGTGTGTAATAAAATAATCTATTCATGTTTCCATGTTTGTTGTTCCTAACCAAAAAATGAGACTGACATAGTAAGATCCAATTGGAGACACTGCAGAAGACTTCCCAGGGTCCTAAAATACTGCCAGGGAAACCTGCTTCTAAGGCACACTTCCTAGACCTGTGGAAATGGATGTTTGCATGAGGAAAGGAAGACTGCCCAGACATTTCATGATGGCACTCTTGATAGTGACCTTTTTCTTTGAAAGCATTAGGTATCTAAACTAAATTTGAAAATGCTTCCTTTTAATTTTATTTCAGGCCAAACATATAATTTTAAACTTCCCTACAAGTAATTAACATCTCTCCACCACACAGTATTCTCTTCAGAGTTCCTTTCCTAATTACACCCCAATAAATTAAAAAAAATAGTAAAGTATAGTAAGACACCAACAGATTCACTGATAACAAATTTTAAAAAGTGATATGACTTTATAATGTCCTAGTTCTAAACTGATGTGCCTAAGCATTTTAGAAATATTTGTAATACAACTGAAAAACTGAGGTAACTAGTTCGCATATCAATTTGAACCTCAGATTTCTTGATCATTCACGAATTCGATTTGTGAGTGACTTTTTATACTTTTGCATTTTAAATATTTGCATTCTTTATAATAGTGGCACAGGTCCACTAAAGTTTTTCTTTTGAGTTTTAATCAAGATATAGTTTACTTTTAAGTCAATTTATGATTGTAGTACAAGCTAGAAATAGAATTAACTAAAACATTTCCAAGTGTTCTCTCCTATATAGGGGAGTTTATTCCTATTTCTATTTTACTTAAAAAGTATATGTGATTATATTCTACTTGGATTAAATTGCTTATTTAGAGCAAATTAACTTACTGTTTTTGGAACAAAGCCTTTGCACCGTGCAAATTACAACAAAAAAATTAGCTTTATTAACCCATAAAAGGTGTCTACTGCCAAACTTAAAGATACATTTAAAAATCCATAATGGACTTAAAGTCATATAAATATCTCTTTTGTGAAAAGAACATACACTAAGAGTTTACAAGATTCACTCCAGTGAAAAGAATGACAAGACATAATCCTCTGGTCAGATATTTTGAATTGGTGCAAGGGACAGGTTGCTGCAAAATCAATTTTACCTTGGTGGCATTATCATCAAGAATAGTTCAAACATTCATTTCAATCCAATTATAGGGAAAGTATTCTGCAATCTTTTATCTACTGAAATAACATTGTTCCCTATCTTTAAGGACCTTACAGGTGAGGGAAAATGAGACTTGAACACTGACATACAATGGCAGTGGTCAATGCCTTAAAAGCAATAGGAACAGGGTGTTGTGGAATGGCAGAGGAGGAGCACTCACCCCTACACCTCAGAGCTCAGGGGAAACTTCCAGGGGGAGAAAGGACTGAACTCGATAATAAAAAGTGGGTTAGACCTACTGAGGTAAAGTAAAGTGACTGGCATTGCCAGAAGAGAACAGAACATGATCCAAGAGGGGGTAACAGGAAAGAGCATGAGGGCAGGGTTCCTTTGGCAGTTAACTATTAACAGAATATAAGTGTGAGGGTGAAATATTCTGACAGGGAGAATACCAGATCAGATGAGCAGATTATGATGTACAATTTATAACACCATGAAGGCTTTAGATATTCTCTTAGTAAACAAACGTGGCTACTATTGAAACTCTGGGTTAGATATTTCATGGTGGGAATGGCTATTTTCTCATTAGTATGGCTGCTCCTATGAGTGGCTATGTCTCTAGGAAGTTCTCAGTACATTTATGAAGAAACTAAAGCTAAAAGGCATTGTACATTCTACTAGCAGTAGTACTACAAGAAGAAGAATGTCCCTCATAGATATCACAAGGAAAAAGTGTTTCTCAATGGGGGTGCCAATGGAAAAATGTGGAGAAAAACTCTTTGCTTTAGGGGCCTGAAGTAGGCATTGCAAAATGTTTAACATTCTTGTACCCCAATCACTAAAAGCCAGTGGCAGCTCCCAGTCAATGTGACAAATGCAGAATGTTCCTGCACATTTTCAAGTGCTCCAGGGTGGTGCCATTCTAGTTATGAACCATTGGTCTGCATAGCAAATATCCATTAAATATAGGATCTTCCCAATTAGAAACTAAGTTTCTAGAGCACAGGGTCTGTATCACTTATGTATGTTATACTCAGTGGAATAAGGAGTTTTAAATTCTGACAGAACTAAATTAACATTACAGTTCAATCACATATTAACTGTATAATGATAAGAAAATTTAGTTCGTTTCTCTAAACCTCAGATTCTCCACACATAAAAAGCAGGCAACGTGTCCTGGCCATTGTGACTCAGTTGGTTGGAGTGTCATCCTGTGCACCAAGAGGTTGCTGGTTCAATTCCCAGTCAGGGCACACACCCAGGCCATACATTCAATCGACAGTGGGAGTGCATGCAGGAGGCAACCAATTAACGTTACTCTTTCACATGGATGTTTCTCTCACCCCACCCCCCACTTTCCTCTCTCTCTAAAAAAAATAAAATAAAAATAAAGTGACCCCAATTTATTTCTTGATTCCAAATGCTAAAAAATGCCCTACTCTACTGAATATCCTTAATTTGCAGAAAGGGGCCTGTCCTCTTCTAACACATGCCAATGTGCTAAGACAAGGTGAAGAGCTCTCCTAACACTAAAAAATGAGTAAGACAACCCTATTCTTCTGCCTAGTTTATGACATTAGAATACTGGAAACATCCCCATCTGCCCACCATTGGAAAATCAGTTAAATAATGAATCCTCTGCAGTCATAAAAATGAGAGCACAGACCTAAAATTACTGTCTTAGAAATTGACTACAGAAAAGCAGCTTCCAGAACACCATCAATTCAATATATAAGCAGAGATATCTAAAAGGTCACTGACCTAAATTTAACATAAATGTATTTTTAGATATCAGGTGATTTTATTCTCCTCTATAATATTCTGTATTGCAGGCTTTACATTGGGCATCTATCTTTTTTTTTAAATATAAATCAGGAGAAAACCCAATTTCTACACTTAAAAACACTTAAGACACACACACACACACACAAAGAAAAGAGAAAATGGGAGAAAATCCTCAGTGAAACATCAAAGAACTAACTTTTCACTCCAAACAAGGGGCGGTTCTCAACCTGTGGGTCACGACTCTTTAGTGGTCGCACGACCCTTTCACAGGGGTTGCCTAAGACCATCCTGCATATCAGCTATTTACATTACGATTTATAACAGTGGCAACATTACAGTTATGAAGTAGCAATGAAAATAATTTTATGGTTGGGTCACAACATGAGGAACTGTATTTAAAGGGCCAGAAGGTTGAGAACCACTGCCTAGGTGGCTAGTTATTGATAAACAGGAAGAGAGCAAGGGAGGTCAGACCTTGTGGAGCATGGTCAGCTGGTGGCACTGAGCCTGTTTGCTTCACCAGGAAGCTACAGCTTCATGGTCCACCGAGGGAACCACAGGTCCACCCCCAGCAGATCACTGGGGGAAGGGACAGAATGAAGGGGGGTGGGGGAGGGTAAGCACATGCACAATAAAGTCACAGTGGTGCAGGGTGAGGTGTTTACCGCAGAGGCCTGTCAGTCTAACCTGGGGAAAAGATCAGTGGCTAGTGGGTGAACCCTACCAGAAGCCCCAAGTGTTTTGGAAGTTGATTATGTTGAAAAAGCTCCTGGTTAAACCCCCAGGCGAACAAAAGTCCTCTCTCTCTTTCTCTCTCTCTCTCCCCACCCCTGGCCCTACACTTACCCATGCACTCACCTGTTCTCTCTCTTCTCTCTATAGCCACATGGCCCTAGCAGCTGCATGGCCACTGGCCCTGGGAACTCCAAATGCAGGCTTCTGGCAGGCCTGGATACTGCAGCACAGAAATGTATTACAGCTGGGAACAGCGATAAGCTACCTGGATGGGAACTGAGACCACTTAGCAGCCGCCTGGGTCTAAGTTTAATATGGCACAGGGTGTCTGGACTTTGACTCTATTTCTGGCCCCAATTTTCCATGATTGGACAGACAGAGAAGGGACATCAGAGGGGCAATCTTTTGATTTTGCATCACAAATAAATATTACCACCAGACCTCATGTTCCACTGTGGGTCCCCAAAAATGCTTTTTCTTGTGACACCGCAAGACCCCGCATCAACCAGCAACAGAAAATAGCACTCAATGGGCACAGTGTCCCCAGCTGACTATGCAAAACAATGATCTCCATTGTTCTCTTCTTATCCTATATAATAAAAGGCTAATATGCAAATTGTCCCCTCGACCAGGAGTTCGACCTCTCGCTATGACATGCGCTGACCACCAGGGGGCGGCACGGAACATGGCAGGTGTTGGCAATGCGATGCGGCAGCAGGCAGCAGTGGAGGTGCTGCTAGCACTGATGGGCCCTGGCAAAAGCAGGACTGCGGCGAGATGGTGGAGCAGGTAAGCAGGAGGCACCAGGCCAAGGCGGGTGTGAGTCTCGCAGACGACAACCAGAAGCGGCAGCAGGGGGCGGGGCTGTTGCCCAGCTCCCAGGCACTAAGAGAACTGGGCGGGTTCCTGATGACCCAGGTAGAGGGGGGTGTGCAGGGGTACAGGGCCCAGGTGCTGCCCAGGGCCCAGAGCTCAGCTGGGGACTGCCCTTCCACACCAGATACTTGTGCTTCAATCACCTGCCAGGCCAGCCGTGGGCAAACTACGGCCTGTGGGCCAGATCCGGCCCGTTTGAAATGAATCAAACTAAAAAAAAAAAAAAAGACCGTACCCTTTTATGTAATGATGTTTACTTTGAATTTATATTAGTTCACACAAACACTCCATCCATGCTTTTGTTCCGGACCTCCGGTCCAGTTTAAGAACCCATTGTGGCCCTCGAGTCAAAAAGTTTGCCCACCCCTGTGCCAGGCCCACGGGCTGCACCTGTGCACAAATTTCGTGCACTGGGCCTCTAGTTTACCAATAACTAGCTACCTACAGTATCCATCTGATTCCTATAAGAAGGAAACACTGACATTACTATCAGCTTTCAAGAGCAGGTACAAACAATGACAAATACAATGGAAAACTTATTTGGGTTTCAATTAGCTAGGTAAATATGTCTTTTTCTATTATAAAACTTGATTTATTTGATAAAGTGAGATGAAATAAAATCAGAAACACTTGTAAGAGTAGAGGAGTATTGTACTTAAATACTGAAGGGAAAGCTTTTAAATTTGTATCCCATCCTCTAGCTGTTCAGAAGCAAGGGGGAAAAGAAATCAATAAACACCAGTCCTTCATCTCCGCTCAATTTAGCTCTTTTGGTGAGCAAAGAATTCCTTATGGCAAACGTCCAAAGCATCCAAATTTCAGGCAGCTTGACAGCCCTTTCAACCAGGTCAGTGGTAACAGAGATAGTAATCAACTCTCCCACAGTGAATTTCATTCACAGAACAGGCCTGATTACGGAGCAGGTCGAATAACTGCACACTATTGACTGGAGATCAATTTTCAGAGGCTATGGAGAACAGTACACAATAAGGCAGGAGGAGGACTAGGTGAATTCAATAGTGTAACAAACTGAACCAAATGAGACCCTTTTAGTATAAAGGAAGGCCAATCATATTACCTAACATTCTGACCATATTTGCCAGGGAAATATTCTACTTTAGAAAAAAAGGGGACTTCAAATATGCAAATGAGGTTTTATCTAAACCTTGGGTGGCCAAGTTATATCTGAAAAAAATTACTGTAAATAAAAAAACAAACGACAACAACAAAAACTACCTTTAATCCTGGCTATTTTTCCTTCTTTTTGTCATATCCCTTTATATGTTGTAAATACTTGCCTATGTAAAAGTTGCTCACAATGTTATATACTGTGTTTCTGTCTTTCCCTTTCATTGCAAGGAAAATACTCTTTAATATTTAATAAAACAATTGGCATAGGCCTTATAAGTTGTGTCTACACATTATTACTAAACATTGGGAAAGTGTCGCTGGATCCAGTTACCTCAGGAATAAATGTCACAATATTTCGGGTCTGTAAGTCATCCAGCTTTCTATGATACCCCAGCCTAGCCACCCAACACATCACAATTAAAAATCACTAGGCTTAATTCTCTCTACCTATAAATCAGGTATCTATTATATCTTAGTTTGCTGGGCACATTTCCAGTGTATGCCTATTGTCCTGGACTAAATATGAATAGCCCTTTTCACTGTCAGAGGTGAACCAGTTTGCACTATAAATTAACACATTTTTCTAATTAAAAAGGTATGCAAACCTTGCCCGAACCAAGAAAAGTCAACAAAAAATATTCTCCCTTAATTCCTGATATAAACCATATTACCAATGTAATTGATTCTTATTCTTATGGCCAGTTGCTTAATTTTGACCATTCTCAAGGCCAACTGGCATAATGTTTGAGTCTTAATGACAACTTCCATTTCTTTACTTTTCCATTTACACCTCAAAATTTTAGAGTCTCAGTTCTATCTCTTTCAAACTATTGAACATATCCGTGAATTAATAAATGAAATTGACTTTCAGCAGATATGTCAATAACACTAGAACACTAGTAATTTGATCACTTCATTAATCTTAAAATATTTCTTCCTTGTATATAATTTTCAAAATCTCTTCCTAAATCTTCAAATTCTCTTTGTATTCTTTCTCTTATTTGTATTATTTCTCCAGACTTTTCACACCTCTTATTTCACTTGCTTTTCTTCGTTGATCTACTCTAGAGTTTCAACTACCACTTCTATGCTTGCGACTACAAAATCAGTCCCTTGAACTGACTTCTCCCAAAACAACAGACTTCCAATTTAGTCTGAATAGAGGATACTTCTTTAAAGCATATAGAGGCATTTGGAACTCAAGAAGTCCAAACTAGTTTATATCAATCTTGAATGTATAATCTCTCTTTAATTCTAAGTACTTTACTAATCTTTCCTTAAAAAGTATCTAATGATGAGTTAGCCCTAAATAGTAATATTCAATAACATCATTTGTGAATTAAAGTGTTCTTGACATGGAGAAAGCTAATTTTTGTAAAATAAACCTATTGTGGAATAATTCTATAATCCTTCTACCAAAGTCAACATAATAGATTCAAAACTATCAATTTCCTTTTTCTTATTTTAAAAATGCTATATCATTATGTTATTCACATTTAACATATTCTCAAATTACATTTTCTTTTTTAATTTCTTCTGAAATTTTCTATATCAAAGTTTCTTCAAACATACAAACATTAACAATCAAAGCAAAACTTACAATATTCTTTCTTCAATCCTGTTAACTATAAAGTACTAAATAATAAATGTTCTATCATCATTGATCCATCAATGATCAAAATACTATTTTTGTTGACTATAAAGACACAAGGTTCCATAACTAAATAATACCATACAAAAACAACATATAATATGTAAATACTATAAATTAGGTTTACAATAGGTTTTACTTTCTCTAAATCAAGTATTTAAAAAAGAAGCAATGGCAAAGCATTTTAATAATAAAACATCTACTTATACTAAAATACAAAGAAAAAGAAAAAAAAGAAAAAAACAAGCCAGGAGCACCCTTCACATGATATATTTATAAGAATTTTGCCTCATCTAGCAAAATGAAGGGAAAAATAATGAGCGAAATTCAATGTCTACCTTACACTAGATAGAATATTTTTGAAGCCTTAGATGTACATAGATTAAAAATAAGGGTAATAGGGGAAAAGAGAGAAGCTCTAAGAATACTCCTAACATATGGCATTACATTAACAAACCCATTGGGTGTTCTCACTTTGTAGAGTAGGGGCTTCTTTTCAGAATCATAGCAAGGAGTAAAATAAGTCAAAATTAAGCATAGCATCTCTGTCTTGTTTGAAGTAAAATGTATAGTTTAGTTCACAGAACACCACTATTTTCAATATTAAGAGGTAGTGTATTAGATTGAACTCTATGTAACAATTCATGTAACCCTATATCAAATATTTTAAAACTATCTAAATATACATTTATACTGTGGACCATAATAACTCTATTTTAGCATCCATGATAGCCAAAAAACTACTCAAACATTAGGGGGTACATTTTCAGCACAGCATGTGAGGATTTAGCCCAGAGATTCCCATTAACTTCAATGGGAGTTTCATGGTTCAGTCTTACCACACACTGCGTTGAAAATTTACCCCAAAGCAGCTGAGGGAAAGCTCCCCAAAAGGAAGCAAATTTTAAATTTGGCAACACAAATCCTTCCCTTTTGGTATAATTACCCATTCACCATTCTTAAAGTTAGAATATAAAATGGTATTCTTCCCCCTAACACTAGTTGTTTTCTCTTCAAAGTAAAAGCAAAATAGTTTAGAGTTAATTTTTAATTATGATGGCTCTGTTGCCCATTAATATTATCCTCATAGTGAAAATCTTCCAAATATTTTAGAGATTTCACTGAAAATAATGTGCTGTGAGATGGCTTAAGAGTCTTGTATTTACCACAATATGCTTTAACCATGTGGTTCTCTGTTGACTCTTGACACCTTCAGTACAAAAAGAATACTAAACATGTTTTCGTGCCTTTTATCTTCATATCTGTCATATATTTTCCAAAGCTTTAGATCACGTAAATATAAATTCATATTTGAAGTTAGAGCTTATTATATAAAATATGAAAATAGGTTAGCAAAAAATACCATTTTCAGGTAATACCAATTCTTAGACTATTCTTGGCTAGATATATTCTAATACAAAGCTTTGATACATTCTAAAGCTAGATATATTCTAATACAAAATACATTTTGAAACTGGATAAGTAGTTAGCTGGATATCAGTACTGATACCATTGTAATTAGCTAGTTATGAACAATAGGAAAGGAACAAAGGGGAAGCCAAACATTATGGGCATGTCATTTGGGCAGCTTCACCAGGAAGCTGCAACTCTGCACTCCCCAGAGACCACCAGCTTATTCTCTGCAAAACACTGGGGGAAGGGGTCCAACAAAGAGAAGAAAAATGCATGCCCAGGATAGATCAGGTCACATAGGGACGGTTTTCCTGTCAGTCACTCCAGGAACAGGGATCATTGGCCAGAATGGGTGTGGCCACTGCAAGCACTTGAAATTTGGGAATACATAATGTCCTAAACAAAGGAGTTCTCACTCTTGGTTCTTGGTTCCTCTGGGCTTATGAGGCTCTCTTGATCCTATCACATTCCCCTGTATGGCCCACGGCCGTGCTTACCACACATGCAATGGACTAAGGGATGCTGCATTGGACTGTGCAGATATGGAATGGAAACTCTGGACACTGGCTGTGATTTTAGCTCTACTGAAACCCCAGCTACACTTCTTCTATGGCGAGACACAGGGAAATGGACTTTGGAAACTCAGGACTTGATTCTACAGAAATAAAGCTCTCTACAATATTGCATCCTCCCAAACAAGTCTCAAAAAAATGCCTTTTCTCGGGATATCACAAGAAATGCACCCCCACTAGCAACAGGTTTGGACAAGGACCTCTCTCTACCAGCAATATAACTACACAAGAAGTGCGGATTATAAAATCTTGTTTAATACATATAACTTTTTTAGATTAACATAATAAACTTTTTTTACATTGACAACATTTTTCCACGTATGTGGAAATTAAGGATAAAAAGTTACAAGTAAATTTCTGTAAGCAGAAAATGATTTTATGCTTACAAAGATTCAAAATTCAATTTCACCATTAAAAGCAGTAAGTAAGTTTTCCTATACTATTCTCAAATATTTAAGTGCATAGTTCCTAGAATTCCCATTGAGACACACACAATGAGTCTGATTTCTTACCTGCTTGTGGATTCCAATAGGTTATAATGGTTATGAGGTCAAAAGACTCTTTCTGTGTGTTAAAACAAACAGTGTGGCCAAGGAGACTTCAAATGCCTCAGAACACAGTCCATACTTACAGCATGCAGACACTAAAACCATCTCACTCAAGCAAACAAGTAACTTACAAACGGATCTGTCAGGTCTCATTTGGGTTAAGAGTTCTCACTAATGTTGGAATGAAGCAGCTTTTGAGCCTCAGCGGGGGGCCC
The DNA here is from genome assembly GCF_963259705.1 of Myotis daubentonii. Classification (NCBI taxonomy): domain Eukaryota; kingdom Metazoa; phylum Chordata; class Mammalia; order Chiroptera; family Vespertilionidae; genus Myotis; species Myotis daubentonii. Next base: position 195,483,987 of record NC_081840.1, read on the forward strand.
TGCTTCCTCACCTGTATAAACACAGGCAAACAACTGAACTCTAGGTCGCAGTTTCCTTCTACCCCTATTTCATAATTTCCGACATAGGAGCTACACTTTTCAATGTAATAGGTTCTCATATTCCTAAAGGGACATAATGCTCTGCAATATGAAAGTAATCAATAACATTTAATCCACTCAATGAACCCCTTTCTCTTCCTAGTTCAAGGTAAGGTATTTAATCCTATTAGCTTAAAATTTAGGGGTTTTTTTACATAATAATGTATTGTATTGAACGTACTTTTACTCCTCTAATTTATTTCATATATCCAGTAATACAAGAATACTACCTTAAAATTGCCAGGAAAGAGAAAAATTTTGCCATGTTAGGAAAAAAAAAAAATGGGCCCCAGTATAAGATGTATTGGGCAGAACCTTTTCTATTTTGTTAACCTGTCCTCAGCACTTAGAATTAGTATTGAAATATGCTCAAAAATTATTTGTTAAATGAAAAAAAAATACAGAAAAACAAAAAGCCTTTTAAATGAGAATTCACGTGCAACTTTCAAAATGACAGTTTTCTATTGAGCCACTGGAAAAGTTAATTTCTACCCATATTTCAGTAGTACTTCTGCCCTAGTATATGAGCATGTTAATATCCAAATATTGCAGTATAGCATAAAGATAATCGAAAATACATCATAAAGTTTCTATATGCGACTTATAAGCAATGCATTCAGTAAAGTGATCTGTAAAGTCAGAAGTCTACACAATAAGAACTCAATTAACACTATGGTAATAAGGTTATTAGTTGAGGCATTTAGAATTGAGCATTCTATTTCATTTATGTCTTAATAGATTATATTACCCATGTGCTGGGTAAAAATTTAGCTTTCCCCTACCTATACCAATGTAAAAATTCTATTCACAATACTTTTCGTAAACAGTAATTGTTAAGAGCCAAGACAGAAAATGCAAAAAATGTTTAATACATGGGCATCGCTCTCAAAAATCTTAAAATTAAAAATGCATACCTAATGTTTTGTAAATATTCTGAAATTCAATATAAAAAAGATATATCATCTCTGCTGCTTCAATATCTTCCTGTTGAGCTATCATGACTTACTAGATAAAATATTTGGCAGATTACTTCTCATTTCCAACAATAAAATTACAAACTCAAATCTATGCCTGAAGTCAATGTTGTATTCTAAACTGGCTTTGCTTTTAATTTTTTATGAGACTTAATATTTATTGATAGTGATATATAATCTAAATAATAATCCATCCTACCTTACCATATCTTTATCTAAAACTCCCAGCTCCTTCTTTAAATCAAGAGGAAGTCAGGACACAATCATCTCCTCCTTCAAACACTCTTATTTTAACATGCTATATAACCTTCTGTTTCCATTTCCAAGTATGAAGTATCTTTTATTTAGTAGCTACATATGTATAGATAGAAAATGTCACTATGTCTCTAGATTGCAAAAATAACTTCAAACTGAAAAAGTGAGGTATCCTGGATTGTGCAAAATCTAAAAAAAAGATAAGGAAGAAACTGATTATTATTATATTGATCTCCTTTCCCCTAAATAATTGTATTACTTTTAATTCTTTAAAACAATCACAATTCAAATCTGTAATCAAAGTGATATCAGGAAAATTAGTCAATATCTTTGTATGTGCTAATCAATTACTCTTACAAGTTACCAACTCAAACTCTCAAAAACAATTAGTTCAATGTATAGATGAGAAAACTGGGGCAAAATGAAGTCACCTGACAGATGAGCTCAGTTAGTGGGAGGATGAGGTGACGCTGCCAGCTCAGGTGGCTTCAACAAAGAAGGTGTGATCTCAAGAATTACAATGAACTTCTTTGACCACAAAGTGAGGTAGGCAGAAGAATGCCCCCTCCTCCTAGGAGATGTCCAATTCCTAAATGCCAGAAGTTGCGAATATTTTATTTATATGGCAAAAGGGAATTAAGGTTGTAATCGGAATTAAGGATGAAAACCTACTGACCTTAACATGAGGAGATTATCTAGGTAGGGCCGACATAATCACAAGGGCCTTTATAAGGGAAATAAGGAGATGAATCAGACAGAATTTACAGAGATGGCAAAACAAAGACTTGGCTTTGAACATGGAGGGTTGAGGCCATGAGCCAAGCAAGGGCTGTGGACAACCTCTAAAAGCTGGAAATAACAAGATAATTTATTTTCTCCTAAAACTTCCATAAAAATCAACATCTTCGCTTTAGGCCAGTGAGAACCATCCCAGGCTTCTGACCTCTAGGTTGTAAGGTAATACTTTTGTATTGATTTAAGCCACTGAATTAGTAGTAATTTGTGACAGCAGTGTAATGGTTAATGTCATCTTAACTGATGAGCAACTGTTTGACCAAAAACTAGTCTAGATGTTGTTGTACAGGCATTTTTTAGGTGGGATTAACATTTACAATCAGCTACCTCTAAATAAAGCAGATATCCCTTCATAATATGGGTGGGCCTCATCCAACAAGTTGAAGGCCCTTAGAGCAAAGACTAAAGAATAAAAAATTTCAGGCTGCAGAACAGAAATTCTGAGTAACCACTCAGATTGGAACATCAACTCTTCTTACCTGATTCTCTATCCTGAGCCAACTCCTTAAATTCAATCTTTCTCTCTCTCTGTTTCTCTTTCTGTGTGTGTGTGTGTAACTTATTATTAACAACATACTACTAGTTCTATTTGTTACAACTGTTTTTTGGAAAATTAATATATCAAAGTGGGTATATTAGGGAGCTTGGGCTGCTATAACAAAACTAGAGGCCCGGTGAACGGATTCATGAACCAGTGGGGTCCCTCAGCCTGGCCTGTGCCCTCTCAAAATCCAGAACCCCTCAGGGAGGTCGGACTGCCAGTTTTGGCTCAATCCCCTCAGGTCGGGCCCACAGGGATCGGGCCAAATCCGACAGTCCAACCTCCCCGGAGGGATGGAGTAATGCATGAAGTGGCAGGCATCCGGGGAGGAGCCCAAGACCAGGAAGGAGCCCAAGCCTGGGCCGGGCGTCATGATGCTCCTGCTCATCCCGGCCCTGCTCAGCAGCACTGCTGTGGACGCAGGACAGGCTTGTGCCACCACAGTTGTGCTCGCCAGCCATGAGCCGGGTGTCCGGCACCCGTCCGCTGAGCTGTGCTCCTGCTGTGGGAGCGTACTGACCACCGGGGGCAGCTCCTGTGTTGAGTGTCTGCCCCCTGGTGGTCAGTGCACATCACAGCGACCGGCTGGTTGATCAGTTGTTCGGTCGTTCAGTCGCTTAGGCTTTTATATATATAGATATATAGAGGAGATACCACAGACAGGGTGGCTTAAACAACAGAAATATATTTTTCAGAGTTCTGGACGCTGGCAAGTCCAACATAAAGGTTCTTTTGGATTTGGTTCCTGGTGAGCTTCTCTTTCTGGCTTGCCATCAGCTGTCTTCTCCATGCCCGCCCTGGGAGGAGAGAGCTCTGGTGTCCCTCCCTCTTCTTATAAGGGCATTAGTCCTATTGGATTAGGGCCCCAAACTTATGACCTCATTTAACTTTCATCAGTCCTCCCCAGGGCCTATCTCCAAAGGCAGTGACACTGGAGTTAGGGCTTCAATATATGAATTGGGGTTGAAGGGAGGAGTACATTCCGTGCATAACAGAGAAGAAACAATCCTTCAAAAGATATACACATATTTTTGTAGTTTTAATATTTACAGTTTAAGAAGACATGAGCTCCTTACCTTACTACTCAATTGGTGGGGAGGGTCTACAGTTTATTATGTAATAATATAATAAATTATTTTAATGATTTATATAGCATTTGATATTTTACAAAGCACCCATACATAGATTCCAAAAAGTTTATTAATAGTCATTCTTATGTTTACGTATGATCAAATTTGAGCTCAGTGAGATGCCCTGAATCTCAGTACATTAGTCTCACAAACAGTGTGCTGCAATTAAAACTATGCCCATTCATTCTGAATGTTATAAGCTTTGTATATTCAGATCTGCACAACAGCAACACACGGGATAACAGGGAAGAACTTCTGGATTAACACAGTATGGTAAAGTCAATTTTCAGCAATTAGTCAGCCATTACATTCCCATCCTTTTCTTAGCTCTCAGTATGTTCTTTTCTTTTTCTTTCTTATTGATTTTAGAGAGAGGAAGAGAGAGAGACTGGCATATGGGGACAACACTCTAACCAACTGAGTTGCTCCTCCCCCACCCTCCCCCCACCCCCAGGGCTTAGCTCTCAGTATAAACATGTAAAATATGCCCAGGGTTTTTAACAGAATAAAAGATAAAGAACTTTAAATATTTGGGGCATATGGGACAGACAGTAATACTGATATGAAGATTTCTATCAAATGTCTTAGTGATTTATTCCCAGTGGTTGTAGTTTCCCCAGAATGCAATGAAAGTGAAAGATCGCCATGTATTTCCCTTTAGTGGGTGTGTGTGTGTGTGTGTGTGTGTGTGTGTGTGTGTGTGTGTGTGTGTGTGTGTGTGTTGTTTTGTTTTTGAGTTTCTGAAAATGCTACATTTCTACCTTAGATTTTTCTTATTTTTTTCCACCGAAAAATGACCCTGGAAGGTAGTATAAGGTAGTATTTCAGTGCACATTTTAAAACCAGGTTCTTAGTTACACTATTTACCAATCTGTTGTCACCTGGACAAGTTATTTAATATCTCTAAGTCTCACAGTTTTGCGGCTTTTTATTTTTAAACTAAAATGGACATAATAATGCAAGACTGTTATAAGGACTGAATTAGAGAATTAATTTATACAACTTGCCAAATATCTGACAATTAATAATTGCTAAATATTACATTTAATTAGTAATGTGACTATCCACATAATCCTAGTTATGATATTTTAAATCCTCTGAATTATTAAATTTGCTCAAAAATGCTCAGAAAAATTTAACTGCTTAAGTTTTCATATTTTCAAAATCCTACAGAGTTTGTAACTGGGCAAAATTGTGGAGCACATTATACTTGTAGTTGTAGTGTACTGAGTGATGAGGGACCCTAATGATGCTTATCTAAAGACTGTATTCATAGTGACTTTGTCATTTTGTGGACTGGTGTGGGCTAACTCCATCAAATGGAGTGAGAAGACTTCAGCAGACATTGTATGTAGTTAATTCCTCTGAAAAGGAGTGACACCTGGAATAATGAGAACTATTATGACACTACACTCCTTCACAATGCATAAACTTTTCCAATCATTACCTAATCCTCAAAACAAACTTAATATAAAGGCAAAATCAAATATAAGGGCACCCTTTGCTGCTGGGGGAGCTGGAGTTCAAGAAGGTAAAATGTGGGCCTGTTATCAAAACCAGAGCTAAAATCCCTTTCTTGAGACTCCTTGTGCAGCGTTACCTCCAATAATCTTCTTCCCAAGTTAAGTAAATTAAATTGGGGGGAAAAAAACATTTATTTACAATGATATCCTATTTATTTTCTTTGATAGTGCACAGAAATAATAGCTCTCTCTTTGAGTTTTTATATCAGGATGGAGAAGATTAAAATGATTTTAAGGCACAATACTATTCTATTAACACTGTGAGTGTAGCTGATTGGGAGGCTAATATAGTCCCCGTTACTCCATAAAGATAGAAGCTACAGTCTTCACTTATGCTTTTCCTTGTCCTATCACAAAATATGATTGGGAAACAAGCTACTTCATTCTCCACTAATCTGCATTCACATTTCATAATGTACCCTTACTGTGCCCTTCAAAAAGCACCAAACCCAACACATAAAGAAAAGCCTGCGAATGCAAGAAGAAAAAAACCCACACAGTTAATAGCTTTTGATGTAGGGAGATCCATTTCCAGCCTTTCTGTAAACCCCTGAAGGACCCTGCCAGCACATAATGAATGTACTCTAACCACTCCTTGAATTATGAGATGGTGCAGAGCCGTTGTAAGGATTCTATTAATCCTTGGGTCAAAAGTGCCTTATAATATACTAAGGCACTTGCATATGATTTCACTAAAAAAATCGGCTTTATGTTTCAAAAAGTTAAAATAATTGCAGCTACTGGAGCAAGGACCAGAAGCTAGGACAGTAGTCAGCCAGACCCTCTCCCAGATGTGGCTCTGACAAGCAGTCTAATGTGCGAGAACTGCATGTAATTCAGCCTTGTGGTTTATAACAAAACAATCACACAATCAGAAGTAGTGACCAAAGTTTTCAGAGCTGTAAGAAAATTTAGAAATCAATAGTGCTGTCATTTATAAGTTTTAGGGTTTACTGCTCTCTTTATACCTTACTAGATAAAAATATATATATATATATATATATATACCCACAAAAGGTTAAGTCCTGGGTGGAAGCTTAAAAGTTTCAAAGCCTTAAGAAGAAACTTCAAAAGAAATCAGTTTACACTGTTCAATTTCTGTATCATCAGAAATTCTGCTACTATCTTTTTTAAAAAATGCATCTTGTAAACGAGACATTAGAAAAGTGGTTTAACATCCTCCACTTCCCTTTACATAGTTCCCAGAAACATGAAGAAAAGAGAGTGAGAAAGAGAGGAGAGTTCACATTATTTTCAGACACTTCATATGTTGGCAAAGATTTTACTCAAATATTCAAAACGAGCCCAAGGTAAACAATCCTAAAGACATGAAAATGACACAGAACTGAATGGAGCAATACCAAATCACTTCCTTAATCACACTAGCTCTTTTCACCGTTCAATTCCAGCAACTTATCATTATCTCTCACCTAGAAAACTGATCCTCTGCCCTCTACTCTTACCCCAACTCACCCACTTCATTATCCATCCAGTAACCAGAATGACTTTTTATATTGTAAATCAGATGTCACTCTGCCTTTTTATAACTCACCAAAATGATTTGCAAGAGAGTAGAAGACAATGCAAATTTCTTACTGTGGCGTATTGGGCCCTTACCTAATTTAGACTCTGCCTATCTTTCTAACATTTTATTTTCCCCCACTTGGTCTACCACACTAAATGCCAGCTATACTGGTTCTGTCTGGCCCTGAAATGAGACAAATGTGTTTGTGTTTCTGGGCTCTTGCTTTTGCTATTCTTCCACATCCTCAAGAGGCTTCCTCTTTCTTATCATTTGGGTCTTATCCCAAACCGTACTCCTTAATGGAGCTTTGGTGAGCCTCATTCCCTTATCACTCTATGCGCCTTTACCTTGCACTATTTTAATTAGATTTAACACTATCTAGAATTATTTTATTCAGTAAGTCACTTATAATTTTTTTCATAGTCTGTCTCCCTCAAGGAGAATTACATTTCCTGAAAGCAGTCATAAACTTTCATTTTACTGTGATGGCCCAGTGTCTCAAACACATTTGCCACATCATAGATGCTCAATAGATATCTATGCATGTAAGGTTAAATTATGATCCTCTGGAACTGTGTTTATATCGTACCTGATACATATATGGAAAATGCAGAGAAAATGAGACAAAGTTGTGCTGTAAATTTCCTTGGCATTTAACTTGCTACTCAGGAGTACTGTCATCTTGAGGAGTCTTTACTAACACTGAGATAGAAGTGAAAATGGTTTTATGGCTGTTTAGGAAACAGTAGTCAAAGCCCCACAAACCCCAAACAAGTCTGGCTCCTGTTATGTCTCTAGGATGGTTCCAACCTCCTCTCATGGTTTACAGCAGTTGCTGGTAAGAGGAAGAGCCCTGCTAACTGTATATCCAAGACCTAAAATCAAGCCCAACCTGGCTCCTTGCCTCTGCAGCCCCTCCTTTAAGATCACGTGATCTACAATTTTTCTTTTTCCTTTTTTTATATTTTATTGATTTTTTACAGAGAGGAAGGGAGAGAGATAGAGAGTTAGAAACATCGATGAGAGAGGAACATCGATCAGCTGCCTCCTGCACATCTCCTACTGGGGATATGCCTGCAACCAAGGTACATGCCCTGGACCGGAATCGAACCCAGGACCTTTCAGTCCGCAGGCCGACACTCTATCCACTGAGCCAAACCAGTTTCGGCTGAACTACACTTCTTAACACTGTCCTTGGAGGCTGAGTTCCTGACCTCATATAGAGGCCTTTCCTAACACCCTGAGGCTTATTGCCAAAGTACCTGTGGCTGATGTAGATTGGATGTCAGAACGTCCTCTCAACTCCTAAGGGAACCTATGAAGCACAGTCCTTAATTGTGTCCTAGAATTGGATAGAGAATCAAACACTTACTGTCCATGGCCAACCATGGGACTAGATATCAGATCAGAAGGGTTGGGATTCAGGAACAAGGGCACCTGTGAGTTAAGGTTTTGGTCAAGAATGAGCAGGTTCTCTTCCTGAGAAGTCAGACCTGATTCTCATCAGTCTCAGGGAGTGTTAGCTTGCTTTGAAGACTGTTCCCTCTCCAGACCCTCCAAAGCCACTCCTGCAACTTTCACTCTCTCTTATCCTTCAAAACTCAGCTTAAATATGTTAGGTTAGGTGGCTCAGGATGTACCGGAAGCCGGTCCATCCTTGCTGCTTGACACAGTCGCTGCAGGGAAGAAACATCTGCACAGCATATGTTTCAAGGGACCTGGGGTATATGGCATACCGTTCTTAATATGTTTGCTCCCCTCTTTGCACTATGTGTTTTAACCAACGTCACCTCTCTGAGAAAGGTTGTTTCCCCAGGTGGGGATTTTTTCCCTGGAGTTAGGGATTAACAGGACTAAGGAAGAGAATAAATCAGTGAAACCCCCTAGTGTTACAGAAATACCATGTACTACTTATGAAGAACTTGGACTAAGACTGTTGGCAATAAATTTGGGACTTGTTGGGCCCACATCCCCAGGGGTCTGCCCACCAGGGAAAGCACCAAAGCCTATACCCCTGGAGACCCACCGACACAGGGCAGTCCCAGGGAAGGCAAGCAGTGAGGCTGGGAGGACATAACCTTTACTGGGTAGGATAATCTCCTTCAGTCACTTCCTAGTAGCTTATCAGTAGAGCAGTGACCTTGGAATAGCCCTTATAATGGAACCTAGACAGGATTAAACTCAACAGAACTAGATTAACAAATGCCCTAACCTTTGGAATAGAATGGATAGGATTAAAATCAACTGGTATAAATACAGATGTAACAGGACTATAAATATAGAACCTGGCTGGAGAACCTGGCTATGCTGATCAACTGAACGCTGCCTCTGTGTCATTCCTTCGCTGACTCCGTCCACACCTTTGGGAACCCCTGGACCTGCTGGGGTTGTACCCCAACAAGGAGGCGGCGTAGGAAATAAAGAGAGCCAAACGGTTAAAGAGGAGAAAAGGAGAAGGTTTTAATCTGCGTCCCCGGGCGACCCAGGAACCCCAAAGACAGGGCCAGTGGATTGGCGCCCACAGGGAGGGGGGCACTTTGTTTTATACTGTGGTTGGGTGAGGGGCGGGGGCATGAACTGAGGAAGCCCTGCCACAGGGGGTCAGCAGGGTATTCAGGAAGGAGTCAGTATCTGTGTGGGGATCATGTGGATTCCAGGGAGAAGCCGGTATCTGTGTCTGGCACGCTGATCTGTTTGGAATTCCGGGGGGGGGGGGGTGGGGGGGGTCCATTATCTCATCACATGTCTGCATGTATCCGAACCTGGGCTATCTCCGACCTAACAAAATATTCCTGCCTTAGGTAGACTTCCATGATATCCCTAGTTATATCAAGTCCCTATATGTGTATTTCTGGTTAAAAATATTAATTACAATTTTTATAACAGTAGTTATCCAATGAGTGTCCAATGACTGAATTAATGAGTAGGTAGATAATTGGATAATAGACTCCATTCACTTTTCTTTTTAATTTTTTTTTAATTTATTTCAGAGAGAGGAGAGGGAGTGAGATAGAAACATCAACGATGAGAAAGAATCATGGGTGGAGCTGCCTCCTGCATGCCCCATCCAGGGATCAAGCCCGAAACCCATGCATATGCTTGACCATGACCTCCTGGTTCATGGGTCAATGTGCAACCACTGACCCACACCGGCCGGGCTAATTAGATTCCATTTCCAACCAAGCATGTAATACAGTAAGGCTAAGAAGGATTTCTTAACCATAGTACTACTGGCGTTTGGAAGTGAGCATCTCTTTGTTGTAGGAGTCTGTCCTGCACATAAAATGTTTAGCAGCATTTATGACCTTCATTCATAATCCCCCACCTCAATTGTGATGACCAAAAAATGTTTCCAGACATTGCTGAATATTTCTTGAAGAGAAAAACTGCCCCCAGTTGGGAACCTCTGGGCTTGAGTAAACTATTACAGCAATGTTAGAAGAAGCCATATGCTCTATCCCAGAAGGAATAACAACAACACAGAAGCAACCTGGGCCTACACATCACGACTTAGAGGAGTGCCCAAGAAAATCACCCGATATGCACTGTATACCATCAATAAGCCAATCTTTACTGTTAAAACCTTTTATTTGTTACTGCAGTATGGCCTATACTATCCTGAATAATACACCAAAATTAGTAGGGTGGGGTTTGTTTGGTTTTTGTCAGCATCATCCAGCAGTCAAGATGAGACATTTTACCTAATGTTGACATTTGGAACAAAGTAGAATGTCCTTGCCTAGGATCTAGATATCCTATTTTAGTCCTTTCATATTAAAAAAAAATACAAGATGCCAAAGATATTAACTACTCATCCTCAATCATAACCTACACTGAGTACACCCATTCCACTCTTTCTGACTACTATCTAACATGCATAATTTATTTAGAGGCATTAAATTTGTAAGGTCCACAAGCACTCAGCCTGAGGTGATTCAATCCTCTTCCCCTGAAGTGGGACAAGTAAAAAGCAGCAGATAAAAGAAAAGGGAACAAAGGGATTCTTAAAAAAAAAAAAAAAAAAAAAAAAGAGCTGATCTTAGAGGGCATGGAAAAGGCTTTCTTAGAAAGTAGTAATTGTAATAAGGATGCTCAGCATTTTCATACGCTATCTTTATTCCCAAAAAGCTCAAAGGATTTTGGATTTAATCTTGCAATTTCAATACACGTGTGACTGCTTGAGAAAACAAATTATTCTTGCAAAATATTCTCTTTGAAGGCACCAAAGAGCAAGATATAATTGTGTGTCCCTATGGTCAGATCACTTGACTACATCCTGGAATAACCCATGCCCTTGGCAAAGAATGAAAAAGCAGTGGTGTTCTTCGCATGAAAAAAGAAAAGAAAAGAAAAAAATAGGCTCTACATTGAAGCAGTTATTGTATAAAGTCAGGGGAGAGAGCAAAACTGTTTGTATATATATATCATAAGCCAGAGCAGTGAGTGTACTTTATCAAGAGTATACGCACTCTATTCCTCTATAACGCTGGTCATTTAATAAGTAATCATTGAGTGGGTAATCAGAATAAGAGTCAGCCAATTCTATATATTTTTTTATTTATGAGGTTTTAAGCCAGGGAAGAGGAAATCTCTACTTTCCTAAGAGCTCTCCTATTCTGCACACAACCTTAGAAACTGGGCCGATATTCCCTGAAATAGTTTCTAGACTTTAACCATCCCGTGACCTTTTGCAATTCAGCAAGAAGACCCTTTAAAAGATACTGCATTTATGTCTAATGTTTAAAGATTAAGCAGTGCACATGCACTCAGTACACAATTTGTGCTATGCACCAAGTGCCAAAAAAATAATAACTTAGGTCCCCAAATGAGTGAGTTCTTTATATGTAAAACTGCTTAGAAAAGAAGAAAAACAGATAAATTAGCATAATTCCCTCTTTCCTCAATATACTTGGCAGCACAGAACAAAACCCCCCACTGGTAAAAAAGCTGCTCCATCTGCCATCCTCTTGCTAGAACAGCTCTCTTTCTTGGAAAGATGATTTATGGGACAACCAAATCCTATCTTCCATTGTAGTTGGGTGGAATATTGTGGGAGTGAGGTTTTTTGTGGAGAATGTCCATCGATGGTAGGTCCACTGGTGAAAACAACTAAAAACTAATACTCTGGACCAATGAATTATTAGCAATCTACTGTACCTTCTTTTTCTTTCTAACCTCTTTAAAGCATGAGTTGCTATTCTTATCTGGAGATATTGCTATGCTATACATGATTTATTAGGAGAGCTGTGTACATAAGGATGAGATTTATTTAAAATAGATAAATGATCACTGCTACATAGCAATATGGAAGTATTATGGCAGAAGTATTGTCTTGCTAATTTTCCCACATAGATAATGAATAGAGCAGGTGCAAGTAACAAACCCCAGTGGTTACTGGCCTCTATTTTAATTCATAGATGCTTGGCAGATACAAAATAAAAAGGGCGGGTGGGGGGAGAAAGAAGAAGGAGAAGGAGGAGGAGGAAGAGAAAGATGTTCAAACAATTTGACCCAAATCCCCATATCCCCACTATACAACTGTGGCAGACCCAAAAATAAAGGGCAACGGATGTCTTGACTTCAGATATTGACGTCAAGACATAGTAGATCATATAGTAAACCAAGCCATCCCTTAATTTACTGAATTCAAATAGATTTCCAGGAAAGTAACTGACAAATATGATTTCCTTTCTTCCTTCACGTATTTCTCCCCTCTGGAGAAATGAGGAACATTTAAAGCTATACATTTTCATGACTCAAATAAATTTTGAGCTCTTGAAATTTACTCCAAAGCCACCCAATTTGAAGGAATATTCTTGTCTACAGGGGCAGCAAAAATAAATATGAAGCAGGAATTTGGGGGGAACATAGGCAGGCTTAGGGGTTTTTTAGAATTGAGGTCCATGGAAAAGCCTGGGACTGCAGACTGGGAGAAGGCACATCTCCATAACACAAGGAAGCCAGGTGCAGTTACATTTCCATAAGACAAGGAAGCAGCAAGGGGTATATTTCCATAAGACAAGGGGACTGGAAGTACACAAGAAAGGTCTATATTTACAAAATAAAGAGAAGGAAGCCCTTCATTCAGATGGAAAAGAAATAAGCCCAGAGGAATGGAAGGACTATGGCCTTAGTAATCACTATAGTAATCAATTTGAAGGGGAATATTGACCAATCAGAGGTGATATCAGGACAAGGGAACTGCAGCTTTTATAAACCATAGGGAAAGGAACCCAGTGGGACTCTTTCCCCCTCCCTACATGGGAGTTCATTCTGTGGGACTCTTCCCCCTCCCTATGTGGGAGTTTGTACTTGTTCTTCTATCTCCACCTTTGCTATACCACTTTCTGTCCATGGATTCATTCTTCGATTCCGGTGGACAAAAAATCCGGGTTCCAATCCAAAAATTCAATATCAAATACATTTTTCCTTTATTATAAAGAAAAGAAAAAGAAAACGGAAAAATAGAATCTTATTTTTTTCCACTGTATTATCTTTTTAAATAAGACATAAGCTGTAATATCCTTTCATCTACTCAGTAATGATGATTGTGCAATTTCCTCCTTCATTGGTCTCCTGACCTTCAGAATGCACTCTATTGTTGAAAGTTTAAGAGACCCTTTAAAGGCAAGGTAAATCTTCAGAACTATTATCCCATTCAGTTTTACATATGCATTTTTTTTACTTTATGACTCTATTAATCTTGCATTTTCAATAGCCCCCAATTTTTAATTAAAATATAAGATTTGCAGAGGTTATTTTTATTAAGGACTGATGCTTTCACTAATGGTTATTTTATTGTGAATTTCAAATGCAGTTAAGATACCTGGATGAATTAACACATTAGCAGCAGACTCAAGTGGTTGAACAAGCATAGTTAACTGTCCCCTAAGGAAGTCTAGTGGACTTAAAATAAACGTCTAGAGAATAGCTACAAAAGTTTGAAGATGGAGAACTGATTGGGAAGAGTCAGTGGGGAACTTTTTGGGGTGATGAGAATGTTCCAAATCTTGTTTTAGGTGGTGGTTACACAGTTGTATATAAGAGTCAAAAATCCTGGGATATTTAAGAAGTGTGCATATCACTTTATGTTAGTTATGTCTCTTTTAAAACCTAGACTGATCTGAGAGAAATAAAACCAAAAGGCTTTAGGGAAAGATATGGCATATCATTTATTTCTATGAACCGTTCGTTATTAAATATAGAAAAAAGTTTCACTTAGTAGGAAAGTTCACATGGAAATCTAGATACCCTACTACTTTTTAAAAATCAGAACATCTTGGAAGAATGAACCCACCTACCCTCAAGGAAGAAATCACTAAAGCTTTCAGAGTTTGCCCAGACATTACCAACTCTAGTGATTCCTACACCAACCACACATACTTATGCAAACAGAAGCCTCGATGATATTACAATCCATTCTACAGCACCATATGTAATAGTGTTTTTGATACTTTTAACCTTGAACTCTCCTCAAAAGGGGAACACAATAAGATGCAAGTTTTGTAAGGATATACTATAATACAAAGACATTCTAACACATGAATTCTACTGCTGAAAGCCCAAATGTGAACTAAAATTCATTTTTCCAAGGAAAATATTTACAGTTTAAGTGTTGTATATCTAGTTGACTGTAGACTTAAAGTAAAGTCACACAAGGCACAAGGTTTATGACTGCTGGTAACACTAGTTGTTTAGTTTTGAATAATACAATCTTCATAATCTATTCAATCTTGTCTCACAATTTAATGAGATGGAACTATTACCCAGAATTCTGCTTTCTTTGACTACAATGTGAGAAGTGGTATCCAAGGCACAAGGTTCACATGCAGACCCCACCGGTCCACTGTCTAAATTCACTTCATAGTGATTCTCATCTTAAGATGAAAGAACCTTCCTATCAAAGGTTTATAATGAGCTAGGATTTCAGTAAGGACTCACTATAGTAGTGATACTCCTTTATGTGGTTTTAAGTCAATGAAAGGACACCCAGGAGAAGTTACTCCAAAGCCTTTGGAGCTTGTTAAGACAGACATACTCAGAACCAAGGAAACATGTTATAAACATACACACACACACACACATTCACTTCTAAAATTTAAAAAATCTGAAAATCATAACAACCAACACAAGGAAAGAAATAAGTATGCAAAATCCCCCAAAATATTCATACAGTATTAAGTGTGAGAATTTACAAAGTAAAAATCTCCAAGTATAAAGTTTTAAAAAAAATTTTAAATGCCCCTTCAGTGCCTGTTGCCATTCAGCAGTTTATTTTTTGGTAACATAACTAACAGTGGAGTGGGGTATGTAATCACTTTATCCAATATTATAAACAAACAGGCTGGGAGCCTCATGACCTGAAGCACACAGAGAATTTCATCTACCACAGTGCAGTGGGTATTCCCTTGAGAGTTGTACAACTATTGGATGAATATCAAATGTGTTTCACTAAAAAAAATGAGAAACAAGATCTGAATCAATTACCTGAAGGCAAAACCAATCACACAATGAAGTCTTTGCCATCTTGAATGCAGGCGAACAGCAAGGTAGGAGGGCGACTGCACAAATATTCCACCATTATCAGCAGAAGCTACACAAACAGCACTGCAGCGCTCATTTACCTGGAGTCTGCCACATCTGTGCACAGCAGCCACAGCTGCTACCCAAGGCAGAGAACGAGGTGTTCACACCCTTAAAAAAACAAGCTATCCATTATCATCCGCTAATACAGAACATGACTCCTAGTGAATAGAGCAGAGATTCTGTGTCAGTTAATACAATTGTTTAAATTGTGGGTTTCCTCAAGAGTTAATATATCCTTCTTTTTCTGTCAATCCAGGCTTCCTGTAACCATGCAAACTGGTGTGCAATCTTTAGTATTTATTAAATGAGAGAATCAAACTATATTTCATACTTAAGTTTAAGAACACAAAATTCGGTGTACAGATCATGTGTTATGGAATTGTGCACCTGAATCCTATGTAATATTGTTAACCAGAGTGACCCAAATAAATTCAATAAAGTGAAAATAATGTACAAGATTAACTTTAAAACCCTGAGGAAGAAAGCTGTGCTAACCTTAAAAATTCCACATTTCAGACACTTTATGCTGCCCCCTGATATAGTAAAGGCATAAAAATCTAATTAGTTTTTATTAGAAAACTGTAAGACTCCAAACAATTAATCAAAGAAAATGACAGATTTAGTCACATAACAGTACTTTTCCAGAAAGATTCTGTCACAACTACTTTCAGGTGAAAATCACAAATAGAACCATTTAATATTAAATGTGCTAGTGAGGAAAAACAAGACTGGCAACTCCTTAATAACTGTCAACATTTAGATAACATGTCCTGTGTGCACAGCCCCACTTTAAGCACTTCACATGCTCTAATTTATTAATCTTTAAAACAACCTATAAGGGAGACACCATTAATATTCCTAATTTACAGATGAAGAAACCGAGGCACAGAAAGAGGAAGTGATTTTCCCACTAAGGCCATGCGGCTACTAAAGGCTGAAGTTGGGCCTTCAAAACAGGCATTCTGTCTCCCAGGCTCTCAGTCAAACTACCGCACAATTAGTATCCAAGCTACTCTCCCAAGAAGCAGATGTTTGCTGTGTTAACTCCATAAGGAAATGATATATGTATTCTGGTTTCTCTTCAGAGTCTATAAATCTTTTGTCTTTTACTAAAGACTTGCATGGAAAGGAAAAATTATAAGTTTGGATACTCACCTGAGTTGATATTTAAAAATAACATAAAAAATAAAAGTAAAGAAAAGAAAGATAACAATTTCTGACCTTTACTTGTGGTAAATAAATAATAAAAAACATAAAGCACATAAAGAACAAACAAAAAACGTATTTTAGCTTTTTTTTTTTTTTTTGCAAAACATTGGTACTTTCTTATCCATTACTGGTTATAAAGACAATTCCAATGAGAAGTTTTAAAAAATGATTCAGCAATATCTCATCCTCATCACTAGTGTAAGTGTGACATAGTTTAAAAGAGTACCTAACTTGCATTAATCTCACTAATTCTGGATTTTTTTTAAATCACATTACCTTGTAGTTATATATCATAATCTAATATGAATAAGTTAGGATTTTATTTTGTGAATATTATTTAAACACTAATAATATGCATAATGAAATGTTAGCCATTTTCGAACCTGAATAGTAAAAGTTCACAAAACTTTAGAAGTGATCTCAAATGTTTAAAAATAAAAAACCTCTCCATGACTAAAGGAATTTTCTTCAGTGCTATACAAAAAAAAAGAAAGAAAGAAAAATTGTTCAAGTAAACAATGCAGAGTTCCATAAATTGTTCAACTTTTAATAAAAATTTCCCAATTACCCATTTGTTAGGTAAAAATACACAAGGACAGGATGGATTTTTCAACCATTTGCTTCCATGTCCAAGAGTAGCCTTTATTTAGCTCAGAGCAAAACTCATTCTCCAAGCAAACAAGTAACCTCTTATCTTATACATGACGTTCATCTTACTGTTCCTTCATCTCTTCCCCTCATCATCCTTACCCTATTACCCATCATCACTGTTAGAGTAAAATCCTCCTATTTTAGAAAACAATGTTATGTCCAATCTCATCTCAAGCACAATCATTTGCCAATTTTTCCCTCTCTATTTATATCTGTGATAATATCATGCACTTTTGATTCTTATCTGCCTTAAAAAAAAAACTCCTTCAGACTACAGATTATGATATAATCTATAGGCTGTAACCTAAGGGTCAAGCAGTTAATTATTCTCCAGTTTAAATGTAATAGGTACCTTAAAACTAATTTCTAGGCATGTATTGTTTGCCCTTACCAATCTTGATTTGCAAGTTTTTGAAGGTCAAAATCTGAACTTTCCTTCTTAAAAAAAAAAAAGAAAGAAAAAGAAAAGCCTTAGCAACAATACCCTAAATAAGTAAATTCATTATACACGTATTTGCTAAAATAATCATCCATTACATATTATTTTACATTTTTCTTATGGTCGTCAATGTTTCTGCTATTTCAAATTTGTCCTTACCAACAGATTGAGATTAGTCCATATTTCTAATATCCAAAGAAAGCTTTTTCTCTACTAAAAGGGCTTATTGCTTATTAAGGCAATTTCACCACTAGGGGAGTAAAAGGGAGGCAAAGCTTCAAAAAGAGTTGTCTGTTGGCCTTTCGGGGGAAAGAGAACGTTTTACACCAGTTGAGATGGTGGCAAGTGAATTTAAAATATTGACACAAGATTGGCAGCTGCTCACATTCTGCCTGAAAGGTTCAGTCCTGGCAGGAACTCCCAGCAGCTGCTTATTTGAAACGTGAGAAAACATTTGGACAGTTAGGAGAGCCCGATTTCCCCCTGAAAATCTGCTTGGCAAAACTTCCTGGCATTTAATATGATCTTGAGAAAAGGCTTCTTCTTCTTTTTTTTTTTTTAAGTGTTCACATTTCTTCACAAAATTTGTTTTTCCAGAATAGACCATATTTTAAAAAAAACACACAACAACAACAAAAAAAACCTCATGATCTTTTTATTGCTGGCTAATATTTTTCTTCATTTAGCCAAATGTTAAGTGTAAAGTGGATGGCGAGGTCCATTTTTATAAAATAAAATGAGTACTTGGTCCATAGTAAAATATATTTAAGAGATTACCAGCAACCTGCATGAAAGTTGATTTTCTTACACCAACCTGAGATTAGACAAGAGATCATGGTCTGCAGCTCTACCAATGACTTCAAAATCTTTTCTAAGAAACGGCTTTAACATTGTGATTTAGAGAACCTCACCGGAGGATATTTTTCCATTGATTTTTGGAGAGAGTGGAAGGGAGAGGGAGGGACAGAGAGAAATATTGATGTGAGAGAGTCACATCTATTGGTTGACTCCTGTATGCACCCAGACCATGGCCGGGGAACCTGCAAACAAGGTATGTGGCCTTGACAGGAATCGAACCGGGGACCTTTCTGTCTGTGGGCCAATGCTCTATCCACTGAGCCAAACGGGCTAGGGCTAGAGAACTCTTTCTTAAGCATTTGGGCAAACTTGCAGGAACAAGTCCAATATCTTAACTCAATTCTGTAACAGTCACATTGTGAAAACCAGAATGAGCCACTTCATTCATCCATGGGCTCTGCATCCAATGACCCTGACCCAGGGATGTGTAATTTGTGTCCTCAACTTTTATAATAATTTTCTGAGCATTTCCTTCCCTTAATGGGTATTCCTCCCTCGCTTTAACTGCTTTCCTCTAATTTACTTTTAAGTATGCCGTGGCCTCTGCAGTGCTACCCTTTATCCAAGGCAGAGCAACCTAAAGGATATTGATTTATGATGGCTTTGTAATTTATATACTCTGCAATTTTCTTGTATGATTTATTCAAAAAGTAGATTGTACATTAAGCTTGGAATTCATTAGAGTGGCCAGTTTCATATTAATCCTATATCAGGTTTGTTTGGAAGATTTATGCCTTTAGAGCATGTGTAGTTGTTTGGCAGATTTTAAAGTATTTGCAAAAATCATAGTAACCCTTTAGAAACATTTGCAGTGAAACAATAAGTGAAAGCCATGACACCAATAAACAGGGGTTACATGGAAATAAAATCCTGGCATTATACATGAGGATGAGGTACTTAGTGAATATGACGTCTAAAAAGTTGTTAATTTTGAACTAATTATTTCTTTCATTAAAATAAACAGGAGAATTGTAAGAATTATCCCTTATTAAGAAGTGAAAGAAATATATTCTTGCCTGGCTCAGTGGTTAAGCAATGACCTATGAACCAGGAAGTCAGGGTTCAATTTCCAGTCAGGGCACATGCCTGGGTTGTGGGCTCGATCCCCATTGTGGGGTGTGCAGGAGGCAGCAAATCAATGATTCTCTCTCATCACTGATGTTTCTCTCTCTCCCTTTCCCTTCCTCTCTGAAATAAATGAAACTATATTTTAATAAAAGAAATATAATTTAAACCTAAAATAAATACACACTTCAGCATGCTGCTATTTTTTTGTCTTAAAAAAAGGAAACTGGATCCCTCCCAATATTTGATGATAATTAAGACAATAAGTGAAAACTTGAAAGGAACAAGTAATAATAATAATAATAGATGCCATATGCATTTTTTTACTATAAACAACAAAAATCTGGGGTAACCTTTTAGGAAATTATTTCTATTACTTTGGATTTGCTAATTAGCTAACTGCTAATTATTAAGCTTGTGTCAATACTTGAGAAAATATACAACATAAATGCTTAAAGCAAGTTACACAGATCCTTACCAATAAGCCTCACACACATCATTTTTTCCATGTAACTCAAACTGACTTTGAATTCATATACAGTCCCTCATTTGTTCAAGTTGACAATGACTCCAAAAGTAAATCACATCTTTTCTAAGATGTAAAGTGTTCAGCAGAAGGTGGCAATATTGTGCATAGATTGATGCCTCTAATTCCTTATGTGACTTTAAAGCACATTGCCAGCAAACTGATCATCTGAGTAGGCATTTACATCTCATTTCCTTTATCCTTAGAATAAGGAGGAAATTAAGCAAGAATGCTGACAGAAACGTGGGCTTACATTTTAGACACCTAGTAGATAATAACATGACCAAGGATGTTTAAAATAACAAGAACCTGACATGACACAACTGATTCCAGCAAAGGGTCCCTGATGTAGCCTCACGATGATGCTGTATAAATTAATACTTATATTTTATTATAGTATCTGAAATGTGAATTCAATATTCTGAACATTGCCATGGAATACCAGGACTGACATATCACAGAAAAGAGGGAGGAGAGATGGGGAGGGTGGACGGAGCAGGAGAAGGACAGAGGGAACTGACGCTGAACCTGTATTTTAAAGTAATTATTTTCTAATTTCATCACACATATATTATATCACATATTCAAAAGCAAGCTAAAGAGTCAACCTGTACTATGCTTATTCTCTCTAATATAGGAAATCGGACTTGGGATATTCGTGAGCATTAAAGTTATTTCAAAATTTGTAATTATTCAAATGGTTAGAGATTTTTGATTGCTCAGTCACTGAACTACAAAAACAAAAGCCGACCCTTGATTAAGTTATGATAGCCTGTAATAAATCATTTGAAGTCATTTATTTGGAAATGAAACCCTTTGTAACCTTTCCTATTATTAAAACATATCAATCTAATCAATTTTATTTTCAACACAGATATTGCTTTTCCCTGTCAAAATGTACAATTGGGATTTCTATTGAATGGAAGTAATTAATATTTAACTACAGAAATAAAGAACTCTGTTATTTAAGGATTTCATTTTACTATTATTTTTAATGTAGCAGTGGTTGTCCTGGTGGTTATTATTTGGCTGAATGAATTGAAGTGAGGCTCCCTGGGCAGCTGCTGACATAATGACTGATTGTGTGTAGAGCAGAGAATGTGAATGATAAATTTTGAAAGGCTCTGGAATTTGTGAATAACAAAAGTAGCTACACTTCCTAAAATCTAACCATTTGTTCTAAGCAACAAAAGAAGACTCAAAGGCGTTTGTTTAATGAAATTATTCGAAACAGGGTACAGAGGAATTAACAGTTATCTCTACCTGCACCATCCAGCCAGCAGCCTGTGTGCCCAAGAAGATGGATCACAAACGTGTGCTGTTTAACATGGAATAAATGGAACTAACTTGATAATATCCCCCTTAATGTTATTATGATATTCTCATGACAGCTTTCTTGATGCATTCATGCTTTTTGAAATAAAAAGGAGAGCACACAGAAATAGAAGGCATTCAAATGTCTTTTGCATGGGCAGGTTAATAATTAATTCAAGAATATTCAATATACTCAGTCTGTAATAAAAGTGGCATGAATCATTAAAAATATTTAAAAACTAGCTAGAATCCTTGGCTAATATATAAAATGCCTAGGTATACTTGAGGAGCTGATTCTTTATAACTCAGTTTCCAAGAATATAAAATGCCTATTTGGCGGATTACACAAGATTCTGCAAGTAAAACACATAATAGAAAATTTGGCAAATGCTAAGTGTTCTAATATTGGACAGTGGAGGCAGTGGTTGGGGTAATAATGGTGACAAGTACTAAGTACAATTTCAGAGTATATCTTATTTAATTCTAACACGGTCTCCTAAAATAATTAAACAAACTACCCAAGGGTAGCAGAATATGCCACCCCAAAATATGACTGTAGGGGTTCAGGACATCCCACCCCAAAATATGCTGCTTTGGAATACTGATTATTTTGAGCTGCATGCACAGAAAAAACAGCAAACGCAGGGAGAGGCTTTCTCTAAATGCCCTCTATCTACCTAAAGACAGAGCTTCCATGGGGAACTCAGCTGTCCTAACTCCTTCCTTGGGAGTCGCATCAGCCTGGGAAGATTGACTCTCATCACAAGAGAGGAGACTAGAGCTGACACCACACCCAGACGCACTATCACAAACTATCATACCTCTTCCTCTGTTCTTCCAGAGGCCTGCTCATCTTTCCTAAAATTCATTCACTCTCCCCTAAGAGGCCACATCCTCCTACTCTTTCACTATTAACATGGTACTTAAGACTAAATTCTTAGCCACCTGGAGGAGTTACTCATTTTTTCCTGGGTATCTCCCATGTGCACACTATATGTGCATCTTAAACTTCTGTTTGTTTTTCTCTAGTTAATCTGTCTTTTATTACAGGGGTCTCAGCTAAAGAACTTAGAAAGGTAGAAGAAAAATTATTTTCCATCCTTACACTCCACATCAATAACAACAGAATAGGGTAATCTGACTAAGTTAAAAATTTAGTGACTTCTCTCAAAAGGCCTCTTTTTCCCCAGGATATCCTATGCTTTCAATTAAAGGGACATGACTTGAGTGAAAACAGGAGGTGGGGGAAAGCAACTTTTCTTAGGAAAAAGAACTATATCCTAAAGCTTTGCAAAAGCTTAAGGTAGAAACTAAAAATACAGCAATATTTTAACATTACTATCAATAAGTTAGAAATTAACCTTCAGTGTTTTTGATTTTTCCAGTTTTTCAAAGTACCTATAACACCCACATTCCACTGACAGGAGCTTGTCCAAAAGAAATGAAGCATCTATAAGGCAGTGTAAAATCATACACTGACTGAGTGGCAGTCTATTCAATACAACTGAAGGAACACCAAAAAAAGGACTCCCTTTTCCAAAACTATCTGTAGGATCTCCTCAGTAATGGTCTTCAGTGTTGCCACTCAGAGACCAGAATCTTCCATTTTATCCAGAAAATAAAAGAGAACAGTTTTAAACTAGACTGTTACCTCTATAGTCAAAAAGTTCTACAGACAGTATCAGATTTTAAAACAGGCTCATTGATTTGACTTAATAAGTCAGATAGACATATAAATTATATCTTTGAGCACTGCTACTTTCACAAAGTAACATTTTATAAACATAATTCAACAAGATTTGCCTTGTGAACAAGCAAGCTACTTACTTTCAGAAACAAAGGTACACAAGATCATATCTTATAATGATAATATATTTTGGAAATATGAGAGTCTTCAATTCCAAATGAAGTTTCAAGTAAAGCCTTTGTTATTTACACTTTCTCAAGACACTGTTTTGACACGAACCAATCTTAGTTTTCTGGGAAAAGAAGACCAAATAAATCCCTTAATTCTAATTCGGTATGTATCATCCTTACTGCAGATGGATTTTAAATCCTTAAGCAATTTATCTATCAAAATTTAAAGCAAGAAACTGACTCCCAGCTGCTGATTTTGGTTTCACAGATCTACTGAATTTGCAAATCTGCTGAAAGGCACAGTAGGGCATCAAAAGCTCGCTCGTAACTAGGTTTGCAGACATTTACCAGGAAAGGGCTATGAGTTTGTCTTTGTTCCCAGCCCCAGGCTTTCAGTTAACCGGAGAGATTTGTTCTGCGTAAAGAGTCTCTTTACCTTGTGTTTCATTTCCTGTGACTTTCAATATGTCATGTTCTGGTTCTGATTTTCATAGCTCCACTCCCACACTGGTCTCCCCTCATCACGAGTTGCTGAAGCAACAGGAAAAAACATTGCTATTGGGCTAGTTCTGTTTTGGTGTCTTCCCAGAAAAATTAAATAGCCCCTATTTCACAACATTCTTTAGGTACTACATATGTAAATTATACACATCCATACTATTTAGCCACAAAAACTGGTTTACCTTAGATGAGAAACTATAGGAATATCCCTTTAAAAACACATAACATATACTACCAATGCCATACTGGAGTCTTATTTTTTAAAAACTCTATGTATTATAACAAGATCAACTATTTTATAGAAAACTTGGTGAGGTGTGAAAATAGATTTAGCAAAATCACAGCCATTATTAACGTGATGTTCAGTTACAGAAATTCCTGTACTTTTATTATTTGTTTTATATTTGTGAGGTCTATATTTTATTTATCAAAACTAATTTATCAATGGGGGATAAGGACACATATGTAATACCTTAATCAATAAAGAAATTTCAAAAAACAAAAAATAATTTATAACTATGTACATATAAGTTTATTTAATTAGAAAACAAAAGGAGTCTAGATTGACACTTAGATAGCCACTTGTATTAAACAATGGCTAACAACACTGAAAAATAGCTCCACAGAAAAGGAAAGGGAACCAACAGGGAGCACCTATTCCCATACTCATATGATATTAAAACACCTCACAGAATATTATTTTATATGGCATCTCATTAATAATATTTCAACAAATATAAAATGCCTCTTATTATTAGAACACAATTTTATGTACCACTGAGGAAAAAAGTATGTTGCCATTTAAATTGATAGACTATAGATTATTATGATGCATCCAATTTCAGATATGTTAAGATATGTATATAATGTAGAACTTGGAAAGGATAATCATAGTAGGTTGCAGACACTGTGAGAAACTTTGAAGTTCATTAACCTATTTCATCCTTAAAAACCACAAGAGAGCTTTTCATATCTATGCAATGGAGAAACTGGTGGAAAGAGATTTAGTTACTTGGTCTAGTAACACAACTAGGAAGACCATAGCTAGGATTTAAAAGTAATCCTACATTGGTTAACCCCTTCTCGATGCTTACTGCTTGCTAGATCTGAATTCTTATTAACACACTTGAAATTAGATTTGCTTATTAAAAAGTGCTTCACTATTTGGTAACTGTCTTCTAGGTGTTATCAAACCAATACAGCATTAATCAGAACATTCTTATCTGAGTCTATTAATTTCTGATCAATGAATGAGGTTGTGATGTGGAACACATAGGTAAGGCATTTGTTCAGATTATATTCAGCACAAATGTGTGTATCATAACAAGCAAAATAAGTCATAAGTCTGAATTCTGAGTACCTCAGCTATTTATATACTTCCATTTACAGGAAAAGGTAGACTTTTAATATCATTGTGAGGAAATGAAAATAAATCCATTTAGGAATGTCTGAGCAACTGCTTTAAATTATATGGTTTGCAGGTAAAATCAAGAAGACTTTATTCAATAGAAACACAGCAGAAATTGTGTTTTATGCCGATCCCTTTCAAAATGCTCCAGGTATCTGCACTCTTTCTTCTGGTGAGTCAGCTCGGTGGCTCTTGCCCCCTCAACACATCTAACACTTGAACTTGACTTCAGTGTCTTCAACTTCACAAAACCTCCAGCTGCTGCACAATGTGTCTCAGCAATTTGACAACTGCTTGCAGCTAGTTCCTGCTCTCCTGAGGCAAGTGTTCTGTGCCTAACAACTAAATGTAGATGGGACTGAACAGAGGAAGCAGAGAAGAGGGTGCACCTGAGTTGTTGGTGAAATCCATCCTGATTGTTCTCTGGGGCCTCACACTGAACAGGTGATCTTAAGAAACTACAGGTCAGAGATACAGTCAAGCCACTCACGCACACATTTTGTTAAAATGATCCTAAGTTTGTTGGTCAAGGAGATTCTATTTGCCTTTCCAGTGGAGTAAGCTGAAGAAAGGAGAACATTTTGAGACAGGCTTTTCTATGCACAGAAAAGCATCTAAAACTTTCAACCTGGGTAGGGTATTTCTTGCCTTACTGCTGGCTACCTCCCAGCTATCAGGATTTTCTCTGTTTAACTCAGGTCTCTGACTTTGGTATGAACAAAGAAAGGCCTCCGGGCAGACCTTCTGCCATTTGTATCAGTCACCCCAATACCATCATGCATTGGAGGCAGAGCATAGTCATGAATGGACTGTTGTAGACAATTTTAAAATCCATAGTTTGTTTGTTTTTAAAAAAAATGGTCAAGTTATGCATACACAGTTATAAATACACACACGTTTCTATGTAGACAAAAGATAATTATAAAAATGTACAAGTTCACTATTTAGTAGTTAAACAATAATCTCATTTCCATACCACTATCAGGGCCTTCCAGATAAGCTGTAGTAAATGCTATTATTCTTATAACTATAGCCAAGAAACTTCCCAGGATTGTTTTGTTGTTGTATTACATTTTGTCATCAAATTTGAAGAATTTATCTTTGAAATAAACAAACCAGGTTAAATTTACTTTCTTTCCTATGATAAAATGTTACTAGAGGCCCAGTGCACGAAATTTGTGCAGGTGCGGGGCCCTCAGCCTGACCTGCATCCTCTTGAATCCGGGACCCCTCAGGGGATGTCCGACTGCCTCTCTCAATCCAGGACCGCTGGCTCCTAACTGCTCACCTGCCTGCCTGATCGCCCCTAACCACCTCTGCCTGCCTGCCTGATCGCCCCTAACTGCTCCCCTGCTGGCCTGATCATCCCTAACCGCCTCTGCCTCACCCCACACCCAGAACCCAGGATTCCCTCCTCTGGCCAGTCACAGGCACCCGGGACCTGGGCTTCCCTCACCCCGGCCAGCTGCAGGCACCCAGGACCTGGGTCAGCTTCGCCCGTGCCGGCTTCACCTGGCGACAGCTGCTGGCGCCCAGGACCGCGGGGCAGGCGGCTTGTTCCTCTCCTGGGCCACAGCCTGACTGCTCCCCATTCCTCTCTTGCGAGCTCATTTGTGCCTGGCTGGTCTCCATTCCTCTCTCCCCAGTGTTAAGCATCTGAACCATTAAGGTGTGACAGCAGGAGAGTGCGATGACCATTTGCATATTAGCTCTTTATTATGTAGGATACTTCAGCCATAATGAAAAATGAGTATATGTCAAAAGTATTAAGGTTATTTTAGTTATAAAGAAACTAGAGGCCCGATGCATGAAATTCTCCCAGGGCCTTGGCTCTAGCCCCGGCCCACCGCTGCGGCCGGGGGCCTCTGCCACCTCTGCCACCTCTGCTGCGGCCCCTGCCTGCTGCAGCTTTGTTCGGAAAGGACATCTGGACATCTAATTAGCATATTATGCTTTTATTATTATAGATTTTGGCCTCTTTATAAGTTGTACCTGTTTACTTACTGAGGTTCATGATGACTTCAGTATCAACTGTGGTTTTATACTTCTGACTATAAACTATACAGGTCAACTGACACTGTAGAAAAAATCATTTACATCACATTTACTCCAATGGGAGCAATATTTGCTCCTCCCTTATTAGCTGCATGATTTAAATATTAATGATTAAAACTGCCATTTTTTTACATCAGAGCTTAAAAATCAATGCTTCCCACAAAGAAAAGCAGTGTGTTGTCAACTAGCAAAAATTAAACGATGACAAGCTCTAACGGCTACTAAATGTTTACCATATTTTAAACATTATGCTAATTACTTACACAGATAATTTCATTTAATCTTCACCACAGTCATTTCACAGAAAAGATCAAGGAACAAAGAACTCAACTAAGTGACCCAAGGTCACAAATCCCCTAAGTGGTGAGCTGTGTTTGCAGCTTAGACATTCTGTCTTCAGTCTCCTATTACTATATCCTTACATTGCATTGAAGTCACTAAATTTGCCTTTATTCCTTTTTAAAAATGTATCCAATCTGGCCCTGGCCGGGTAGTTCAATTGGTTGGAGTGTCATCCCGATATGCCAAGGTTGTGGATTCGATTCCCAACCCAGGGAGCACATACAAGAATGAACAAATGATGTAAGTATGTGGAACAATAAATGGATGTTTTTTTCTTTCTCGTCCCTTCTCTCTCTCAAACCAATAAAAAAAAAAAATTTAATTTATTTTATTGATTTTTTGCAGAGAGGAAGGGAGAGGGATAGAGTGTTAGAAACATCAATGAGAGAGAAACATCGATCAGCCGCCTCCCTCACACCCCCCACCAGGCATGAGCCCGCAACCAAGGTACATGCCCTTGACTGGAATCAAACCTGGGACCCTTCAGTCCGCAGGCTGGTGCTCTATCCACTGAGCAAAACCAGTTAGGGCTAAAATTTGTTTTAACTACCTAACCTGAACAAAGATAAAAATCATGAGAGAATCTTTGGTATATCAGTATTCAAATATTTTCCCAGTTCAAACATTTGAAAAAGTTGATTTAAAAGTTTTAATTATCATGACATGAGAAAAAAACAACACTATTATGTTAGAATTTGTAAATGGGTGTCTTAACATAATACAAATTACAACCATGCCATAAAGACAATTATTGCTATAATATATATCCCTATAATTTACTGTGCAGCATGCTACTAGTCTTCTAATGTTGGGAATGGCCATTGAAACAAATTATTTATGTCATCATTATTTAATTCTGGTACAATAATAAGTATCTCATCAGTCAGAGATAAAGTATGAAAAGGAGAAAGATAGTACGAAATATAATAAGCAAACATTTCTCTGAGAGGACGCTAATATTTTCTATGGATGAAAATAGTTTAAAGCATTCCTTGCTAATAGCCTATACTGTTCACATAATTCAATGGAAAGATAGTGGTACCGACTTGCAGAAGAAAAGCTTGGGAATCAGGAAATGAAAACACAATGAGGCTATTTTAAATTATTAGAATTCCTCAGCAGTGCTACATCATGAAAAAGTATACTTACACACTGCGTGATAGCACGTACATATATATAAATGTGTACACTATTGTGTTTATGTGCATATAAAGGTATAATTTTAATTTTGCACTATTTATTTATTTTGACCCATCCTGTTTTTAGTACTAGTGCCCTAGGTGAAAAAGCATGTGAGGGTAACAACTGTGGCATCGCTAGCTACTGTTATATGAAATATTCTATTAAAATGACATTGCCCTAAACATTAAAAACCACTGAAAAAAGTATAACAACTAAAACAGAGAAAGTGAAACTCAATACAAAGTGTTCAACATGGGACTGGCCTGGCCCCCTCCTTCAGTGCCTCTACACAAATCAGAAGGAGCTGTCTCTGATTTACTTTCAGTTGTGGAAGACACTGGCCATAAGTCCCTAGTAGAGAGAACCTCATGTTTGTTGGTGATGTGGAATCATTAAACATGAATTAGTGAAAGTAAAGCTGGACATTGCTTTTCTTCTAATAAACTGAGAGAGGCCTTTGACTTTCATAATTACTAAAAATATAGACATCCTGTTTACCCAAAAAGAAAAAACTTCAAAAAGGAAATGTACAAAAAAACTAGTGACCTCTAGTTAAAAAGAAAAATGATGGATTTTATCATTTTTAAAGAAATATTTTTCTGATGTATCTTCTCAGGCAAGGGAAACAAACAGAAAAATAAACAGATGAGACTACGCAAAACTAGAAAGTGTTGTACAGAAAAAAATAAATAAAAAATCAAACAAGCAAAAAGACAGCCTACTAATTGGAGAACATATTCACCAATGACACATCCAATAAAGGGTGAATACTCAAAATTTAAGAAATGCCAATTAAAACCATAATGAGATCATCTCACACCTGTCAGAATGGCTATCATCAATAAATCCACAAACAACAAGTGTTGGAGAGGATGTGGAGAAAAGGGAACCCTAGTGCACTGTTGGTGAGAATGAAGATTGGTGCAGCCATTGTGGAAAACAGTATGGAGGGTCCTCAAAAAATTAAAAATAAGAGCAGCAGTTCTCAACCTGTGGGTCGCCCTTTGGGGGTCGAACGACCCTTTCACAGGGGTCACCTAAGGCCATCGGAAAACACATATATAATTACATATTGTTTTTGTGATTAATCACTGTGCTTTAATTATGTTCAATTTATAACAATGAAAATACATCCTGCGTATCAGATATTTACATTATGATTCATAACAGTAGCAAAATTACAGTTATGAAGTAGCAATGAAAATAATTTTATGGTTGGGGGTCACCACAACATGAGGAACTGTATTAAAGGGTCACGGAATTAGGAAGGTTGAGAACCACTGAATAAGATCCTGGCTGGTGTGGCTCAGTGACTGAGTGTGAACCTATAAACCAGGAGGTCATGGTCCCATTCTTGGTCAGGGCACATGCCTGGGTTGTGGCTTGATCCCCAGTGGGGGGCGTGCAGGAGGCAGCTGATCAATGATTCTCTTTCATATTCTCTCTCTCTCTCTCTCTCTCTCTCTCTCTCTCTCTCTCTCTCTCTCTCTCTCTCTCTTTCTCTCCCTCTCTCCCTTACTCTCTGAAATCAATAAAAATATTTTTTAAAAATTCAAGAAATACAATGAATTTACAATCATCTACTAGGTTTTATTTTCCTACACATATACAAAAAAGGGACAAAATTAATGTCAAACAATTATTATATTTAACTACTTGCACAGTTTCCTAATTCACTGGATAATTATGTATAATCCACCAATATGCTTTAGTTACATAAATACTGTGCCATCTTAGAGTGTCACACTGAATTTATCTTCTCTTATTTAATAACTTCAGTCACATATCTTAAATGTTCTAAAGTATTCTAAAAATAATTAAATTTTACTTCCAAAAACAAAATAAATGACTGTCGAAAATCAAACATTCTTTTAAAATTTCATTGTCAGTGCCAGCTAGCTTTCATAACTAAGTGAAAATCTTAATTGTTGGAAAAATACTAAACAAGTGACTCCATACTCTAATAAAAAAAATGAACTTTATTGTTTTTTTGAGGATGACATGAATTTGGCATTGGAATCCATATGAGGTATTCTATGGGCTCAAATATTTGAGCCAAAAAATAAATCAAATTTCAAATAAGTATATTTTAAAAAATACATTATATATCCCTATGCCAAGGTATTGTAAAATAGTTGACCACAAAGAGGATTAATTTTACAGCAGAATAAATCAAAGTATTTTAATATATTTAAGATATAGTTTCATTTTTTTAAAGGATTCTGAGAGAATTAAACACTCTTCTGCAGATCTCCTATAAATGACTTGGAGAAAAAAGAAAAAGGAAAAAGACAAGAAAGGTAAAGTAGAAGCCAAAGTCAAAGCTATCAAGTAAAAGCAAGTGATTTTTTTTTAATTTCCTAATAGGAACTAGTCTCCTCTCTATGCTTTTTTGGTACTGTATTATGAGTTCAACTTCACCTGAATGTAAGGAGAATACCAAACAAGCATTCCACAAAATCTATAACACTTTCCAGTATAGTATCAGGCTCAAAAGTGGGTTCTTTTAAGTTCCCAAGAAAAGCAAGAATAGATTAAAAATAAGGTTAGAAAACACATAGTTTTTCTTTGCTTACATTTACAGTGGTGGGGAATGCCCAGCCCAAGGGCCGTATAAGGCACACAAAATCATTTAGTCTGGACCTGCCAAGGCATGAGGGGTGAGTTAATTAAATACTGACCAGATATTAGCAGGCTAATCTTTAACTTGATAATTTTGTAGGGCCCAGTAATGATAGTATAAATATCCAAATGGCCCTTGGCAAAAAAAAGGTCCCCTACCTCTGGTACAACAATGAATGGCTATCCTTCTTTACCATCCCTGAAACACATTGTACCAAGTGCCGAGGAAGATACTGACATTGGATTTGCAAAGTATGACTT
The DNA here is from genome assembly GCF_963259705.1 of Myotis daubentonii. Classification (NCBI taxonomy): domain Eukaryota; kingdom Metazoa; phylum Chordata; class Mammalia; order Chiroptera; family Vespertilionidae; genus Myotis; species Myotis daubentonii. The sequence continues at coordinate 195,515,705 of NC_081840.1, forward strand.
TTGGACAATGTTGCTCAACGAAAACTTAAATACATAAGGGTCAAGTCAATGGGCTCGTCAGCAACCTAGGTGCATACAAAGCAAGGACACTGAAAGAAAGTATTGATAAGCATTTGATACTTTAGAAAATATATTTAAGCTTAAGATCAATAAAATTACTAAACTACTTCTAACCACCATCAAATTATAGGCTATATACACATCTACCCCTCATTCTACCTTCCTCTTTCTTATATAAACAAATGATTTGAAATTCAGCAATCTCCAAGCGATGAGAAATAAAACCCTATGTGTCTGCTCTCCCATTTGTTGATAATATTCTGTATTTTTACTTAAGATAAATTTCTAATTTATTTTGGAAAGTTGTTTTAATTGGTGCAGATGGTAAACCTTTTGTTGCAATTAACAACTAGAGATGTGTGTGTGTGTGTGTGTGTGTGTGTGTGTTTACATGTGGTTAAAGCATTATACTAAATAAGGCATGGGTCACATTTCTTTCTTTCTCTATAGATTAAGTAGGTTCTTTTCCATTGCCAGAAACCAAACACAACTACCTGAACTCGTGAAAACACAATCTTTAAAATTATGAGACTTACCTATTTTAATCCTCTTTAACTAAAAACTATTACCAGCTGTCAGTATTTCAGAAAAAGAATGAAGGCACATGAATGACATTCTTTACAGACTACTTCTGAAGCCTTCTACTTAGCACTTCAAGGTATGCAAATTAAACCCAAACCTCATCTCAATGAATGATTACAGGAGACTGAAGTTACCACTTTTTATTTTATTTTAATGTTCCATTTTAGGAAGACAAGCAAAAACAGCAACCACCCTATTTAGAATCTAGATAGAAAAATGAAAAATAGGCTGGATATAGTTCCCAGAGTTAGAAGACCTGAGGACTAAGACAAAGCACAGAAAAATAAAATGGGTAGTTTCAATGGTATATTCACTTTGGTGACTGTGGAAAGGTGATAGTGACTGTAATAAGCCGAAAAGATTTTCTAACTTTGAAAAACACCTACTTTCCTAATCGAATATTTCCTATTAAAACCTTTTTGTCACAAATCAATACAAGAAATGGAATTCTGTACAAGACTGTAACTTGACAAACAACTGAAGCTCAGTCAAGGTCAGCCAACATCTGATCTGAAAGTGAAATTCTACACTATTACATTGCCCCATTCTCTCCTGCCATACTTTTCTTGGCCTTAAGGCATTTAGAAGTAATCAAAGGCAAGGGGTACTTCAGTCAGAAGTTTCTGAAGTCTAAATCTTGCTTTCTTTTCCATACTTGTTCATAACTTAATGCTTCATCCAGGAATCATATCCACACAGTTATTCTTTTTTAAAAAATATCTTTTTATTGATTTCAGAGAGGAAGGAGAGGGAGAGAAAGATAGAAACATCAATGATGAAAGAGAATCATTGATGGGCTGCCTCCTGCATGCCCCCTACTGGGGATTGAGCCTGCAACCCAGGCATGTGCCCACGGGGAATCGAACCATGACCTCCTGGTCCACAGGTCAATGCTCAACCACTGAACCACGCCAGCTGGGCGCACATAGTTATTCTTTTTTAAAAAATATATTTTATTGATTTTTTTTACAGAGAGGAAGGGAGAAGGATAGAGAGCCAGAAACATCGATGAAAGAGAAACATCGATCAGCTGCCTCCTGCACCCTCCCTACTGGGTATGTGCCCGCAACCAAGGTATATGCCCTTGACCAGAATCGAACCTGGGACCCTTCAGTCCGCAGGCTGACGCTCTATCCACTGAGCCAAACCAGTTAGGGCCATAGTTATTCTTAATGATGATTAACAACTTCTACTGAAAAATCTATGAGTGCATGAATTATCTTAAAATACTTAGGTCCTCATTAGAATACCACTTGATGTGCAATAGATTTGACTCTCCAGGTGGCAAAAGTTTAAGTCAGAAAAATATCGCCAGATTCATAACAAATGGAAGCTTATTGGAAGGGGGGGCGGAGCAATTCATGTAACTAAAATCTAGTTTTCACTATTATGATCTTACCTGTCTTCAGAATATCACCTTATTTAGACAATGTAGTTTGAATAATCCTATCTTTAAAAAAAAAAAAAAAGCTGAAAATAGCTTTATTGCTTTGTCTGACAATAAATAGTATTTGCTAACTTTCAAGAGTCTAGACATATCTAAGGACAAATATCCTATCTAATAAAAGAGAAAAATGGTAATTGGCGTACGACGATACCCTTTTCATTGGCTAATCAGGGCTATATGCAAATTAACTGCCAACTAAGACTGGCAGTTAACTGCCAACAAGATGGCGGTTAATTTGCATATGTAGGCACAATGCAGGGAGGCGAAAGGGAAAGCAGGAAGAAGCCCCCTGCCACTGACAGTGATTGGAAACCCAGGGGGGGAGCTAAGAGCTGGGGGTCAGGCCCTGCCCCCCAGCCATGATCAGAGAATCAGGTGCCTTTGCCGCCCTGGCCAGTGATAGCAGGAAGTAGGGGTGGAGCCAGCGATGGGAGCTGGGCACGGTCGAAGCTGGCAGTCCCGGGAGCTAGGGGTCCCTTGCCTGGGCCTAAAGCGGAGCCCACGATCGCGGGGCCGCTGCAGCTGCGGGTCCCCGCTGCCCGGGCCGGACACCTAGGCCAGAGGCGTTAGGCCTGGGCAGAGGCGGAGCCTGCAACCGCGGGGAGCTGGGGGTCCCCTGCCCAGGCCTGACACCTCTGCCGGAGGCCTCAGGCCTGGTCAAGGGGCCGATCCGGTGATTGGTGATCGGAGGGTGATGAGGGTCAACTCCTCTGGCCAAGGCATCAGGCCTGGGCCGGGGGCTGAGCCGGGGATTGGGGGGATATGATGGTCCCCTTGCCCAGGCCTGAAGCCTGGGTCAGAGGCGTCAGGCTTGGGCGGGGGGTGGAGCAAGCAATCAGAGGGAGATGGGGGTCCCCTGCCCAGGCATGATTCCTGGGCCAGAGGCCTCAGGCCTGGGCAGGGGCCAGAGCCAGTGATCGGGGGGAGATGGGGGTCCCCTGTCCAAGCCTGACACCTCTGGTGGAGGCGTCAGGCCTGGGCAAGGGGCCTATCAGGCGATCGGAGGGTGATGGGGGTCTACGCCTCTGGCCAAGGCATCAGGCCTGGGCTGGGGGCAGAACCAGTGATGGGGGGAAATGAGGGTTCCCTGCCCAGGCCTGACGCCTCTGTCAGAGGCGTCAGGCCTGGGCAAGGGGCCGATCCTGCAATTGGAGGGTGATGGGGGTCAATGCCTGAGGGCTCCCAGTATGTGAGAGGGGGCAGGCTGGACTGAGGGACACTCCCCTCCCCACACACACCCAGTGCACGAATTTCGTGCACCGGGCCCCTAGTAAAAATATAATTTCTGGTATTTTTAACTAAAAGTAGCATCTTGATGTACAGTGTTCCAAAAGTTTAAATGATCATGTCTATCAATATGTTTTATTAAAAAGTTGGTCATATTATGTGACCCCTTTTTCTTATTCAGTAAAATATTGCACCTATTTTCCAGGTCAATATGTGTCAATTTTACAACAACACTTTCAATTGTTACAAAGCATTTCACTGAGTGGAACTATCATAATATATTTAATTAATCTCTTTTTGTTAGCTACATAAATTGATTCTGAAACCTTCCTATTAAATGATACACTGAATTTACATGGTTACCTGTCTATTTCCTTTTTAATAGGTATAGAATAGGTTTTAATCATTAAACAATAAAAAACACTTTGTAATTTAGAAAGCCAACTACTCTGAAGTAATTTTCTCAAGAAAAATAGTCTCAGATAAAAAGCTATAATTTGGCGGGGGAATTTAATTTATTATCCAATATTTAACCCTTATTACTGTGTCCCAAAGTGACAGTGTATTTAAGAGCAACATAGTATTAGATGTATCATGGATGGAAAATAACACCTTATACAGAAAACTCTTTTACTTCTTTTTCTTAAAAAAATAAAATAAAATAAATATAAACTAATTGTAAAGAGCAATAAATCAACTGGGTTCTGGAATTATATAGCCTCTAATAGTGTCAGCCTTTTCTAGGGTAAAGGTACCCCAACACATTATATTCTCAACATAATTTCTACTTCTCAGAGTCCCTTAGTATGTATTAGTACATTTAAAACGGAAATAGTATTTGCTCTCTAATGCCCATGAAGTTGTTACAGCACATAATTATCCTCATTTTACAGATGAGGAAGCTTTGGCCAAAAAGAGGTTAAGTGACTTGATCACAATCACACATTTATTAATGGAACCAATATAAGAACAACACATTGATCTCCAAATCCAAGTGTTTTTGTCATGAGGCAAGAATGGAGGTGTTGGGGGAAGAAAATGAAATAATAGATGGAATAGGAAGGGATAAAAACAGCAGCAGAAACCTGGAAAGCCCTCAAACTAGAAGAGAAAGCCGTGAACAAACATGGCAAAGCCAGCGGCGGGAGATCATTATGGCACTCACACACATGCCGTCACAGATGTGACCTTAGAGAGCCTAACGTCCGTCCTTACACAGAGGAAAGACTAGCTGTCATGTTTTAGGTGTGAGCTTAAGTGTCGTCTATGTAAAGATGTTTCCCTCCATCACACTCTGAACAGTCTCCTGTTAGATCCTGTGCAAGGAGCTCCATGATGTGCTCAGAATGGACGAACGGGAAGACAGTCACCCAGCTGAAAGGAGAAAACCAGTCTTGTTCAGGGAACCAAACATTTTAATCTAATAATCACAAAACACCACCAAAAATCTTAATGAATACCCAGCTTCTGATACAGCAGTTCTGTTACATGCCAATAGACTATGTTTCAGAAGTGATACCTTTTTGGCTTCAAGATCCAGGACAAATAGATCTATATTTTAAAAGGAGCTGCCTCTAAGCTGAAATATTACAACTTCCATTATCAAATAATGCAATATCCTTTCTGAGACTAGTCTAGACAGACACGATCTGCTGGAGTCTGACAGTATTTTTCTTTTATGATCATGAACAGACATGAAGCAACAACGTTTAAGGCACTAAATTGTAGCCACATAAGGACTTTATTATTAAAGAAGTTTGGTTCAATGAACTACAGTTGGCTTGTCTCTGTGCAAAACATACAAAACCAGCGGGATAAACTGGCTGTTGATACTGTACTGTGCTCATATCTGCTCCTTTCCATGTATGTGCTCAAAACAGTCTCTACCGTGTTTCTTGTCCCTTTGAAACATCACTGCACTGTTTTATAAACTAGGTTGCAAGTTGATGTCATGATTCTGATTTTCAACCCAAAGACTACCAGAGATATCATAAGAGATATCTTAATAGTCTTAGAAAAGCTAAAATTAAACTTGTTACTTGCTCATTAATATGTTTCCTCAGGACTCCAGACTTTTGATCTGAGAAAATACCTCTGAGAGAGAAAAAAAAAACTTTTAGATCTTAGCTGCATGTCGGAAGGCAAGAGAAAGGGCAGATGAAAGAGACCATCTTTTCAGAATATAAACATGATTCATGCCATAACTACAGGCAGCCAAACTCAGCTGCAATAGTTTTAAAAAAATGAAAGGATCAGCTGTGTCTCAGTGGAAAAACTTCAAGTATAAAGATCCAGGGGAAACATTACCCCATTTTACTTTAATCTGTTCTCTTAATTTCCTGACCAGCCCTTTGGAAATTGTTGACTGCTCACAGTCACAAAGCCTTACAAGTGAGAATTTACCCAGCAGGTATAAATTCTTGGCTGTCTTCCCTCTGGGGATTAGGCCATTACTGCTTCTTCTACAGATTTGAAGCTCTATCTATCTTCTCCCTTAGGCTTCTCTCCTAATATTTACAGTGCTTGCCCTAAGATGAACAATAGCATTGTTTATTTTTATAGTGCAATCGCACTTATGATACATTTTGACATGTATTAATTTATTTGATCCTCACAACACTCTTTGCTGGTACATAGGCTAACTATCATTATCCCATTTTTATAAATGAGAGAGGTGGATTTCAGGAAGGTTAAATAAATTGTTCTGAACCACACAGCTGGCAGATGTGGCTCTAGGACTGGAATTAAGTTTTTTGTTTTAGGGTTTTGTTTTGTTTTTTTGTTTAATCTTCACCTGGGGATATTTTTTCCATTGATTTTTTCAGAGAGAGGGAGAGACACATGGAGAGAAACGTGAATGGGGATCTAGCCTGCAACCAAGGTACATACTCTTAACTGGAATCGAACCTACAACCCTTCAGTCATAGGGCCGGTGCTCTAACCACTGAGCAACCAGTTTGGGAGGGAATTAAGATTTTTGAGACTTGAGAACCAAGATGGTGGCATAGGTTAACGCCGGAGTTTGCTGCTTTGAACAACTACTTCAAAAGTGAAACCAAAAAACGGAAGGGACATCACCCAGAACCACAGGAACGCTGGCTGAGTGGAAGTCCTACAACTAGGAGGAAAGAGAAACGAACAGGGACAGTCAGAGGAGGCGCAGTGCTGAAGTCAAATTCTGAGGTGCGGAGTGCGTGGAGCGGGCTGGCGGCGGAGGGCGCGGTTGTTGTTTTCAATCGGGAGGGAGTCGCACACTCTGAGCTCCAGATCCGGGTGAGTCTTTAGGGACCCAGACTCAAACGGGAGAAGCGGGACTGTCTGGCTTCGGTCAGAGCGAGTGCAGCTTTCTCTCCCAGCTTTGCAGCGGGTGCTAGGACTCAGAGAGGCAGAGCCCCTTGGGACAGGACTGAGAGCCGCCATAACTGCCCTCTCCGGCCCACCCTGTTGATCCTGTGCGACCCGCCCCGCCCAAGCCCTGCATAGAGGCATTTGCCGGATAGCCTCAGGCAAAGGCTAGATTAGCACCTCCCTAGAGGACAGAAGTTCTCTCACTGCTGACACTCATAGCTGATTCTCATAGCCACTTGGCCTGGAGGTCAAACCCTCCCTGGAATTAGCTACAACAATCAAGATTTATCTATAAGACTGCGAACAAAGACCACTAGGGGGTGCACCAAGGAAGCATAACAAAATGCGGAGACAAAGAAACAGGACAAAATTGTCAATGGAAGAAATAGAGTTCAGAACCACACTTTTAAGGTCTCTCAAGAACTGTTTAGAAGCTGCCGATAAACTTAATGAGATCTACACGAAAACTAATAAGACCCCCGATCTTATATTGGGGAACCAACTAGAAATTAAGCACACACGGACTGAAATAACGAATATTATACAGACGCCCGACAGCAGACCAGAGGAGCGCAAGAATAAAGTCAATGATTTGAAATGCGAGGAAGCAAAAAACATCCAACCGGAAAAGCAAAATGAAAAAAGAATCCAAAAATGCGAGGATAGTGTAAGGAGCCTCTGGGACAGCTTCAAGCGTACCAACATCAGAATTATAGGGGTGCCAGAAGATGAGAGAGAGCAAGATATTGAAAACCTATTTGAAGAAATAATGACAGAAAACTTCCCCCACCTGGTGAAAGAAATGGACTTACAGGTCCAAGAAGCGCGGAGAACCCCAAACAAAAGGAATCCAAAGAGGACCACACCAAGACACATCATCATTAAAATGCCAAGAGCAAAAGATAAAGAGAGAATCTTAAAAACAGCAAGAGAAAGAAACTCAGTTACCTACAAGGGAATACCCATACGACTGTCAGCTGATTTCTCAACAGAAACTTTGCAGGCCAGAAGGGAGTGGCAAGAAATATTCAAAGTGATGAATACCAAGAACCTACAACCAAGATTACTTTATCCAGCAAAGCTATCATTCAGAATTGAAGGTCAGATAAAGACCTTCACAGATAAGGAAAAGCTAAAGGAGTTCATCACCACCAAACCAGGATTATATGAAATGCTGAAAGGTATCCTTTAAGAAGAGGAAGAGGAAGAAAAAGGTAAAGATACAAATTATGAACAACAAATATGCATCTATCAACAAGTGAATCTAAGAATCAAGTGAATAAATAATCTGATGAACAGAATGAACTGTTGATTATAATAGAATCAGGGACATAGAAAGGGAATGGACTGACTATTCTTGGGGGGGAAAGGGGTGTGGGAGATGTGGGAAGAGACTGGACAAAAATCGTGCACCTATGGATGAGGACAGTGGGTGGGGAGTGAGGGCGGAGGGTGGGGCGGGAACTGGGAGGAGGGGAGTTATGGGGGGGGAAAAAGAGGAACAAATGTAATAATCTGAACAATAAAGATTTAATTAAAAAAAAAAATTTTTGAGACTCTTTTTTAAACATTCTTTGTACTATATGCCTGTTATTTTAGATTTGGGCTTCTAGGCAGTTGTATGCCAATATATTGACTCTACGTAAGCAACTGAAACTGTTACAAAAAACAAAACAAAACAGCATTTAAAGTAAATATATATACTATAAGTTAATGAGAAGGGGAAATGGAGCTAACATTGATGTGTGTCCACATGAACCCTGCCCTATGCTGGGCACTTTAGACGGTATGTGCATTCATCAAGATACAGCAATAGCAACCATTTACTGCAATCATTACATATAGGAACCTAAGAAGTTGTAAAGATCAAAAACCATAACTGGCTATACATATGGATGACATGGCTTTAGTGGGGTTAGTCAGGAAAGCTCTGGAGTTACAATGAGGTAAGAGCCCTCTTTGTTGTAGAAAGCAACATTTTGAAGATGCCATAAATATATATTCTTTTCTGCCTAGCAGCATGACCTTTATTTAAATGCACTGGTTTGCTGAATAGGAAAATCAACTGCTTTTGTCAAACAGTCTTTGCACTCAGGCACCTACACCTCATTTTGCAGAATAAATCTCCATCTTTCCGCTTTTGGCCCCCACTCATATCATGAACTCCAATGCCAGCTTATTGTCTTTTCCCTAACACCTGCCTTTGACCTGTGTTACAGTCTCAGATGTAATGCTTAAAAGAAAAATGTAGACTTCCAAATGTCTACTTCTTTCACCTTTATTTTGTTTTCTACTTCTATTTTTAAGAACGTAAGTAGGTTCAACAGGGTCTCCCCCGAGGCCAGCAGACATCACTTTTATTTTAGATAGGTAAGTAACCAAATGCACAGTCTGATCTGTCTGGACGCAGTTCACACTCAAGGGCCTGCAGGAGCAAGGCAGGTTATGTAGATGAGTCAAGAGGCTGGGGAGAAGCCATGGTGAGGGCTATGGCGCATGAGGACTCACACGCTCCTCTATTGTGATCCAGTTCAAATCTGTATAGAACCCTGACAGAGGAGCTTTGCAGACTAGAGAGATCATGCAGGACATGCTGAGATACCTGGAGAAATAGAAGAACCAAGGCCCAGTGCTTCCCTTGGGATAACAGTGTCAGGACAGTCAACCCCTAGTCGACATGAACTCTTGCATGCACATCCTATCAGAACAGAAGCAAGTACCCTTCAGCTGCCACAGCAGTCAGGTGTCCTTAGAAACGTGGTTATTAATAAAAACTACTTTTTTGTTGTTACTAAAGAAAGTGTTTCCTCCTCCGGTATAAAAAGCATGACAGATGCCATTCCAAGCTGATAAGGCAAGATCCTATCCTCAGATAAACCTACAATTTTCGGAGGGTAGTTATCTGATAGTTATCTGATCATACAAGGAAGTGAAGTGCAGGGCTAAATAGTGCAGCAGGCAACAGAGGAATCACTTTGTCCCAGCTCTATCGACAATATGTAGCACCTGGGAACAGTACGGCAGGTTCACTCTATACTCTTTATAAAGTTTAAGGCTAAAAGTGCACCCTCAGTTGTAACTCCAGGCCACTGTTTTCCAAAAAGGAGAATTAAGCCCAGAAAAAATAACGTGACTTGCCAAAGGCCACAAAACCGGTTACTAGAAAAGCCCAGAGCAGGTTTCTACACGCCCAGTTACTGACTAGCAGCACTCTGCCTTGGACAGCCAAAGAACCCGGCAGAGAGGACATAGTATGAACCCTACCCATGTCACTTGTAAATCCACCATTGCATTCTAGTAAATACAGTTTTCGTTCAAGACATTTACTGAGGAGTTCTAGATATAAGGGTTTAAGTTGCTAACTAAAGCACAGATAGTTATGCCCTCATGGAAATTCAGTGTCATGGAGAATTAGATATTTGTAATTCTGGGCCCACTTAGTTTAAAGCTCATAACAAGTTCTTCTCTTCTTGTCTTCCACTAATGGGATACAATTTGGAACTCCTCAATTTCATACTGGAGACGGCAGTCACTCCTGTGGCTTCTATAATAATGTTAACATTTATCATTTTTATATTTGTTACTTAAACTCTTAGGGCTTCTTCATGTTGAAAGGTAGGAAAAATCTACGTATGCCAGGACTCTGTCATCAACTGTCAGACTTCCACACTTTAGCGAACTTTTTCTTGCCAAAGCTATGCAAATTGCCGCAGCTTCTTCCCCCATTACTGCTACGTGCGCACTTTAAGGTTTCTTAATTCTGTGCTCATTCATTGTGTTGCAGCGAGATTCACCTTTTAAAAAAAAGAAGGTCATTTTAGCATCCTTTATGATAAAAAGATGGCTGAAAACAACAGATTTTCCTATTATTCTGAAAACAAGTCCGATTTTCCAAAACTTTTCAAATGATTAATATTTATTATGTCGATTTCTCCTCAAACGGCATTCTTTAGGCTTAGGAATAAATATAACTGTGGGAAGAAATATTTTTAAAATACTTGTTAAAATATAGATTAGGTAAATATCAAAGCGCCATTAAGACTTGTACCACAAATTCCCTTTTGGGGGACAGACATTAGTGAACAGAGAAAGTATTCATTAAAACCTCTAAATGTTTGTATAATAGGCAGCTGGGAGTTGGTAAATTTGAAGGAGTGAGTGTGGAAGCCATTTCCCTCTCACATGCCACATGTTGGAAGGTGGGGGTGGAGGTTATAAACAAGACTTTTACCACAGCTTCTATAAAACGAGGCTCCATTTTCTAATGCCACTCTTTTTTTTTTTTCTTTGTCTTTTAACATCTGCTAAGAAACAGATGGTAGCAATTCAATGCCACAGCCCATGCCACAGGCCTTTCCACATGAGCCTATTTTTCATTGAGCACAGGGCACCTCTACACGACTCTGCAGAAACGGCTGGGTGGATGGATGGGCACATGTGGGGAACGGGTGGCGACTGCCACTCACAGGGAGTCGAGGGCACTGGGCGAGCTCTCTCCACACCCAGGAGAGGACAGCAACTCATCTCTGCCAGCTGCAGAGGCCAATATACTGCACAGTCTCCTTCAAATGACCTATTTAGGAAAAGAGAGCTTCAGACTAGTAACAGCGGCCCTATTTAAATATTTACTTTCTTTTCCACATCAAATAAATTCAACCCGGTAAACTAAAATCTGGTCCTGAGTGAGCCAACATGTGTCCCTTCTCTTTGTTAGAAACAACAGCAGCTTCAAAACTAAGTGAGGATCTATTTTGTCCAGCAGTTTACTTTGTTCATTAGATTCCACATGTGAGATCATGTGACACTTGTCTTTCTCTGAATGGCTTATCTCACTGAGCATATAACTCTCCAGGTCCCTCCATGCTGTCACAAAGGGTAAGAGATCCTTCTATTTTAATGCTGCGTAGTATTTCACTGTGTAAATATACCACTGCTTTTTTTTTTATCTACTTATCTACTGATGGGCACTGAAGGCTGTTTCCAGATCTTGGCTATGGTAAATTGTGCTGTTATGGGCATAGGGCTGCATACAATCTTTCGGATTGGTGTTTTGGGATTCTTAGGATATATTAGTGGCTGCCAGTGGCTGCCACAGTCTGCATTCCAATGAGCAGGGTACTAGGGTTCTCAGAGACATGGAAACATGGAACAGACTGATGAATCTCAGAGGGAAAGGGAATGGGGGGAGGTGGAAAGAGATTAACCAAAGAACGTATATGAATATATGCATAACCCATGGACACAGATAATAGTGCAGTAGGCGGGGAGGCGGGGCGAGGTGAAGGGGATCAAGGGGGACAAGGGGGACATCTGTAATACTTTCAACAATAAAGATAATTTTTTTTTAAGTGAGGAAACACTTATGCCAGAAATTGTCTTAAGCATTTACATGCACTTTCTCATTCCATACCCAATACAAACAAATGAACAAAATAACAGAAAACAAAAATAAGTAGCTTTTTATCACCCCCTGTTTACAGATGAGGATATTGAGACTTAGACACTGTAACTAACTTAGCCCAATCCTATAGCTACAAGCAGAGAAAGGAAGCAAATCCCGGCCAACTGACATTAGAATCCATGGTATTATAAACTACACTACTCGAGAATGCCACAGAAGAGCTTAACACAACTTCATTACCTTCGATTGCTACTATGTGGAGTATACAGTCCTTTACTGCAATCTGAATGCTCTTCAGTGGGCATTTGATAATACAGAATCTCCCAAAATTTTACTTTCAATGAAGACTCTCTCCTCACAAATTATCAAAATAAATTAAAATTGTTGACAATTATGGCCATTCAAAACATGCTTTTCATTCTTTTTTTTTTTTAATACATTTTATTGATTTTTTTACAGAGAGGAAGGGAGAAGGATAGAGAGCCAGAAACATCGATGAAAGAGAAACATCGATCAGCTGCCTCCTGCACACCCCCGACTGGGTATGTGCCCGCAACCAAGGTACACGCCCTTGACCGGAATCGAACCTGGGACCCTTCAGTCCACAGGCAGACGCTCTATCCACTGAGCCAAACCAGTTAGGGCTGCTTTTCATTCTAAATATTACTCATGCCACTAAAAACAGCAGAAATTCGTGTTGGTTTTAGTTAACGATGCCATGGTGTCTCTGCAGCAGCCATGGCAGTATCCTCACTAGCAATCTATCCCAGGCTGTCTGAGGAAAGGTTAACCTGGGGCATTTCCACCTAATACAAATCATGACTGCATTTCCCATTTAAAGAGGATACTCAAAAAGTAAAATCCGCCCTATACTCCTCCTTATGTAGAAGACAGGGTTTACACAGATACTTGATTTATATAAGTGAATGCAACATTATTCTTACCAATAAATTAATTTGCATTTCATTTGAAAAACGTAAGATAGCATCCTATTCTTGAGGTTCACTTTTTTGGCTTATTTTTTCTGAACAAACTATATTTCAGAAGATATATTTTTTCATTAATATTTTAAATGTCACTCAAATACAAAAAAAATGGACATACAAAACTTAGAAACTCAGTATCATAGGTCACATCTTTTTTTAAAAAAGTTTGTAGCTCTGCTTCAGCATAATGTCTTATTTATATGCAAAAGTAGTCTTAGTGTTCCATAAGAACCATTACTTAGAGAAATCAGATGTTCTAAATAATTCTCAAATATCCAAATTACATGGAGTTGACTATGAATTCATTCCCTTCTCTAAAGACCTCAGATAGATCAAGCATTAAACAAACAATATATTTTCACCACTCATGGTAAATTTAATATACACTAAAGGGTTCTTTGTGAATTGGACACATCCTTTTCTTTCCTCTGACTTTGTATTAATAAGCATTACACAAATGAACAGCAAGAATCTAGAATGAGGTGGAACTACGTATCACCCATCCATCCTCTAATGGGAATAAATATCTATGGGAAGGAAACTGTGCTACCATTTGACTCAGAAGCAAGAGACATTGGTGACACCTAAAAACCTACCTCCTCTTCCATGATAAGTGACGTTATCTTCTGCCCCAGTTCTGAGAGAGGTCACTTACACATTAATCCTGGGCTGGCCACGAATGCTGCTTCTGAATAATCCAAAGCTCCGAAGCAGTGAAAACTGTTCCGTAGATCAGCGAGCTCTGGGACACGGCAGGCTGCCTTCAGTAAACAGACCAGGAGAGGAGTGGGCTCTCTAGTTTCCTTACCCAGTTCTGCCTTCCGCCCTGTATTTCTTTTCCTTAAATGCCGCAAAATACAATTTTATAAAACACCCACTTCACACTGATGTGTACATGAAAGTACTATGCACATAAGACATATTTTGTTTAGTAAGTTTTTCCCATTTATTTTAAGATCTGAAATACTGAAGTCTTGAACAAAATTATTACTTTGAGCCACCAAAAGCTCTAGGGCAATTGTACAGGGTGGGTCAAAAGTAGGTTGACAGTCTGTCATATGGGAAAGAATACAATAATTATTAAATGATCCCACGAGAATAAACTGTTTTTGCATAATCACAACTGGAAACCCACTTTTGCCCACATTCTGTATTTCTTAATGCCACCGCGTACCCTCCTGTGAGATATGTCTGAAAAATTGGGTAATATTTGATGCTGTCAAATACTGAAGAGCACGGCCTTAGGTATCCAATGCAATGCAACAGTGAAGAGCAAATATTTACAGCCCACTGCCATTTCACAATTTTACTGTCTATTCTTGTTGCCTAAAGACACGAGTTTACAGTCCTGACTTGGATCCTAAGACCCTGGATTTGAATTCTGGTTCTACTACTTCTTCACTGTATTCCCTGCGTGTTAATTTTATAGAAAAGGGACACTAATGGATACCTTCAGCAGTTTCTTAGAAAAAGAATATTTCTCTCATATAAAAGATACTCTAATATTCCTAATGGAGTATTCTCTAATATTCCTCTCATATAAGAGATACTCAATTACTGTCATGGCTTTTCTGCTGTTTCCTATACCCACAGGTTTCCTCAGTTTATTATGAGTTAGTTTTCTAGGAAGAAATGTACCAAAGAAATATTGCCATTTCCTACATGCATGATATAAAAAGAATTTAGAAGCCACCAGCATCAGATCTTCCAAGTCTTTTTTTTTTTATATATTTTATTGATTTTTTTACAGAGAGGAAGGGAGAGAGATAGTTAGAAACATCGATGAGAGAGAAACATCAGCTGCCTCCTGCACATCTCCTACTGGGGATGTGCCCGCAACCCAGGTATATGCCCTTGACCGGAATCGAACCTGGGACCTTTCAGTCCGCAGGCCAACGCACTATCCACTGAGACAAACCGGTTTCGGCCCAAGTTAAGTCTTGATCTAACTATGGTCAGTGAAGGCATTGATTAGAAAAGTCATAAAAATAAAATCAGACTCCATATTTAAGGAAATGCTGTGTTTTCTTAATGTATGTATTAGCTATTATAAATAGCAGGTGTTTTGGATATCCCGCATGTCTTGGCCATTCTTACATTTCATCTGTCAACTTGAAGCAATAGTAAAAATATGCTTCTTATTAACATTAATTTCCTGACAACCACTCCAACTGCCTTTACATTGAATCTTCTTTCCTCTGATCCAGTGTTACCAAGTCTAACCTACTTTCCTGTGATGCTCAGGATCACCCTGATTAGGCAGATAGATGTGGCCAGGAATGTCTAATCTCAGGTAAACAGATTGTTTTTCTCATTAGCAATACTGCCTGAAAAGTCATCCTATATAATAAAACTCTAATATGCAAATCGACCAAACGGTGGAACGACCCGGTCGCTATGATGTACACTGACCACCAGGGGGCAGACATTCAATGCAGGAGTTGAGCACCTGCCCCCTGAGAGGGAGGCAACCAGCAGCAGTGATCGAGGGGTAGGAACAGCCAGCGGGCAGCACCAGGCCACCAGCCAAGGCAGGTGCCAGTGGGGCCCCCTGATCGCCCCACCCACCAGTCACCCCACAGATCAGCCCTGATCACCAGCCATGCCTAGAGACCCTACCCTATATATTGGGAACAGACTCTTAGATTTAAAAATTAAAACCTGGCAAGGCTACTCTAACAATGAAAATACGGGATGATGCAGTGATGACATGCATGGACTCTGGCTTGCACATTTTGTGGTCAGCCCTGATTCTGACACTTAAAACTGTGTGACAAAGCCAATTACTTAACTTCTCTCTGCTTCAGTTTTTCCACCCATAAGATGGGGGAAATGGTACTTCTGCCTCAGAAGGATCATGTTATGTACTACTTTTTATAATCAGGGCAAAAAAATGTAGCTGACCAACAACAGTAAGATGCCTTTCACCTGTATGAAAAGTATGGTCACTGGTGCATGCAGCATGCCGGATTATGAGAGGGATGTCCAGCTGCCGGGGATCAGGCTTAAATCAGCAGTCAGACATCCCCTGAGGGTACAGGCCTGGCTGAGAAATCCCCTCCCCCCCATGCACGAATTTCTTGCACCGGGCCTCTAGTACTAACAATATGATTCCAGTGTGAAAATATTGGTGCTAATCACATGTAAAATGCTCTTAAAGTCCCACCCCCCCGTGGAATTTAATCAGTCAGGCAACAACATTCTGTAAGTACTTTAATCTTTACGGCTTTGTTTTAAAAAACTATATAAGTAAATAGTATCCGTGCAATCAGAAGCCTACATTTTATATGTAGGCTTAGAGGCTATATCTATTATTTCTGGGCTCCTAATATTTAACCTTTATATATTCTGACCTTTAAATGTGATTGTTCTTGCAAACTCCACAGGTTTACATTATTTGTACTGTGATAATTCTAAGTAAATTTTGGTCTGACAACAAATTCGTTTACATAAATTTTAAACAATTACTGTGTCTTATAAACAGTAACAAATCTCTTTGACATGATATTTTTGAAAAGAAAACCGAAAGTCAGGGGAACTAAATTTTCTGGCAACATTTTGATTTTTATAAATTTATCCTTGCCACTCAATTTCTCTTTGTCTCAGTTTCTCCATCTGTAAAACATGGGAGCAGAACTAAATGATTTGTAAAGGCTCCTGCCAGCTCTCAAATTGATGATCTCACTTAAATCTTTTACTTAGATGAATTAAATGGCAAGTTAATAAATCATCTATTAGATTAAATGTGATGGTCTGAGCAAGTTTTGCTGGGGAATGACAGGAACTTACTTGCATTGTTGGTTTAATTTTTTAAATAATGGTTCTAGCCAAATTTAGAGCCAGTCAAATCTGACAGCTTATTCTGCAAATGACATTATTACTTGAATACAGCATTAGGCCAGATTTGGAAAGTGCTTGAAGCAGAAAAGCAAAATAGATTTTATGATGGCTTTATTTAATGCCATGTTTCTGAAAAATCACAAATCAGTTTCATTATATTTAAACACAAGATACATTTAAAGTTGGCAAATCTGCCTATAATAAGGAAGAAAGATTATTTCTCTACCTATTTGGTACAACCAGTCTGTACAGCACTGCGGTAAGATTTAATCTATTCAAATTGGAAACAAATGGGCTCTGTACAGAGTTCAAATTCATGACAGTTAAATTTCTCAAAATCAGGCCTATCGTTCTCAAATTTCTCTTTCTGGAAGGAGCACACACAAGAGAAGAGGGAGGAGAATGTAAAATGCACTGACAAAGCATATGTGCTATTAAAAAGGGAGAAAAAAATGTCTGCCCTCTCATTCCCCATTGATGTTATAATTAAAATTAGTCATACAGCAGACACTGCACCTGCCAGCCAGAAGTTTATAATGAACAGAGAGACTTACTACAGTCTCTTATCAGTGTGGCTCCCTTAGGGCCAAAAATATTGATCCCTTTCATTGAATAAATACTAAAGTAACAACAAGAATCCATTATGTCTGACCTAACAAGAATTTTTAATTGAACAAGTTACTATCTGAATGCCTAAGAAACAGTGGATAGACTATCACTTACCATTCACTTCCTAAAGTTCTTAGTAGAAAGGGCATGTAAAGAATAAGTTGAAAGTATTCATTTTCCCAAGATTGCTCTCCAAATAAATGTCCTTAGTTTTAAAGAATTAATATAGTTTCGCCATGTGAGAAACTCGATCATATACTTACTATAGCATAGTATCAATGTTTCTCAAGAAATTATCTTGCCCAATTAATAAATGATGTATTACAGCATTAACATTTAATTTTACAGAATCTCTTCTTCCAAATGCATGTCACATTTTAATATGACACACACAACTGGAATACAATGAAAAGGAAGGAAATTTCTTTCTCTTTAGAGGAGGTTATTAGCACTGAAAAGGCATGCAAGAAACTTGATGTTAAATATTTCATAGAGCATTTTTATAGGAAATGAAGATACATTAGTATCTTCCTTACACTATAGAATTTGCCTTTTAAAAAAGGCTGAGTACAATAAAGACATATACATTTTATTAGATCCTTCGTCAAAACACAACTGATAGTACAGAGATGTAGATTTGGTCAGATTAATCAACTAGTAAAAAGGAAAATTATTCTGGAGATGAAGTTTATACTCATATTCTGCATGTACATAGAGAAAAAATTCAGTAGAGAAAAATGCCAACTGTTTCAAAATTGGAATATTAAGCCTGTCATTTTTACACTAAGAACCTGCCCACTCCAAGTACAAAGAACTTTCAAAAGAACTGAAGCAATATTAACTTAGGGAGACATAATTTCTTTCCCTTAACTACCTCTATTTGATCAGTTAATAAACTGAACTCATAAGAAAAGCAAAACACATCTTAGGGACTCTCTAAAAAGCGAATCCATATGTTTTAGAAAATCAATCATACATTTACATGAGATCGCAAAAAATTGCATGAAGGCCAATCTCATAATTATATGCATTCATGAATTTAAAGGTCAGTAATCAATTTTCCTCACCAAGATTTTGGACTAAGAGGATGTTCACATTCTTCCACAAAAGTCACTGGATTAGGATTTTGTGCTTTTAAAAGCACTCCAAAACCTCCTTGTAGGTACATTAGTACTACTCACTGTGTAATTACAAAACTTTAATCAAAATATTGACATAGGAAACGGAAGACAACTAAAATGCTCCATACCCTATTCCAATTTGAGGCAGATGTTGCTTTCTCTGAAGTAGAGATTCGGCTTGCATTTTAATCGAGTGGCATAAAGGTTTTATGAGGCAGTACCTGAGAGAGAGGGAAGGGGAAAAGAAGGCATCTCTGTTTTAATTCTGATTGAACCATGACATCAGAAGTGGAATAGCATCTTTATTGACCAAACGTATAATATCAAATCACGCTAAGTGTTCTGTCAAGTCTGTGCTGGAACATTGAAGGTCGCTTTTTGGGTAAGCTAAAATCAAAATAAGGATGAGAAAACTGACACCAGGTACAAATTAATCAACCTGGGCCTTCTCCAGTCTCCAGGACTGGCGTAGCAGTGAGAAGTGGGAAGGTGTCTGCAGGTTGGCCAGTCTCCAAGATCAGTGATGACACACTGGTGTCCTATGTACTCTCTGTATGTGACTCTTACTTAAAACATATTAATCTTGCGGGGGTTGGGGGTTGGGGGAGAGCACAAGGGGACAGAGAATTTTACTCAGGCTAAGCTGCAGCTGCGTGAATGGCAAATATTTTTAAAATTCTAATTGATGCTTCTTAAATATCACATGCCAGTAATTTATTAGATGAGATACTTATTTCATTTTAAGAGAAAGTTATAAATATATTCCAAAAGTTATAAATATATTCCGGAGTTAAAGGAGTCATTTTAAAACTATAAATTTAACTGCATTCATTTATACAACTTGTTAAACTTTGCTTAAATCTCTTAAATACATTTTAAAATATGGTATAAAATACATCAAAATTATTAAGCTCAGTATTATCCTATATAATAAAAGCCTAATATATGCAAATTGTCCCCTGGACCAGGAGTTTGACCAGGGGGCAGGGCTGGCCCGCCAACCGCCAGCGGCTCCTCCCCACACCCGGACCCTACCCGTGCACGAATTCGTGCACTGGGCCTCTAGTAATACTTACAAAATATAATAACGAAAAATTACAAAATATTTGCAAAAATACTATTCAAAACTAAATTAAAATTCATTAGCAATAGTCCAGCACATTTTCTTTACTGAAAATATAATTGTGAACACTAACTCTCCACTATCTTACTTCAGTAATGTTCCTATGAATTTATTTTTAAAGAACTTTAGTCCATGGTTTACTTTAATTACTGGACTACTCTAATTTTGACCAAAATGATGTTTGAGTCAGTTGTAAATTTTTTTTTGGAATGTTGAGTTTTTCTTACATATAAAACCATTTTCATTCTTAAAAATAAGCATTGAATCCTAAATGACTATTTGTAAAAATTACTTCCTCAAAATTCTTTTTCCTATTTTAAATAACAATCTATAAAAATGTATGTACCACAAATCTCAATGTGGAAGACACTGCAGAAAATCCCCTGTCCACACATTGCCCAAAATATCCAATAAGATTTAGAGAATCAAAACAATATTTGACCAATGTCTTTTGCCAATATAAATAATGTTAAAATTCAATGGCATGCTCTCAAGAGTCTAGAATCCCTATTCTCCAAAAAAAAAAAAAAAAAAAAAGCATTCCCCCAATAAAAGAATCAGCACTATATTCTGCCTTATGAAGAGTATGAGCACAATTTAATCTTTCTAAAGTATAACTAAATGCATTCAAAAGGTAATATAGTAGTGAAGCACAGGAAAAGCCTAGAAAACAAAGCTCTGTCTAAAGTAGTCCCAAGGCAAAAAGACCATTTAACGAAGAACCGAGTCCAGGGACAGATATAGTTGTGCAATGTCCGCTGAAAGAGGGAGCCCTGGGAGCCTCTCTGGAAATGGAACCATTTTAGACTCACTAAAAAAAAATAGGCATCTAACCCGAAATGGTCCAAATTACCAGTGAGTTTGTTATCAAATTGTAACTGCCTTCATAAAATTCTGGAATTGTAGCAAAACTAAAAAGATGTGAATTTCAGCCCTGCCTGCATGGCTCAGTGGCTGAGCTTTGACCTATGAACCAGGAGGTCACGGTTCAATTCCCAGTTGGGGCACATGTCCAGGTTGCAGGCTCAATCTCTAATGTGGGGCATGCAGGAGGCAGCAGATCAATGATTCTCATCATTGGTGTTTCTCTCTCTCTCTCTCTCTCTCTCTCTCTCTCTCTCTCTCTCTCTTCCTCTCCCTCTCCCTCTCCCTCTCCCTCTCCCTCCCTTTCCCTTCCTCTCTCTAAAATCAATAAATAAATATATTATATATATATATTTAAAATATATAAATTTCAAAAGTTAATAGGTCAGAATTCCTGATTAAGTTGACACTACTGTAATTTTTCCAAAACATCTGTGTGCATGGATATATACGTTTCTGCAAGGACTTGAAAAGAGATTAATTTCAAAATGCATATTTTGAAGATCATTTTTAGATTAATCTTTCTTAACTTTGAATGAAATTGCATTGAAGATCAAAAATCTTAGCTTGAAGTTATTTTTTTCTATTATCCTACTATGTGTGCCAGGACCTTTCACTTACTGGACTGACCTCCACAGTATGTTATATTGCTTTGATTCAAAAGCCAGTTTGATTCAGCACTTTTCATCATTGTTCAAGGCTAGTACATTTCAAGACTTTTCCATTTTAGCCAATTATCTCACTTTTTCCTTCCTCACAAAACCCTGATGTTACACACTTTTTCATCTTACATTAGTTAGAGCTTTTGTCCACAGAACTGGGGTTATTTACAACACAAAATATACCTGTTCCATTCTTTTGCCACTGTTCAAAGCCACCTTATTAACTACTCTCCTTTGGTTTAGCCCAAGGGAATAGGGAGTAACCGCTGCTAGCATGGAGTGAACATAAAACCAGAAGGTACAGCCTAGAATCTTAAGGCATATGCCAACCCCGCCCTTGAGCTGGGGAAGTCAGTCCCTCAAAACCACCTCGGAAATAATTTTTTGAATTGTGAACATGATGAGTTAAGGTCATCAACAGATAATGAAGTTCCACATATTAAAACCCAGTTATCTGTAGCAACATCACACCGATGGTCTTTAGCAAGTTTTTCTTACGTAGATTTTAATTTCCCAGAAATATACAAATATTAATCAAGTTGATGCAATTAATAAAAGTAGCTCAAATATTCTGTATATGAAGATGGTATCTACCACAGCTCATTAAATGAGCATATTTTGAAGAGTTTATCATTTTATCTTTCTACCTTTCCTCGGTTGAGAAGGATGGTTGAGAAAGTCCACTAATACTTTCTTGCCTCTTATTAGCATGATCAAAGAAACAACTTTGCAGATGACTGGCTGTAGCCATGACACATAGATGCCTTTTATTGACACACCTGGTTAGGGAGACCTGCGACATTGGCATTCTTAGCTTATGTTGGTTACTTGCTCAGAAAGTTTTGTTTACTGAAGGAAACATTTTTTCCCCAGGCATAATGTATACTTTGAACATACTGTGTTTTTCCCTCTCACATTCTGGAGAGCACAAAAGGTAAACAACTCAATTTCAGTGCTAAAAGTACTGGTCATATGTCAATCATTCTAGTCTGATAATCTTCATTTAATTAGGAAAAATCATTTCATTATAAAAAACTATGTTTGATCAAGTTTCTGAATAATCTTGCAAGCACAATATATAGCAGCATGGATTTATAATGTGACATAAAGAAAACAAACCTTTGTATAAAACACTCTGGTTTTATCTTTGCTGAATACACACAATAGTGATTTTAGGAAAGGGAGAGAGGATCTGAATTTTAATGTGATTTAGAAAGACAACATCCTTCATACTCTTACTATATGTCTCAAACATCCTATATAATAAAGAGCTAATATGCTAATTAGACCAGACAGCAGAACAACCTTCTGGAACGACCTTCCGGAATGACCAGTGGGCAGGGCCATGAGGCAACCAGGGCCATGGGGCTGGGAGGCAGCGAGGGCTGCAAGGGCCCAGTCCCTTGCACGAATTTCATGCACCAGGCCTCTAGTATTTTATAATGTCTTTCCAACTTTATAATTTTTCTGAGTAAAAGCTGAATCCAGATAACATGGTCTTTTGCAATGTTTGCCCACTTGGAGTTCTGTGTAGAGAGGGTAGTTTAAAGAAAAGGTTAATTAACACAGCTGTGGCCTACATGGAACATTTTCTAGGCTAAGACAAATTCAATTCAGTTCCCCTAGAAATCATTTGACTGGAATTCTTGGCTTTCTCCCAGGCAGTTTCTTAAAAAGGTTACCAGCTTAATTGAATGAAATCAGTGTCTGCAACCATCAACAATTATCTACAGAGCAATACTTGTTATTGGATTGAATAAAATCAAAGTTATAAACCAACCACAATTATTTATGGAGCAGTAATTCACAATATTGGACAGTTTGCATCTGAGACTATTATGGAAACTTCCTGAAATCTACTTGTTTCTTCTTTTATGCAGACACCACATAAGATAATCAAGGATACCAACAAGTTTATCTCAAAATGATTTCCATTTATTTCAAAGAAATTTAAAATTAATCTGGAACAAATTTTAAAATCTGCCCTAAATGTATAAATCAACACCACCTATTTTACCCACAACCATGAAGCTCTCTACATCTACATTACATCTGCTATTGGCTAGTTACTTCTACTTCAGTACTTACATCTTCCTGGATCTGGAAATTTTTTTAAATTATTTGAGAAACAGTGCCCACAGTTTTGACAGACAGAACTTGAAATGTCACAATCATAGTCATAATCACGTCGCCCTGAATGCCTCATTAGATGACTGGTACATCACATATCATTTAAGTCTTTTTCTAGCACCTCACAGTAGACAGACATTCCATCCAAATGGGAAACATTTAGAAGTATTTATTCTTCCTACAAAATTAAGGGCTAAAATTATACATAAAAATTAATACACATCAGACATTTCCAGGGTTCTTTTAATGTACTATATATAAAGAAAGCTGCTTAATAATTTATATTCAACTAAAGATAATATTAAAAATATTAAACCCCAATCATCATAAGGAAGAGCCCATTTAAAAATATGCCAGTGAATTAACACATTATTTATTTTAGATGCCTTCTTTCTGGGAACATCAAGGCTACCTTTACTACAAACCTCAATTCCTATTAAATAATATTTTACATATTGTAAATATCATCCCAATTATTTTTATCTAATAATGTTAATGAAATGGTATACACTGCATTTAGAAACTAATACATCATAGAGCAAATTAATGATTAAATGTTTCTGCAATGATTATACATTTATCTAACTTTTTTAATGTAGCTATCTATTATCCTCCTGACAGAGTCTATCAAGACTGCATTCAACAATTTTCAGAATTATCAAATATGAAACTTTTCACCTTTGCACTGGAGTCTAAACTCATCTTAAAATACATATGTACATATCTGTGCACTATTTATAAATGTTCCCTTTCACTACATGAAGCCTGAGGTGCTGCTAGTTTGTCAGAAATATTTTAAAATACATAACCTTTTGTGGTTGAGTTATAGCAGTTTTGATGAGTTGTGGTAGTACATCACAGGCAAAAAATAATGAACTGATTTCTCTTTATTCAAAATAAAGAAGGTAAGAGTCTATGGTTCTTGGTGAGGAGGTGACATTGCATAAATTGGAACAAAATTAGAGAGAGGAGACAGAGTCCTCAACTCCCATTTTCCTTCTCTTTTCTCGATCAAGGCAAATGTTCTTACTATTGACTACAACCATGATAGGAACCCAGGGTCCAAAATAAAGATGATGAGAAGAAACCGAGGGAGGTATGTTAAACAAGTTCAGGATGTTGGCGCCAGCAAGAAGCAGCCCAGATTAGTCAGAGATCTGACAGTGGTGATCACTAATGTATTGTTCAGAGAATGTGAAAATACACATTGCAAAAAATGTTTTCAAGGGAGATTAGAAATAACTGTGAGATTAATGGTTCTTCCTGGTAATAAAACTGAAATAACTACAAAACAGAATTAGCCCTTACAGAAGAAAAAGGTAGGAAAGTCATGCCAAACTAACTTCCTTTTCTAATTTTAAGAGTTATTATTATCAGGCAGAATTCAGATACTCAGCATACTGAATTTCACAAAGGATTTTATTTAAAAATAATACCCACAATGCATTAAAAAAGTATTATCATTAATTACATAGTTATAGAGAGCAGACTGGCCACACCACAAACATATGAATGGCCACAGATTTCCCAGAATCTACGGCACTGCTAAAAAATAAAAATAATTTATGACCGTTGCATATTAAAATGATTATCATAGATAAGTCTTGATTCCTTCAATGTGGATTGCTGGAAGTCAGAGCTTCTAATCACAGCTTGCAAAGCCTTTCCCTGATCTGTTTTACCCCTTCAACTTCATCTTCTCCTCGCATCTCTACCTGCCATAGAAGTCTAAGAGCTAGCCCCATTGAACTCATGCGGTTGTTTGGAAGAACAATTCCCTACTCATGCTTCTTTCTGCCACAAATACTTTTGTCCTCTCACTCTGCTTGTTAAATCCTAGTCTTTAGAACTCAATTTATATGTTACTTCTTTTCAAAGGAGATGCTGCTCTCCTTGACCTCCCTGACTGGTTCCAATGTCCTTGCAAACACTACATTGAAACACTGTGTTACGCTTTGTATCACACTTTACTGATATTCTTTATTCTTTATTCTGTTATTTAGCACTAAGCTTAAAAAACCAGCTCTTGAAAGAATAAAGATCCCTGATTTGTAATGTTTGTTCTTTTTGTTGTTGTTAATCCTCACCCGAGGGTATTTTTTCCTTTGATTTTTAGAGAGAGTGGAAGGAAAGAGAAGAGACAGAGAGAAACATCAATGTGAGAGAGACACATCAATTGGTTACCTCTCACATGTGCCTTGCCTGGGGCTGGGGATCGAGCCTGCCACTGAGGTACATGCCCTTGACTGGACAGAACCCTTGGCCATAAAGTTGACTCTGGCCAATGCACTACCCACTGAGCAAACCCGGACAGGACACATTTGTCCATTTTTATGGCAGATATTCCCCACCACTGCCACATACATACCATGGCCAATTTCAAAATACCAATCACTTAAATATTTAAAACAATCTCAGTAAATTGCTATTTTTCTCTTAATACAGAAGAAGAAACTAGATTCAGTTGCATAAGAATACAAAGGACCTAAACAAGTGTTTTAATTCAAGTCATAGTTAAATATCTACGTGCTGAGGTGCATTCTATGCCAGACACTCTGCTAAGCACTTTTCCCTTACCTATTTCTCACAACCACTCTGAAATACATATTTGTGAATGTAAAAAGATGAGATTCCGTGATATTACTTTTCCAAAATCAGAAAGGTAGTAGATATTAAAAATAAAATTCAAAACCACACTGTCCATACCCAAGCCTTCGTTCTTACCTTTAGACTCTACTTATAACATAAACTATATTACTACACTGTCTTTAGTAATTTCATTGCTCAAATGTAAATCAAGCAATGCCCAAGGAAAAGAGTAACAGAAATGATTCTTCTTAAGAACAGCTGTTGAATAAATGCTTTGGTAGGAGATATTGAAATTTATAAAGTTCATTTGAGTCTTTATTATATCCCTCAACCATATAGTATTAAGCAACCAAACCATTATTAGGTATCAAATAGCCTTCAAATGTGTCTTGTCTTTACAGGTTAATATTTTATGAAACCAGCTTCAAATATCTGAATCATTCTGATCCCACCTGACTCCAACTTCGTATGGTATTAATATCTCATATGTTTGTCATATATTTTGACATTTAATCATACACATCTCATAAACACCAATAAAATCTGAAGTTCCTTGATTGTAAGAAAGAGTTTTATACTTCTTTAGGAATCCCTGAAGCCTCTGGCACAGTGTTAGATACCAAGAACTTATTCAAAGTTTTCTAAATCGAATCATAAAATAATGATTTTTTGAAATTGTAGAAAAAAAGGAAATCTAATATGTCACTGGCATATATCTTGGTAACCTATTTGAGTCTGCATTGATTTACATCACTTTATAATAGAATCTCATAGATTTCCAATGAAAGTGAGTATTTTAGAATATAAACATAGTCAAAGCAAAAAGAAGAAAAAGTACAAGAGAAAGATGCAGAAGACAACACTGGGGTTTTCCTCCCTTCTCTCGCCATGGCAATGCGATTTTGAGCAATATAAACACCGCGAGGATAGAACTGCAGAGACTCTCAGCTGTGGGAAAAGTGCTTCGCTTAGGTCCTAGATTTAGGAAGAGGCCTAACCAAGTACGTGATGGTCTTCTATTAAATTATTATGCCATTTGCCTTGTTTTAAAAAAAATAATTAAATATGGTGACAATAAGAAGATGCTGGTGAAAAATTTTATTGGAATACAGCATCAATTAGTTTTGAGATAAGTTCAACTGATGGAGTAGCTTTTATGAAGTGATATTAAGAGCTAATGAGGCATAAATGGGAATACTTTAAAATCATGGAGAGAGAGGAAAGGCCAAATCAGTATCTTCCTATCTTACATATGGGATTTAAGAAAGTAAAGTTGAGGAAGACTATTTATATTACACTTTCAATATTCAATAGTATCTAATTATACTTCCAAAACTGAGTTACTTCATTTTGATGATATATTGCTGAGGTAGTTAAAGTTACAATGAAACCTTAATGTGATTGTTTTAAAAGCTACCAGGGATGAGTATGACTAGTACTCTCTGTGTATTGGTTCACTAGGTTAGACAACATCTCAGAAGTGTCGACGACAATTAACTGATTTCAATAACATTGATTGGGCACTTACAGAACTAAGCACTTTGTGTGCATTGTGTTATTGAACAGAACAGAATAATCAGGAGGCAGGTACTATTAGTATGGCCCTTCAACCCGGAAGGAAAGAGATCAGGGAAGTAAACTAGCATCACATATCCCAGAGGAGTCGATCAAACTCTTTGCCTTCCGGCACCATGAACCACCCTAAGATTATGTAATAGACGCCACATGCTTACACAGCACAGGAGGTCACAGTGGGTCCTAAATATTTCAAGAGCAATACGCAGAGAGGAGTCTAGTAAAGTATGTCCTCATTTTGGGATTCCCTGCTATTGGAAGAAGAAGGAGGCCTTTTTCACTGGAGCCCACACTACAATTTATCAAGGGACCTGGTCTGTGAGTCCATTCAGTGCTAACAAGCAAGCTCCCTCTGGATTTCTAGTATTTAGTCTTGGTGGGATAGAAAAGCTAACACCTAAAGTATCTATAATAATAAAAGGGCAATATGCTAATTAGACCAGACATCCTTCCGGATGTCCTTCCTGATGAAGCCAGCCTGGGTCCCAGGTGCCTGCGAGAGGCCCGAGGGAGGCCAGCCGGGGTCCGAGTGCCTGCCGGCGACTGGAGGAGAGAAGCCAGGGTCCCAGGTGCTGGATGGAAGCCAGTGCCGCAGCCCAGGTCCCAGGTGCCAGAGGGCAGCTGGTGCCGGCAGCCAGGGGAAGGAAGGCCTACTCTTGCGTGAATTTTCGTGCACCGGGCCTCTAGTTTAAAAAATATTAGTCCAGGGAAAGCAGGCCGGTGGTAGCTAAAATGAAGACCTTGGGGAACCCTAACCTGTACATATTCACCTCTCCTTATTCAGAGAGTATTACTTTCGAGTACTGCTGTGCTATCCTTGTTAGTATGTCTAATACCAAAATCAAAAAACACGGATCTTTTTAAATACACATCTGGTCTATGAAGTTAAACAAGACGGTTCACTCGCCTACAAAATATAAACATGCTACCAAAGGTATATAAGGTGCCCCCCAAAAATGTATACACACTTTAAAGCTGATAGCTTATTTGATGTTTCTTTCTTTTCAGATTTAATTCATTGGAATTAATAATTATTCAAAATGTGCTTATATTTTTGGGACACCCTGTATAGTGATTTTAAAAATAACAATAACAAATAGCACTAATTAGAAAGCATGAAAAATTATTTAAACTTTTTTTTTAAATAACTGCCTTTAGTCTTCATTCCAAAATTTGGAAGCAAATGAAATTTTTATTTCATCCAACAGAGTAAAAAATTGGACCAGGATCAGTTTCTTGACATTGCGATCTATCACAGACTGTAATGATATTATTCATAGGAGGGCAAATGTGTCAAAGGATAGACTTGGGAATACAGATCTAATAGAAATACCTTATTTTCAATCCTGAAGAATTCAAGATATTAGAAGGTGAAGTGAAAGTATGGAATACATTTTACAATGAAACTGATTCTAAGAACTATGGCCAAGATTTGTCATTAGCTTAGTGTAATGTATATTAAAACTTTCCGTATGCTTTTGTGTTCAGCTGGGAAATGCTGCTTTATAATTTTCATGCATGCTAAAATTTAATTTTGTGTATGTCTGTGTGAGTGTGTATGTATAAAAGGTCTCAAACATTTAAAAAAAAGGGAATCAAAAATGTTAGAATTTTCAATAAGATAAACATTAAATTCAGCTTTTCCAAAAATAAAAATTACAGAATATGAGACTACAGAGTGCTAGATGCGCTACAAATTTAACTGGGTTTGAACGTTAACCATGTGATTCCATCCTGACTGTTCTCAGTCATCCTTAGGCTTAGAAACTCAGTTTATTCCTAGATTATACTTGATGGGAGGTAAAAATTAACATCAAGTGAATCATTGACAAAGCTAAAATGTGCTTCCTGTTTTCTATTTGGTGTTCATTAACTCTCAATACTTCTTAAAACACAGAAATAAAAGAAGCTAACCTTTGTGGACTTATCTTGAAAGATAATAATGATGTTTCTGAAAATGTCAAGTCCTTTTACTGGCTCATGTTGAGAGAAAAAAAAATGTCGGTAATTATTGGTACCAGCTCTTGAAATTTTTGTAAAATCTACTCAGCTTTGCAGGAAAGATTCCTTGTGATTTACTTTTAAGGTCTTTACCAGCTTCATACAAAAAAAAATAAGATAAAATTCTGCAATAATTTAAGACAATACACAAATATCCACAAACAAGGAAGGAAATAAGACATATATTTTGAGAGTAGTGATATAAAAGTTAAAGGATAATTAATATGTGGCCAAAGAATTGATGTTCATTTGGTCTTGGAATTTTCTGTCAAAGAAAATGACCACTTGACTGAACAGAGCAGATTCAAGGCTGGTCAGAAGGAAAGTGAAGCTCCAGATAAGAACATGTGTTTTGAGAAATCCCTCGGTTGGCAGAAAAATATTCCATCTCCTGGACCATTTGATTAAGGACCTGGTTTTTTTTGAGAGGGTTTGCTAAATAGATCCGACAATGGCAGAAATCTTTGAAGGAACTTAAGATTGGAGGTGGGCCAGAATACTGCAGGCAGACAGACAAGTGCATTTTCAGTTTAGAAAAGAGAGCAGTAAATTTTTCAAAATATCGACAAAAGAGTTCTACATTATTCTTTAAAAACCTTCCATAGCAACTTATTAGGAATTGATTTGTATGGTGCTAGAAAGGGATTTATTGTTTACCAGGGGGTACGCTGGCTACACTAACCATGCATTATCTGAACTGAAGAAATGAGAGACACATGGTACAGTGGAATGGTTCACAGTGAGAGCTCTGTGTTCAACCTCCCAAGACTAGCTTACCACCTATGTAACATGAGCAAGTTATTTGCACTCCTTATATCTTGGTTCCCCTCGGTAGAAAAGGAATCATAGCACCTCTTCATAACATTCTTATAAAAAATATATGCATTTCATAGGTCCTTGGGAAAATATAAGATAAGTGCAAGTCTCTCGTAGAGAAAATAATCCAAATGGCATCTCTAACTATAATATCATCTTTTCTGATCATATCAACACTAATAAAAGAGAAAAATGGTAATTGGCGTACGAGCTACCCTTTTCATTGGCTAATCAGGGCTATATGCAAATTAACTGCCAACTAAGATTGGCAATTAACTGCCAACAAGATGGCGATTCATTTGCATATGTAGGCACAATGCAGGGAGGCGAAAGGGAAAGCAGGAAGAAGCCCCCTGCCACTGACAGTGATCGGAAACCCAGGGGGGAGCTAAGAGCTGGGGGGCAGGGCAAAGGCGGCCCTGAGGCCGCCTTTGCCCTGCCCCCCAGCCATGATCAGAGAATCAGGTGCCTTTTCTGCCCTGGCCAGTGATAGCAGGAAGTAGGGGTGGAGCCAGCGATGGGAGCTGGGCACAGTCAAAGCTGGCAGTCTCAGGAGCTAGGGGTCGCTTTCCTGGTCCTAAAGCGAAGCCCACGATCGTGGGGCCGCTGCAGCTGTGGGTCCCTGCTGCCTGGGCCGGACGCCTAGGCCAGAGGCGTCAGGCCTGGGCAAGGGGCCGATCTTGCGATTGGAGGGTGATGGGGGTCAACGCCTGAGGGCTCCCAGTATGTGAGAGGGAGCAGGCTGGGCTGAGGGACACTCCCCCCCCCACACACACACCCAGTGCACGAATTTCGTGCACCGGACCCCTAGTGGGACATAAACAGCAGGGACATGTAAAAGAAGTATTTAACTCAGCGGTTCTCAACCTGTGGGTCACGAACAGCCCTTTCACAGGGGTCACCTAACCATTGGAAAACACATATATAATTACATATTGTTTTTGTGATTAATCACTATGCTTTAATTATGTTCAATTTGTAACAATGAAAATATATCCTCGCCCTGACTGGTTTGGCTCAGTGGATAGAACATCGTCAGCCTGCGGACTGGGGGGTCCCGGGTTCGATTCCGGACAAGGGCATGTACCTTGGTTGCGGGCACATCCCCAGTCGGGGGTGTGCAGGAGGCAGCTGATCGATGTTTCTCTCTCATCAATGTTTCTAACTCTCTATCCCTCTCCCTTCCTCTCTGTAAAAAATCAATAAAAAATATTTTTAAAAAAATACATCCTGCATATCAGATATTTGCATTACGATTCATAACAGTAGCAAAATTACAGTTATGAAGTAGCAATGAAAATAATTTTATGGTTGGGGGTCACCACAACATGAGGAACTGTATTAAAGGGTCGCAGCATTAGGAAGGTTGAGAACCACTGATTTAACTGTTTTCAACAGGCAACTGGAAAGATCACTCATGACAGTCTTGTCCATACGATGGCAAATACAGAAATAAAATCTCCTCAATGTTTAGTAAGAGAAGCATTTCACACCGGAGCCCCCGTGCTCAGACTGTGTACACTGTAACTGCAGTGAGGAGAGCTACTTCAGAGCAGAAGCTCCTATCTTGAGAACATTCCACTCTGGGTTTTTCTCTAATACTTATCATGGACATGGTTTTCATTGATTTTAGAGGAAAAGGAGAGAAAGGGAGAGGGAGGGAGTGAGAGAGAGAGAAAGAGTGAGAAAGGAAGACACATTGATGTGAGGGAGAAGCATGACTAGGTTGCCTCCCTTACACGCCCCGACTGGGGATCAAACCTGTGACCCTTTGGTGCATGGGATGACACTCCAACCAACCGAGCCGATTGGGCCAACGTGCAAGTTTCCACTGCAAAATTTCACAGAAATGAGCAAGTCTGTGTTTATGAACAACAGATATCAACACAAATGGACTCAGCAGTCAGGTAATGTCATTCTGACAGCAGCCCATAGCATTGTTCCTTAATCTTATGTGTGGTCACTATATCTATGCAGCAGGTTTGAGTACTTTGGTGGCATTCTAAATCCCTTTCTTTCCGTTAATGTAGAAAGAAATGGGCAAGAGTGTTAAAAGCAAAGAAAGAGCATCTGATGACAGAAATGAGGGGCCGATGAGAACCAAGAAAACGACTGGCGCTGAGATGTGCACTGAGCGAAGAATAAATTGGAGAGCATGTGGAAAGTTCTGGGCTGACCCACAAGCTGGAAAAGTGACTGGCCGAAGGAAGTTTTGAGTGTGAGGATAACCAAAGGATCAGCATGGATCCGGGGTGCCTGTGGACCTGATGTTCAAGAGGTAGAACTCTGCCCAGGAACTTAATAAGCATGGTAGCCATTAATGTGGACTTCCGTAAAAACCAAGGGATGATTGCAGTTCCAGGCAAGTTCCCACTTGTACAGCAGAGCAGTGAGGAGTGGAGATCCCCAGGGGAGGGTCTATTTAAGGGAATGACTCACAATAGATTATCAACAAGAAACTGAAGAGCACAGCTGGCTGTAAAGTACGGGTGAAAGAACCTGGTTTTGGGGAGCCATATTGCTTTTATTCCTTTTTTTAAATTCAAGGTTATAATATAATTTCAAACAGCACCAAGGAGGTGGAAAATTTAACAATAAAAATCTGAGTTTCTGGTTTCTTGAAAAAGTCTGAGGACTTGGCAACACATGCACACTACATGCCTAACTCATGACTGACACCCACATGATCCTCCCTGTAAGCTTCTAAGGCAGCGGTTCTCAACCTATGGGTCGCGACCCCTTTGGGGGTTGAACGACCCTTTCACAGGGGTCGCCGAAGACCATCGGAAAACACATATATAATTACATATTGTTTTTGTGATTAATCACTATGCTTTAATTATGTCCAATTTGTAACAATGAAAATATATCCTGCATATCAGATATTTACATTACTATTCATAACAGTAGCAAAATTACAGTTATGAAGTAGCAATGAAAATAATTTTATGGTTGGGGGTCACCACAACATGAGGAACTATATTAAAGGGTCGCGGCATTAGGAAGGTTGAGAACCACTATTCTAAGGTTAGGATCCCAGCTTACAAACTTCGGAAGGACTGAACCTCGCTTCAACATGATGGGCATGAACAGGGACTGAACAGGGAACTTTCGTAGGCAATTTGACCAAACACAAAGGTTCTGCATGTAAATGAACCCCTGAAACTGGAAAGGAAACATGCACAATAAGGTGGAGAAGTGGTTGGAGTAGAAAAGGCTTAAGGTAGAACGCTTTCCTTTTCTCAGCCGTTAATGTGGGCGATGCTACTTGATCGCACAGCACTTTGATCCTGAGGATATTTAGAATTAAGCAAAGGTAACAAATAAAATTAGAGGTTGAACTTTGGAAAAATAGTCAGGATCTCATTGGGATTTAGAGCTGCAAAAGCCTTTGGAGATCCTTGGGTTCCATCCTGCCAGTGTTAGACGTAAATAACTTGCATGCAAAATGTCAAAGCATTTGCAGCTTTGATTATGAGGTACATAATAATTCTATAAATAAGCTCCTAATTTACAAACTTATCAAAATACTGACTACATACTAAATCGCAAACACGGGAGAAACTGAATATATAAGCAAAGCGGTATACATGTCTCACAGTAGGCTTCTCTCGGCTCTGGGGATCTCACCCCGGTGACCCAGTGGGATGTTTTAATGAATACCCAAGGGGACCCTGCAGCACACTGTATTCCCCGGCCTGTTTGGGAATCAGACAACAGTCCTTCTTGGAGTTAAATCTTTGGCTCAAAGATTTTCCTCTGTTTTCCCCCAGCAAATGAAAAGTCGTTCACCCCTAGAGTAAGAGGGGGTGGTTACCTGCTTCCAATAAATACTACACCCACTCAACACCCTAGAGGTTTGAATCAGTCAAGGAGGCTGATAATGAATGTCCTATTCATAGAGTAAAAACAAAAGTAAATTACCAAATAATAAGTGCTGAATCCTTGGAATTTGGAATAGCCACCATTAAAAAAAAAAAAAAGAAAGAAAAAGAAAAAACGTCTTACGCATGAGTCAGAAACATTAACATAACATTGCTGTGTCTGCAAATTTCTGGCAGGTTAATTTTTGATAGCTGGGGAAGAGCAAAGCTTCCAACCAATTTTCTAAATCATCTTTAGGCAAACATCCAGGGGCAATCACCTGTGGAGTCCTGCCTAAAGGCCCAGGTATGTTTTGAGAAAGCAGTCACATTCCTGAATGTTTTACAAGGTGAACTGTCAGAGCTGCTCACATAACTGGCTGAGGCTGAGAATGAGTAACTACAAGAGAAGCCTGGCACACTTTAACCTCAGTGTCCTCACCTCACTCAGAGAGGAAGAGCATCAGGGGCAGGCCTATGCACCCTGGCTAGGCAAATCATTTTTAGACTTCCTTGTGCAAGGGGCGCCTAGTTTGAGGTCACTATAAATAAAAAGGAAATAGCAGGCTGGATGCTGAGCAGAAGAGAATATGGTCATTTAGATGTACATATATACTTCCTTTTTGCTTTTAGTAAGTTTAGAATAGGATCATTACCCACTGGGTGCTATAATCTCCGGTTATGAAACCAGCTATCAGGGCCCTTCATAAAACTGCTCATTTCATTTTAGACAAGTGAAACACAAATGAGAAATGATCCAAAATACAACAATCCGAACCATCAAGCTGTTAATTACGTTTGATGATAAGCTCTTGCTTCCAAGTAATAACAGAGATCAAGTGGGAAATTAATGAGACACAAACACCCGAAATATAATTGTACCCACAGCCCTTAGAAGGAATATCTGTTCACTGTCATTGAATAAAAAAGAATCACTAATTAGTTGACAATGAATTTTGACCTTTAAAAGTATTTTTCAAAATCACTTTTGTTTTTCAAATCTTTGGACAAACTATTTTAGTGATAATCTTAATGGTACAATATTGATAAATATTATATTAACTTAAGAATAATTTATTTCCTATTATTCCTTATGCTATTTTAAAAGTGAGATTACACACACACACACACACACACACACACACACATATAAATATTTACATTGAATTTATGGAAACCTATACTGTTGTTCTAAGCATTTTAAAAACAGGCAACTTAATCTTCATAAAAACCTTGGGAAGAAAAAACTTTATATATGAGAAAAAGAAAGTATGCCTGCCTGAGAACCGCAATTGCTTTTAAACATTTTTAAAGAAAGATTTATCCTGGAGTTAAGTGTCCTAGATTAGCAGGATTAAATCCCAGGATTCCATTTACAGAGATTTTAGACCTTTCATGAAAACCTTTAACTGCTTGCCCATATTAGATGATGACAGGTTAGAGTTAATACATTATTTTTGAGAATAGTTAATTGAAAAACTATTTCCAACCCAGATTATGTTTATTCTTTGTCATCTTTCATCTTTCTAGAGGGAGCAGTGGGGCGCCAGAGATGGCCCCAAGTTCTTTGAAATACAAGGTCTTCCAATGACATACAAGGTCTTTCCCTTGAACCTGGGAAGGCTTATGAATGCTTCAACTAATGGAATGCGGCAGAAGTGATGCCATGTGCCTTCTGAAGTGATCATGAAATGCCATATAGCAGTAACGAAGGGGAATCTCTGAGTGTCCCCCTCCCAACACAGCTGTCATGCTGGGAGAAGTCCAGGCCACAAGGAGACGACACGTGTAGGTTCTCTAGTCAACAGTCCAGCAGGACACAGCCTTCAAGTCACTGCAGCCTAGAAACCAGACAGAGGAGTGAAGGGGCCTCCCGGTGACTTCAGCCCCGGGCCTGCGGCGCCCCGGTCTTCGGAATCTTCCCCACTGAGGCCCTAGACACCTGTGGAACAGAGTCAAGCTGTCACCTCTGTGATCTGTTCAGAATTCTGTCCACAAAGTCTGTTACCAGAATAAAATGGTTGCTGTTGTATGCCATCAGATTTGGGATAGTTTGTATGTACTGATAGATAAATGGACCATTACCCTTGTTAAATTAGCTAGTTATCTAAGTCCATTTCCATAATAGGAGTACCTGTAATAAAATAGCAATTGTCATACTTTCTTGCTTCAGATATATTGTTAATGCTTCACATTCATGATTTTATTTAACTCTCTCTCATAGACCTATAAAACAAGTATAATAAACGTTCCCATCTTTACAGCAGAGGAAATTCGTCTTTGAGAGTATAAGCACTCTCCCAAAGAGAGAGGAGAACTAACAAATGACAGAGCTGGTATTAATCTGGAGTTACTGGAGAACTCCAGAATAACTTGTAATGCACTACTCATTTGGGACGAAAAATAGTCTAGTTCCTTTCATAAAAGTGCATGTTGAAATTTTGAATGTAAAGAAAAATAATGCATAATCCTATATGTAGCCAGTTTACAAAAAAGGTACTACTGTTTCACTAAGCTATTTCATTTTCAGAAATATTTATTTAGAGTAGTTCAAATCTGAATAATCTGCAATTTTTAGATCTTAAGAGAGGGAAAAAGTCTGTATCAGGCAGTAAAACTCACATGTGTGAGATTGTAAGGACTCCTTAAAGCCCAGCAGATCAGCCCATGTCCATCTTCATATAAGTGGTAGCAAACACAGCAAGAACTTACATGTATCTGAAGAGAATGGGATTCCTACAAATGCATTATTTAATAAGTAAGAAGGACCTCCGAGATCAGTCAATCCAATCCCTCCTTTGACAAGGAGAACAGCCCTGTAATTTGCCCAAAGCAGCCCTTCTTTTCTGACTCCCACTCTGCCCTTTACTAACCAGCAGGCTACTTCTGTTTCAGTGAACTCTGCAGTCCCCCAAATTTCCGAATAGATTAATTGCTGCTGTGGCTAATCTTTTTCCACATCAAAGAGTGACTAATCCCCAGTTCTCAGTGATATATAGGGCACAAAGATGGAAGGCACCCATGCTGTGTAAGGCATTACCGAAGAGAGGCAATAGGAGACACCAATTGCAAACAAAGCACATATCAGCCCTAAAAGTGAAATAATTTACAAGGTAACGTGGGTCATCATATCACAAGACCCCATAAAGCTTTGAGACTTCCTGCTGCTCTAATGTTACAATAATTACAAGGGAAGTTGAAATTAGCAAAGTAACCACCGTCGTGTTCACTGTGTTCCAGGATTAAGTATCATTAATGATACTCTTTGGCCCATTTTACAGATAAACTGAAAACTGGAGAAGTAACCAGTGGCATATATAACGATAGCAACTGCTAGTTGCACATAAAAATCTTTGTCCCCTCTTTTCTTTCTTTTTTTTTTTTTTAAATATATTTTATTGATTTTTTACAGAGAGGAAGGGAGAGAGATAGAGAGTTAGAAACATCGATGAGAGAGAAACATCGATCAGCTGCCTCCTGCACATCTCCCACTGGGGATGTGCCCGCAACCCAGGTACATGCCCTTGACCAGAATCGAACCTGGGACCCTTCAGTCCGCAAGCCGACGCTCTATCCACTGAGCCAAACCGGTTTTGGCGCTCTTTTCTTTCTTTAAGGGGGCAAGGCACCCAGTTAAAGACTAGGCTTCCCAACTACCCTCTCAGCTAGGTGTGGCCATGTTATTATGTTCACTCTAATGACATATTAAAGTGCTAGGTGGAATTTCTTGGAAGGCTTGTTTATTCAGCTGAAAACAAAAATGCATTGCTTTTGTCCCCTTGCTTTGCTTCATTCCTTTCTGCAATATGGAATGCAGATGAGATAGCGACAGCTCCAGAAGCCATCTTGTAACCTGAGGTGACCCTGAGAACGAAAACCGAGAGTTAAATACTGAAGGAGGCGGCAGGAGCCCTGGCCTCTGATCATGGAGACAACATAGAGGCATGTGCTGCCTACTGATAAACTTCTTTTCCAAGAGTGAGAAATTTCTATACTGTCTAAGCCCCTAACATGTTGGATTTTCTGATAAATGCTGGTAGACACAGCTAATCCTTCCTAATGTATTACCTTTACAGAAAAAAATGTTGCCAAACAAAATGTTGAAAGCACCTTAAAAAAATCAATTTATACCTAATAGTCTACTTTGCTGTAATTTCAATTTCATCCTGCAAAGGACCTATACGTCATTTCAAGACTGGATGTACACATTTAAAGATAGACACCGAAGATTGTAATTGCCGAAATGGCATAATTCTGTTTGGATCATATTGCAGGCAGGAAGGTTAGATGGGGAAGGGAATTTGGCAAGAAAAAGACAGCTTAAGAAAGAATCAGAAATGCTACAGCTAGTTGACTCTAAGCTGTATGCTGTGCACGTAGAACACAACCAACCAAGAAATTCTACCTATTATTTACACAGTGACAGATAAAGGAAAATGAGGTGTAGCTCGATAAACAAACTCGCTCCTAAAGCAGATTTAGACACTATTCATCCCTTCTTTTCAGTCTAGAAGCCTGCTTAGCTGGAACTGTAAAATAAATTCCAGCGCTCCGATCATTTGAAGGAGGAATAATTTTCAAAACTGGCTCAGGCTTTATTTTTCTTCACTTTGAAATTGATTAGATGTGCTGTTAAAAGAAAAATTGGTTAGTGTCTCAAAGAAGAGTATTTTAGACAAATATAAGATAGATCATTTTAGATGCTTTAGCATTAATCATGTCTGCCCATGTGTCCAACCCACAAACAAATCATGTCAGAGTCAGTTTTATTGCAGATCAAATTGTTTACCAAAAGGTAAAACAATCAATATTTTTATATTAACTCAGTGTTTACTATTGAGTCAAGTGATTATAAAATAGCAGTGAAAATTTTGAAGTACTTTAAACAAACAATAAATGGACTAAGGCAGTAGAAGTAAAATCACTGATGAGTTGCTTGGTAAATAATGGAAATCAAACTCAATACTTGGAAAGAAATGTTACATAAGCAGTAATTTAATTTAACTTTTCAATTTAGAGCATGCCTAGTCATATGTAACCTTCTGAAATGAAGCATTTCAACAACTCACCATGGGTCTGCTTTAGAAGATAATGTGAAAATCTATAAGAATGACAAAAATTTTTTACAGCAGCACTTGATCTAACTGCTCAGGAAGCAAAGGCAAGTAAATGAGAATGCTTCAACCCAGTGAGTCAACACTGCATTCACACATATAGCAGTTTGCCCCTCAAACTTTCAAACGGTGCTCAAACGAAGTTACTGCTACATCTCCTTGTGGGGGAAGCCTAGAGTGAATAGAATAAATATAAAACATAAAGCAAACTAATTTATTT
Source organism: Myotis daubentonii (assembly GCF_963259705.1). Taxonomy (NCBI): domain Eukaryota; kingdom Metazoa; phylum Chordata; class Mammalia; order Chiroptera; family Vespertilionidae; genus Myotis; species Myotis daubentonii. The sequence goes on from NC_081840.1 coordinate 195,555,283, forward strand.
TAATGGTTTTATCTTTTTAAAGCATTACTAATAAACTAAAAATTTAAATTGGCTTCCTTGCTATTAACTCTATCAGCAAGGGAACAATCATGGGAATAGAGTCATCATGCACTACTGTATAATTTTAAAATGAATCGTGAGTCAGGGGCTCGGTCGGCGTGGCTCAGCGGTTGAGTGTTGACCTGTGAATCAGGAGGTCACAGTTTAATTCCTGGTCAGGACACATGCCTGGGGCCTAGGCTGCAGGCTTGATCCCTAGTGTGGCACATACAGGAGACAGCCAATCAATGATATCTCTCATCATTGATGTTTCTATTTCTCTCTCCCTCTCCTTTCCTTTCTGAAATCAATAAACATACATTTTTTTAAAAATCAGAATTATTAAAAAAAATTAGTGAGTCAGGGGATGATGCACCAGATTGTGCTCCACAAGATCTGTATATCCCCGCTCTGATAATAACTGGCTGAATGATTTGGGTTAATTCACACAAGAGAGACATAATAGTATGCATTGCAGAAAGACATTCCAAGGAAGTATTTAGCAGCAGATCTTGGTTCAAATCTAACATAGCCAAGCAACAGGGAAGATATTTACCATGCCAGAACTTCAATGTTCTCAACTGTAAAAAGAAGTCAATAAGTTATTCCATGGTTACTATAATGTATAGTTCCCGACAAACATTTGTTCCTGATCCATAAATGAAAGCTATTGTTATTATCATTATTATTATTGGCATCTTTGAGCATAATTTTATTATCTAAGAAAGGGGGATAATAATTCTGCTATACCTAAATTACAGGATATTTGGAAGGATGCAATCAGATTTTTTTAAATGTGAAAATACATTTAAAATCTAAAACTCTAGAGAATATAAATGATAGACAAATTATTCTTTTGTTATTCAACTGGAAACCCCTGCAACTGACTGAAATATGACAGAAAAGTCAGTGCTTAAACATCATTCTGGGGCAAGGAAATAAACAACTGTGAATTATATTAATAAGTAGGAAGTATGGTAAAATAAACCTTTTGTAATGTTATAACTCCCATCACAAAATTTAGAAACTCACCTAAGTTTTATAATTTGTACTATCTAAAAGTGAATGTCCTGGAAACTGTTAGAAAAGAGCTAAACATTTTATGGAATTCAGAAAACACAAATTGCCATATACAACTTAGTCTGGCTATAGGAGAAGGTATACAGGCAAGATTTCTATTTATAAAACACCCTTGAATTGCAATAGAATATTAAGAAGGCTTTTTTGTGTATTGTACTCAACTCTCTATCTCAGGATATACAGCTCAGTGTCTGGAACATTATAGGAACTCAATAAATATATGTTAAATTAATGGCTAAATGAATACAGCTAAAACTAAAAGTGATTGCTTTTCATCATGTTTTGAAAGCCAATATGTTCATGACCATACGTATTTATTTTTCTTTAAAAAAGATTTCAGCCCTAACTGGTTTGGCTCAGCAGATAGAGCGTCGGCCTGCAGACTCAAGGGTCCCAGGTTCGATTTCTGGTCAAGGGCATGTACCTTGGTTGCGGGCACATCCCCAGTAGGGGGTGTGCAAGAGGCAGCTGATCGATGTTTCTCTCTCATTGATGTTTCTAACTCTCTATCCATCTCCCCCCGCCTCTGTAAAAAAATCAATAAAATATATTAAAAAAAATTTCAATCTCACATTGCTATATTATTACATACAGTGTGTGCTTAAAAGATAATTAGAAGTAGCATTCAATTTGTCGTCTTACATATCGTAAATTGAGTATCTTTCCAGTAATCACATGATAAAATTTGATGCCACACAATGGGTAAAAATCCTAATAATTCTGATTACCAAAAAAAAATGAAACCTCATTTGGATTTCATCAATCTATTATTTAGGGCACAGTGAATCTTCATTTGTTCTGTACAACACAAAATTCAAATAAGTAACATGCCAAAGATAAGACAAATACAAATAAAAACAAGTAAAATTTGCATCTAACTGGGACATCTTCAAAGACAATATTCCTAAGTTCCAACCTAAATTATATATTTAACTATGGAGAAACTCAACAACTTCCGGCACATGCAAAAAATTAGTTCTTAAAGATTGGTGAACTTTTTCATAAAATCATACTCTTTAAGAGTCCCAAATTGCAGCAGTATAGTAGTAACTCAGCTTATTCCTCAGACTGATGCTCGATGCAAGTTCTGTTGGATCCCACCCACCTTCCCCAGAACGAGTCCCCCTAGTAACCAAGCTAAGGAAACTCTTCTCTGGTCACCTGTTACAAGACAGGTAGCAGCTGGGCGTGTTTATGTAATCAGGAACTTGGGTTTTCAAGGTGGTGAGGGAAAAGGACCAGAAGCTTGGCCGCTGTGAATCAGTGGCCCCACCCTTTCACTTGATAACAAAAATCAGCTGTTCCCTCAACAGCTGGCAGGTGGCTGATGAAAAGGAGATCTGAAAATAGCTGTAGAATTTATGCAGAAGAGCGTTATAGTTAGATGGCAACAGAGAGTAGAATAAAGAAGAGGTGTTGGAGCCCAGCCAGTGTGGCTCAGTTGTTGAGTGTCAACCCATGAACCAAGAGGTTGCTGGCTGGATTCCTGGTCAGGGCACATGCCAGAGCTGCAGGGGGTGTGCAAAAGGCAGCTGATCAATGCTTCTCTCTCATCAATGTTTCTATCTCTCTATCCCTCCCCGTAAAAATCAATGAAAATATATTTTTTTAAAAAAAAAAAGAAGAGGTGGTCAGGGTAAAAAAGAAACATTGAAAAAGCTAATATATGTGGTAGCACATGAATACTAACAAAGTGTAGCAGGAACTACTCACAGAAGTTAAGGGAGCCTACCACCTGGGAAACTTTGTTTAAAAAAAAAAAAAAGAAAGAAAGAACAGAAAGAGAAAGGTATCTCCCTGAAGGTATGCCATTGCCCTACCTGAAATTAGAAAACTGGATTATATTTTCAACAATTTCCTTATCCATATGTTTATCACTTCATGGTATTACTATATAGTGATAGGTTTAAAATAAAATATTATCATTATAAACAGGAAGATGTTTGTGATGATTTTGGTGATGATGATGATGATTCTGGCTTTTCCAATGGGCTGCATTTTGAGACTGACAACATTTCACAGGCATTGATGTTACTTAGCAGATCTATACAGATGTCAACCATGCGCCATGCACTGGGCTAGACAAAAATTAATGAGGCATGGACATGGCCTCCAGTGATTACATGTGGGGTAGAAAGGCATGCACACTTCTGACAATGCGACTTGTGATATGCTAAAAGCACCTAAAAGTTAGGTAGTAATTCTGCTGGGGACAAGACCTGGAGAAAATGGGGCAGGAGGAAAGGGCAGACTGAGAGCTTCCTAAATTAATGTCACATTCCAGCTGGTCTTCAAGGATGACTAGGGTTTATCTAAGAGGATCTTCTTAAAAAGGTATTTCAGGAAAGAATAGGACATGCAAATATAAAGACCATGACAGATGGGAAAGGGCGCTGCCTGAGAGCCAGCGAAAGGGATGTGCTGAGCTGTACTCAAGGTTTGGCTGGAGCTAAAAACCTTACCTATGTAATAACGCTGATCCACAAGTCTATTTGCGTTTTCTTCAGCTGTTCTTGACAGTCTGCCACAGAAAGCAGAAGTAAGGACAGCAAAATTGAATGTGCTTCAGAGAGACGAGGGGGAGAAGGAAGGAGGAAAAATGCCCAGGATGCTGTTTCTCCATTTCCCACTGCCTAAGCTACTTGCCTGGCTATAGCCAGTTCTTCACAGCAGCAGCGAGGAGAGGACTGCATGGAGAGGGCCCTTTTTTTGGTAAACCTTTCACTTCTCTAAACATTTTATTTTTTAAAAAACTGTGTGGCACAATCAGCAAAGTGAGTGGGGAAATCAGAGCAAAAAAGCAGACAGATAGAACAGGCCTTCCAGGGAAGTCACGTTACAATGTTAAGTGCAAATACTTCGGTGAAGGTTGTCCGGCCGCTGTAAAACAGCCCTAATACCCTTCTCTCTCTGAGAGTCCATAACTTAGAGCCTGGCTTTTATGGGGCTGATTCCATCTGTGTGTTCACAATTACTGACTCAGGGTACATCTGCTCCATAGCAAGAAATCCAAGAATGGGTTTTATTTGGCTATATTTTATGAGTTTATTTTGTTATTGCACAAAAGAGTAAATGCTAGGCTTCGTTTCTCAGCACTATGGATTGAAACTCACATAACAGAACATACCGTTGTGATATATTTAACACATGCGTGCATCTGAGAGAGAGAGAAACATCAGTTTTATGTTTATTACTTGTGTAGTTTTTAGGCCTTACAAAGAAGGGAAAAAAAAAAAAAACAAGTTCAGCAACTCTTCTATACCATTGCAGTGACTTTTATTTCTATTCCATCATATGGGCATTTACAGCATTAAGACATTTTTATAAGGATACTATTCCCCAGAGATTAAATGACCTGAAATTCAAGTTTATTTCCCAATCTGTTTCCTGATAAGTAAAACACAATCAATCCCTCCCCTTTCATCATATTTACTACTGCATAAATCATTGTAACTGGAGTCAGCTAATAAACTTTCATAGCCAAAGGTCTTACACTGAAATCCACAACCCACAAATATTTGCTCTATAAAATATGACAGGTTGGGAAAGTTAGGTAGATCTCAGATAGCAGCAAATGATCCTAATCTAATCATTCCATTGATGACTTGTATTGCAAATGTCCAAACAAACACCTTCACTATAGAAAAACAAAATCCCTAAGTCCAAGGATAGTAATTCATTAACATATTTTAGTAAAGTAAAATTGAATTTAAATCAATATTAACAGTGTGGTTAGCTTTATAAGATAGCTCTGTGAAATAATGTCCTTTAACTTATTTTATGCTGACAATATTAAAATCAACCTTGGGCTTCATTCAGAAATCAGACATGATAGCCTTTTAATAGTATTTGCCAAGGATTTCCACTAATACAAACCTGATTTCCCTTTAAAGGTCTTTAAAGGAAGAGGAACCAGAATGGATATTAAATAGTTTTCCTTCAAAACAAAATGATAGAGCTTTAAAGAAAATCCAATATTAGAACTAAAAAAGCCTTATTTAAATATTACAAGTACATATCATTTAAAACTTGAGCCAGTCTCTATTAAAATATATACTGTTAGGGGGAACCCTAATCTCCTTTCTCACGTTAAAGCTGTGCTCCCAAAAGAAAAAAACATAATTTGAGCATCTCTTCATCCCTTAAGTCACTGCTACTCAAAGGAGGAGCAGAGATCACATGGTGGGTAAGACCTTGAGATTCTGGCATTGACATCGACATTCAATTTAGCAAGAGAGAAGTGTGAAAAGCCACAGTTTGCCCATGAATTGGTCTCTTTTCTCTCTTGGTCTAGGTTAAGTTTAACTCCCGGGGAAAAGGTTTTAAAAACCATGTGGCTGCAGGTCTAGGCAGTGGTTTTTAATTGAGATCTACCAATAAAAAAGGACATACATAGTTTGATATCTACCTGATGCTTGTGTGTGATTCCCATTCAATTTGAAATTCAACTCCCTACCACAAACATACAATGGGGTCAAGATGTTCTTACAAATCCACCTCCTGAAATTCTACTCATCTTTAAATGTCCGTGCCTAATATTTCCTATTGCAATGAATACTCACGCAGTTGTTGAAACTGTCTCTCCTCAATGTTCCCATGGCACTTCCTAGTTTGCTTATTGCGCTTTACCCAGTGCCTTACTAGCTTACAAATAAACTCCTTCAAGCCAGAGGCAATAAATGATTTGTATGCTCTTTAAACAGGGTTTTGCACAGGACTGTACAGTTATAATTTGTTAAACTCTAAAATTCATATATCCCTTAATGTTAAAAATATTAAAATTAAGGAACATGTTTATGAAGTAGGGAGAGAATGACAGTGTGCAAAAATAAATTCATTGCATAAATCCTATTTACCCAACAAAGAAGAGCATATTTCTAAACAGTTCTGGAGAAACTGTTAGCCAACCGCCTTCAGGCAATGATAACTTGTACACTGGGAGTTTCTATGTATTTGCTTCTCTGCGAGTTCTAATGTTCATGAAAAATGCAAGCAATGTTTCACTGGAAAGATCTTCACTGATAAACTGAGGTCCTAGATTTTCTTGGGATTTCAGACATTAATCCTACTTTTAAGCTTATATATAGATGAGAGACTAATGTTTAAAATAATGCAAATGCCCTTTGATTCAAATATAAGTCAAATTATGAAATAATCGAAAAAAAGAAAGGAAAATTACAGAAGCACTCTAATAGCTATTCACAGGCTTCCTTGTGGCAATTAATAATCCTGTGCGTTTAAAAAACATTGAAGTACCTGGCTGATGTGCCTCATTGATTGAGCATTACCTATGAGCCAGGAGGTCATGGTTCGATTCCCAGTCAGGGCAAATGCCGGGGTTGCTGCCTTGATCCCCAGTAGAGGGAGTACAGGAGGCAGCTGATCAATGATTCTCTATCATCACTGATGTTTCTATCTCTCTCTCCCTCTCCCTTCCTCTCTGAAACCAATAAAAATATATTAAAAAAAAAAAAACAGCAAACACTGAAGCACAACTTCATAGGTCTGGAAGACATTCATTCACCTCATTTGACAAATATTTACTGAACACCAACTACATTCCTGGTCCTCTGCAGGAATTGGATTTACAGCTGTGCAACATAACAAACACCATCCCCATCCTCAGGTTACAACTGCTGCAAAGAGTTCGATATTACAAATAATCAAGCAAATAAAATCATAACTGTTACCCAGGAAAAGGGGTTTAGGTGAGAGAGGTAGGCAAGGCATTACGTCATCAAATACATTCTGGCAATCCAAATATGCTACATACACTAGAAAATTTAATAATTTTCAACATTTATATGTTATGAAATATAAATATATTTTACTAAAATTTCAGAAAAGTTCAGGTTGAAGAAAGGTCACTCCCAATTCAATCTACAGATTCTATTTGTAAATAACTTACAAATGTTCTAAAAAATCAAATACACAAATCACATTTTAAAAATGTTATATTTACCAAAAAATAAGAAAGGTAACCTCTTTCAAAAGTATTTCCAAGACACTTATGGATTATTTTGCTAAAATGGGTAGTATTGATGAAAGTAGTTTCAATATATTGATGCCTAATTCAAGAATCTACATGGCATCCAATTTCCTGATAAAGTGAAAATCCTATACTGTCTTTCAATATATCTTGACCTACAGAGTCTCTTCCAAACTTTTATACTAAACATTGATAAAAGCTACCATAGATATCATAAATCAGCTTATCTCATTATGCATTTCATGTCTAAATTATTTCTATCCTTTAAGGCCCACTACGAGCTATATGTTCTCAATTAGGTGACTTATCAAGTTACTCCTAGAAATTATCAAATACTTATATGCACTACAAATCTCATCACATGTTTTCTCTGCCTATGTATAGATACAGATTTTATCTAAAAATAAGAATTACAGAACATAATTAGTGTGATTTAAATTAAATAACAGAGTACATGCTCAGTAAGTATTACTAAATGCATAAATATAATATTCAGAAACCATAACTATCATTTGTTTTAAGAGTCCTTTCATTAATTAATCAAACAAATATTTATCAAGCATGTACTATGTATAACATTGTAATGAACAAGATAAATTAAATTAATCTCATAAAACTTACATTAAACAGGTAAAGTCATGAAGAAAAACGTCACTTCTTTTGGTGAATATTAAGAAATGAGCATCTATGAAGAAACTCCTGGTAGCTCATTAACATCATATAAAAATATATTGTACATACTTCTATATATTCACTAACTTCCCTAAAATTTGCTAATAAAATATGAACTTAGAAAACATAGGAAAACTGTCACCTAGTCAACTAAATTTTATTACAGAACTAAAAGAGCAAGAAAAAAATTACAAAGACCTTTACATGTTTTATATATGGTCAAGCAAGCTCTACTTCTTTGAAAGAAAACTGGACTTTTCTTTATAATGAACTGTGAAACAGGAGGTCCTGCTTAGAGATGGGCAGATAAGGAAATCTTATGTTAAATGGGTTTAGTTACTCTACAGATATTTAAATTTTTTTTCCCTGCTAAACTTAACTAAGCTAAAATAAGCCATTACTCTATATTTTAAAAAATGTAGGTCACAATGGGTATTACTTAATATACACAGCAGTAATTAGTCACTAGTTATTTAATGTACTCTATGTGCTTTATGTAAAACCATGGCCCAATGCACGGAATTCGTGCAAGGGGCTTGGCCCTTGCAGCCCATGCTTTGTCGGAAGGTCGTCCAGAAGGTCATTTGGCTGTTAGGTCTAATTAGCATACCACACTTTTTTTATTATAGATACCAGTTTCAATCATAACAATAATTATATTACAATTTTAATGTTACAGAGAAGGACACTGAGAACTGAAGTGGCAGAGTAAGAACCTGAATTTAAATTTGCCTGAACCCAAACCCTTCATTCTACTGTCTCTAGTTGGGGCTCATAGATTTTAAGCTGATTCTCATAATAGCTTTGGAAAGAGCATTAGTGCTACTGAAATAAGTACAATATGGAAACCAACACTTTGCATTTTTTTCAGATAACTACACATGTGTGTATATAAATACACATGTGAATAAGAAATCACTTTCACGAAAGTGTTTAAATTCCATGATGAAAATATTTAGTCAGCTTTGAAAACAGAACCCTGTGTATACAGAGATAATATGAAGGGATTGAAAATATTTTTCGATTATGTGAATCCTCCATTTGTTGAAATGCTTTTAGTGCCACAAGGATGAAGTATATCGGTAATTTTTAACCACTCTTATAAAGAAGCTTAAAGAGTAACGTAAAGGAGACACTGTAGCTCTGTATGCTGTGCTCTTGTACTATAAGAACAAATGCTAATTACTGTTCAGCCCTAATGCTAATCTCAGCATCTGCTAATTAAAAGATCACATCTTCTGCAAAGTCAGCATTACCATTCAAATGAAAACATTAATCAGTTTGAAAAATCCAAAATCAATCGGCTGAAAGGAGAAAGTTGTTGGCCTTGAGAGCAAGCGCAGAGGAGTGCAAGAGAGCCAGTCAGCACGCAGGCCTCAGCAAAGGTTTGCATTGGTACATGTTGCTCCCAAACTGCATCCCCTATGTCACCCTAACCACTCACACACTACATAATGTCTTTAGATGCAGTACCACCACATCATCTGGCTCTTAAAGAGACCGAGTTTTACAGTCAATGCACTACAGATGTGATTACTGACCAGATTTTCGAAATAGATGTTACAGAGTTTTCAAAAAACGAATACAATTTAGTGAGATATTTCCAGAATAGTAATACTTGCTGAAAAGCTCAGCTGCATAAATTATTTCACACCTTTGTTTGTTTGTTTTTGCTTTTTTTAAAGCTAACAGATAGGTCTTTTTTTGTGATCTTTATCAACATACAGAACACCTAAAATGCAGACTGGTGTTATAATTCAGGTAAAAGAAAAAAAATAGCATGTTTCCAGTGTTACTCATGAAGTTGTCACAGACAAAAGATTTGGGTTTTGTCAGCAGTGATCTCTTCCGTCTCATTTGTTACTCCTCCCCATGTCAAAGAATAGAAATTAACAAGAACCTTCTCTCTCTCCGATGAAGGACACACAGGTACCCTAGCTCTGTTAGCTAAAAGATATTTAAATGGCCAATAGAAAAATCACCCTGCAAAATTAAAAACTGTGACATATGTATAGATAAGAGATGGCAAGATACAGGAAACATCTTATGTAATGCTTTCAATTTCTTAAATTTGAAAAATTTAATATATATAAAACTTCTGGCAACCCAAATGAATATACACACTTGGAAAATGTAAGGGTTCCTAACATTTTCAGAATCTTATTGCTCAAGAATTAAAAGAAAACACTTTAGGGAAAAATAATCTATGGTGACTTTTTACTAGTCAGCAAAAACAATAAAGTAAAATACTAAACTACAAACTCAGATGGACTACAACTACAAATAAGTAAATAACATCTCTCCTCATCTTGAAAAAATGAGTAAGGAATTACATGTAAATTCATATGCAGTACAAAAGACATTAATGTAGCAATAACTGAAATAGGAAGCCAAAGCCATAGTCCTGGTTATCTAAAAAGATGGGAAGAATGCAGGCTTGAAGAGATTTACAATAATGATTTCATTGGACAGACAAAGAGTTTTGATATATATATACCACACTGAGGAAATTTAGCTCTAATTCACTTTACTGAGTTATGAAATAAATATTACTTCTTCCAAAACAACTTCATGTGACAATTTCAAGTCAAAGGAATTATTACTAGCACTTACCATGTTTTTCTTAAACTTACGACAGACAACCTGAACCTATATATCCTTCACTGACCTCAGTTATAAAGGCTAAAAATAGTTTGCTATTCAATAGCATACTGATGCATGTTCATAAAAATTACTTCATATATAACCCCTAAAAAGCTTTATTACAGTAACATTCATATGTACTAAACATTTTTCTATAATACAAAAGAATAAACAAGGAGAGCTTTGAATGGTATAAATTCTCATCTCCATGATGTATAGAGTAGAAAAATGGTTGATGTGTTCACCAACGTAGAAACTGTAAGGTGTCTCCTCATTGACCACATTCCCCAGAAAAGGATTTCCACATGCTTAATACATTGGTGAAAGCTACATACATAGAAAATCAATGATCTCTCAAGAGCAGACTCACTATTTCCAAGCCCACAGAGACAGATACACATAAACAGAATGCCAACTTATCAATGTACAAGGAGATATAACCTTCACAGTGACAATATAGAGATGTCGTCCATCAGTCTATTCTCTCCCCAAAGACAGGGGAAGTCAAATAAACAAGGGATCAGAACAAGAGCAATCAATGGCCTTCAATTGGTATTTAAAGTATTTGATAGTCAATATTTAATAGTCAGATGATCTATCTCACAAAAGTGATGGTCTTAGTAACGAGAGCATAATTGATTTTCTATATGTCTCCAGTCAACCAGCTCTTCTGGAGTGACACATTATTTCATCTGATCTAGTAATAATTCAACCCAATCCTAAAAACCTTCAAGCCAAGGAGCAGCTCAGTCACTTTGAGATGGCTTTACACACCTAGGTTTCTTTCATTCTCTGCTCATCTCACTGTTTGAAGAATTTTTATTTCCTTTCAGTGTGACTTCTCTAAGCAACATGTTGGTCCACAAGCTCTAACATTCTGAACTATAAGCATTATTATATTAGTAAAGCTTTATACAATCAGTAACGTAGCCAGAAAAACATGCGGTTTGAGAAAATTAGCCTAATCAAAGGTTTGGGCACAGCCAGCGTGGCTCAGTGGTTTTATCGACCTGTGAACCAAAAGGTCACACACAGTTCAATTCCCAGTCAGAGCACATGCCCAGGTTGTGGGCTTGATCCCCAGAGTGGGACTTGAAGGAGGCAGCCAATCAATGATTTTCTCTCATCACCGATGTTTCTATCTCTTTATTTCTCCCTTCCTTTCTAAAATCAATAAAAATATTTTTTATAAAAAGGTTTGGGCTGCAAATTAAAAATTACATTGTTCAACCCTTTTAAAACTATCATAAATGCAGGTGAATACTTTCAATACTAAGTGCAAATTAGAGATCAGCAAGGCTCATTTTATAGAGTGAAGATCTGGAGGCTGAAAGAACCTGTTACTGCCTGCGACTACTAGGCATTTCACTAGATACACAGACCATATTTCCTCTCTAATTCCTTACAGCCATAAGAAGTTACTGACATCTCCGCATGCAGAAGACCAAGCTAAGGCTTCCTTCCATCTCTTCTGGGACCTTACTCTGTTGAGAGACCTTCTTCTGCTTGTATTTTCACTTCTGACTTCTACAACTGAATCATGTCCCAGCCTCTCAGATCCTGAAAGCACAAGTGAGCAAGGCAATAAACATAAAAACCCACCCTCACAGGGGTCTATAATTCTCCTCTGAACAGAGCCAAATTTTCTCTTTTCCTTCCCAACAAATGGAGAAATAATTTATACTTGCTGTCTGTTCTTCCCCTCATTCAATCACCAAACCAGTGCAGTCATCTTTCAGGCAGCACCACTGTTCACTAAAACTGCTCTGGAAAAGGTCACTACATTTCAGGGAGAACTTCTGAAACTCTCTCTTTGCCGCCATTATTAAACTGAAAAAATGAAGTATTTCTCTTCCAAGCTCTTTGACCATTTCTTTGTGTTTCCCTTTAATATTTTCCATCCAGTAGTGTGAGAATTTCCCATGGATTTGTCCTTGGCCATATTCTATGCACACACTTTATGTCTTCTCCTAGTAATTTAATCCGTAATCTTGGCCTCAACCTCCACTCAAAGATGCCAAAATCTATTTCTCCCGCCCAAATCCTCCCATTAGCTCCAGAACACTGTATCCAGCCCATACCTTCGTGTAAAGGGAAGGAAGTCCTTTACTGAATGCTGTATCTTTCCCACCAATTTCTTCATGGTTTTGTAAGACCATAAAATGACATCACCATCTTCTCTATCCCCCAATTAAGCAATATGCAAATCAACCTTGACTTCTCCCTTACTATCCACCTGTAATTTAATCATCAACTCCTGAATATGTTACTTCCTTAGAATCTCATACATCAGTGCACTTTTCACCATCCCCATGGATACTCCTGACTCAGTCCTCAGCATCTTTCTAAGAGACATCTATCCAGCCTCCCTTCTGGGACAAAAGCTCTCCATCCAGACCCTACAGCTGCCAACTGCAAGAAGTGCAATCTCAGTTTTCAGAGTGTCAAGGCCCAGGAGCATGCTCAGACCTACCTCTCTAGCTGTAATACTCAGAATTCCTCCTGACTCCTCCTAAAAACCACCACAATACATGCACGCACACACACACACACACACACACACACACCAAATTTATTCACAAGTTCATACTCTTTCTGCCACACCATATAGGACAATATTCAGATCAGTGTCACAGTGAGCCAACACTTAATGCAGTCTTCCTTGTTGACTGACATGACCCACAATGTGTTTTAAAACCAGAGTATAATTATTAAAATTGCCAAGTTCTCTTCCCAGGTAAGTGTCAACAGATAATTCTCACTTTGCCAGTTAAAGACAGGCCTTACAACTCCCAAACAACACCTACCATAACAAGAATCTTGAACAAAGTGTAGTATGACAATATTCTTCTCTGTCACAATTTAAGAGCTTTTCTGTCAACATCCACCACTATTAACAGACGTCACTCTTTACCATACCAGGACTTCTGAAATACTGAGCAGTTTTAGCTCACCATAATGATACACGCCTATACCTACAACACAGTAGTAATGTTACTTAAGTTGGGAATTCAGAATATGTGGCTGTATCGCTCAGAGGTATCAGAAAACAGTTCTGATATTTTATAGCTTCCAGTGTCAAGAAACAATTTGAATGTGCTGCTGAACCCTTGCATTCACCCAGATAACACTTTCGTATAAAACTGGATACCAAAATTGATGCAAATATAATTAAAAATATATTCAGTAACTATTATACCAAACACATTTACAATATAATAAACTTATTATAAAACTAATGGAAATTTAATTTTTCAAAATGAAAAATGTTTTCTTCCCAAAGGAACTGTTCTCATTGTGTAACTAAAGATGATGCTAAAATTCTTAACCTAAACAGGTCACTCATATCTATCATCCTCATTCTGTCAGTAAAAGTTACCTCGCTTCTTATTAGCCAAGTAAAGTTTTCCCTGAAATTCTACTAGTTACCTACAAGGCAGGGTTCATATCTATAACTATGGATTATATGTCACAATGCCCAAAAGGTAGAGACAATGAGTAGTAAATTTTCATTTCCTTATTCATTTTCTAATTTCTATCCAATTGAAAGCTGTACAGAAAGTTGAATTAAATTTCCTTATATCTACTGAAATCCTTCAAGTCTTTGTTCAACTGTGACCTTCTCAATGAAGCCTACTCCAGCCTCCTATTAAATATGACCTGCCTTCCATTCCCCCAACCTATCACTCCAATTCCCTATCCTGCTTTGCTACTTTTTCTATAACACTATCTATACTAATAAAAGGGTAATATGCTAATTTGACCAGGAGACCTTCCGGATGTCCTTCCAGACAAAGCCGTGGTGGCAGGGCCGAGGCAGAGGCGGTTAGGGGCAATCAGGCCAGGAGGGGAGGGCAGTTGGGGGTGACCAGGCCAGCAGGGGGCAGTTAGGGGTGGGCAGGCTGGCAGGAGGGGGCAATTGGGGGCAAAAAGGCTGGTGGGGGGACAGTTGGGGGTGAGAAAGCCGGCAGGCAGAGTCATTAGGGGCAACCAGGCCAGCAGGGGAGGGCAGTTGGGGGCAACCTGGCAGGCAGGAGAGGGCAGTTGGGGGGGACCAGGCCTGCAGGGGAAGGCAGTTGGGGGTGATCGGGCCAGCAGGGGAACAGTTAGGCACCTATCAGGCTGGCAGGAGAGAGGTTGGGGGTGATCAGGCTGGCAGGCAGGCGAGTGGTTAGGAGTCAGCAGTTCCGGATTGTGAGAGGGATGTCCGACTGCCGGTTTACGCCCGATCCCACAGGGTCTAAACTGGCAGTTGGACATCCCCTGAGGAGTCTCAGATTGGAGAGGGTGCAGGCTGGGCTGAGGGACATCTCACCAGTGCACGAATTTTGTGCACCGGGCCTCTAGTATAAAATAAAAATGCCTCTATGGTAGCATTTTTACTACTATGATAATAAGGAGAAATTTTATCAAAGTCACCCTTATTTCATCACTTTGTCTTTTCTTATTGTCATATCACTCCTAATTTATTCCCATCAATCTACTTATCCTATTGCTGCAAACAATGGTATGACTGTTTGATTATCTACCCATTCTTGTTTTGTTTTTGTTTTTTCATTTCTAAAAATTCTTTATTTTCCTGTTGACAAGATTATAGATGTCTCCATTTTCTCCCTCTTTGCCCTCTCCTACCCAGCCCCTCATGGTTATAAACACTTAGAGATCAGACACTGAAATAAGTTTTTTAAAGTATATTCTAGAATTCTATTCACAAAGTCATTTGATGTTAGCCTGACTTTACTTCACACATTTACAAAATTAAAATTACCCATATGGTTGAAAGAAAAAATTTAAGTGAAAAAAAAGCAATACTTCCAGTGTTAACCTGAAGATCAACAAGTATTTTATTTAAAATTCAAATCCATATAATCCTTGCTAAGAAAGAATTCAAAATTTCTCAAGATAATATTACAAAGCTAATGACTAGATAGGGCTACCAGAGTAATTCTTCCCATTGTCTTATTAATAAGTATTTGCAAGATCGACAACAAAAAATTTGCTATCTATACAACTCACTCAGGATAGGCCATTTTATAATTGCTCATTATTCGTTAACAGATAAACTAGGTTCTGCTGAGCACATACGGAAAGACACAAGCACATGAAATGCTTAGCATACTGGGCAGGCAGCTGGTAGTATAATATCACTGGGTAGAAGTGAGAAATGTACTAGAAATCACCTTAGAAAATGGTCAGGAACTGGATCTACAGGCTAGAAGATAACAGAGCAGGTCTCTACATCACCATCTCCCTCAAGTAAACAGACATTTATTGTGTCTGTCCCTGTGCCAGATACCACACTCAGCTACAGCACATAAAGATAAATAGCAAATGAACCTTCCCTCAATGAACTGACAATCTATTAACTGCTGTTGACAAAATAAGAGGGATTTAATTTATGCCGCAGCATACATTTAGGCATAGAGACAAATTTCTCCACAAAATAGGTTGCTAAACATATTAAGGACTAAGGAAGGCCTTTTAAAAATAATCCAAATTTTCATCAATCAGGGTTTACGATGCATAAAGTTCCTTTCAGTCCTGTTTATTTCTGGAAAATTTACATTTTATCACTTACTGTCTTCTACTGTAAGAATAATGGTTGTTATAATTGATAAAATTAATGAAGTATGTAACTTTTATAGACTTACAGATCTAAATGACAAACTTGAATATTTAACTTGACTCTATCCGCAACCACTTGGAAATATCATACTAAAATAAAATCATTTCATGGGATTATAAGTAAAATGTTAATATCAGCAATATTTAAACATTTCCTAAAATAGTAATGATATTCCTTTTCTCATATGCTAGCATACAAATGTGTACTTCAGAATAAGCAAAAAGGAATACCATTCTCATAGCATCATCCATTAAAAGAAGCTTGCTGAAGTTCGGTCATTACTATTCTAACAATGTAAATAATGCCCCAAAATTATCAATCTTATATAGCTCCATAAAAAGACTGTCTCTCTACATTTAAAAATATCCCTAGTACATCAGTGAAAAAAAAAAACAAACAAACAAAAACAAGCAAATTTTGAACACACTCTGCAATTCAGAATTTATTCAATGGTGTTGTATCAATGCTAATTTTCAAGATTGGATCACCATATTACAGTTATTATTAGTCTGTTCAGGCTGCTATAACAAAATACCAGAAATGGTAGCTTATAAACAACAGAAACATCTTTCTCACAGCTGGGGAGGCTGCAAGTCCAAGATCATCATGACAGAGATACAGTGGTTGATAGGGCTTCCTGGTTCGTGGGCTGCCTGTCTTTCCAGTGCCCTTGCCAGGCAAGGGGAAGATCAAGGATCCCATTCATGAGAGCTCTACCCTCAAGACCTAAATAGCCCCAAGGGCCTGCCTCCTAATACTAGTACCATCACAGGGGGCCTTAGGATTTTAGTATATTATTTTGGGGAGACACATTAGGCAAAGCTGATGACGGAATTTATTTACTATTTTTACTTTTTTCTAAGTTGAAAATTTGATTTGAAACGCATGTGTGTGTTGTCTTTTTTTAAATCTCAGATCTTTTAACATAAAATTTGAGAGTGCTGAGCAGTCCAGATGTCACGGGACATCAAATGATGACCATTTCAAATATTCAGAGCTTTAGAATATCAGCATATCACAGCTTCTACTCACTGTGTTTAACAATTAGGGCTTATTAACCTGTGAATTTTGACAAAAGAGTGGTTTTACAAAGATAGATCCATGAATAAAAAATTAAAATCTACATTTGAACTTGAAAAGAGAAACATTGTATTTCATTAGTTATAAAATTCCAAAGCACAGCTCAGTCAAGGGAAGAATTAAAAATGGATCATTCTTTTCCATTATGACTGTACTGTAATATAATTCAGAGAGATAAGAAACACTTTACGGGGAAATGTGTTGCCAGAAGAAAAAGCAAAAATTCTCCAAGTCATCTTAGGCAGACGTCTTTGTGAAGGCGAAACTTTGTTCATGCTGCATGCATGTGTGAAGCACATACTATGTGCTTGCTAGGCACTGGAATTAATGTTAAGCTCCAAAAAAAAAATTAAATAGAAACATTTTATGATCATTAAGATATATAACTTACCCATAAAACATATTAGTAAAATAATCTAGTTCTAAAAGAAATAGCTGAAAGAAATCAAATAGGATTTCTCAGTAGGATATCTTTTCCAATACTTCATTGAGAGTATATAGTTCAATTTATGATGAGAATAAAATTTCATATACTATTATTTACTCTGGGAATAGTAGGAAAGACTTGGATTTTATAGTTTTTCTTTTTCCATTAGGTTTTTCTTTTCTTTTTAATCTCCAACTAACACCTAACTATCTCCAGAGTGGGGTAAAATTACAACTTCATGACACAGTCCTACCTAAATTGTCCCTCAAGTAGTCTGCTAGGTAATTTGAAATGGAAGTAGAAAACCTCTCAGGATTTTCACTTCCTCCATCTTCCCATAAAGTACGGCCAATAAACAAAGGTCAAATATATTCTGTTTTATAGTTAAGAGATTATTCACCTCAGTAGTGCTACATGTACTTCATCTAAGGCCAAGAATCTGAAAAGAGTCTCATAAAATGAATGTTCTGCTATCCACTCATCAAATCTCAATGCTGCTATTAATGGCCCTAAAGTGGAAATAATCACACTGCACAGAGAAAAAGGAGATTTCTGACATTGTGGGAAGCAATGCAACAGCTAGGAAAAAAAATATTATTGTCTCCAACATTTCAAAATGAAATTATTTGCTCTTACAGATTTGAAAGGTTATCTAGTTAATGCTAAAATAAACTGGTATTTTCTTGTAAAGAAGTAGTCATCAATCTCAGCCATGTGGGTAACTATAGATTCTGAGACAGTCCTCACCAAGCTAGGAGGAATGGCTATGCTAATGCCTGATGGGAACCCTGATCATTGTAATTGGGCTTAGAAATGTTAATGTTTATGCTAATATTTAAACTGAAAAGAACAATAAAAAATGAAATCGAAGCTTGGCAAAGGTGACACACCCCTCACCCAAGAAGAGTCTTCATTAATTCTAGATGGTAATTCTTGGAAAGACAAGGGGGGGGGGGGGGGATGCTTCTGAGAGGCTGTTACAGCAAAATGAAAACCTGAGAGCTTTTAGGAAAAAAATTCAGAGAATAAGAATTGTAAAAAGCAGTGATGGAAAAGATATCAAGGGAGACTAGGGAAACAGTCACTGGATTTTCATTCTGACCATGAGCCAGAAAAGAAAAGAAAACCAAATCCAAAGAATGTGGTGCGCTAGGGTATTTATCACTGAAAGGACAATTTGACTGGTGACCTGGCCTCTCCAGGAATGAAGTAGGCATGCTTAGCTCTGGAATTAAACTGCAGAAGGAAGTAAAAATAGAGAAGCTTATTAAACAAATGCCTGTTAAAATATAGTAATCTATATTTTGCTAATTTGAACAACAATGTGGACTTCGTATTACCTGGACAGATAAATCCTGACTATGGTATTTTTAGGCTGGTTTTCACACATCTTGAAAAATGAATCATATTAGTTGATAGTTATATAATATTGTGTTTATGCCCCTCAGGTCAGCACTGAGGATAAAGAAGAAGGGAGGAAAAACAATGTCTTCATCTGTATAGAGACAAGAAAGGAGAGAAATGGAAAGGCCACACATTGGCCCCCGTAGCTATCACATACTCCAGGAAAGTGTGTTTGGTCGGAAACCAGCCCACAGTACCATTCAGAGAACGTCAGATCACAATCTGGTACCCAAAGAAGGTGGCAGTTCCCACTCCCGGGGTCACTGGGTTGGACTTCCACTCAACTAGAATGCAAGTACCAGTGCAAACTGCTAAATTCCAGGGATGAGTTATAACCTGGGGATGAAATGATAAACCCGATACTGTTTTTTCCTTCTGTTTGCTGAGGTATAAAATACAAAGCAGATTCAGGGCTATAAGTGAGAGGTCTGGAGAAGAGATTGAAAGTGGCATGAAAAACAGCCACTTTGCCCACCTCCAGTCTCCACAGTGTCTGGGAGTTCCTGCAGAAAGGGGTGTCTGGTTACATGTAGAAGGTGGAGTTTGTTTATTTGTTTGTTTATTGTAGAGATAGAAAAGGAGAGAGGGAGAGAGGGAGGGAGGGAGGGAGGGAGGGAGGGAGGGAGGGAGGGAGGGAGGGAGGGAGGGAGGGAGGGAGGGAAGAAGGGAGGGAAGAAGGGAGGGAGGGAGGGAGGGAGGGACAGACAGACAGACATTGATGTGTGAGAAAAACTTAGAAGGTAGCCTCCTTCATGCTCCTGGATGGGGGATTGACTTGCAACCTAGGTATGTGCCCTGACCTTTTGATGTATGGGATGACACTCCAACCAACTGAGCCACAGCTGCCCGGGCTGGAAGGTGGAGTTTAATGAGTAGAAGGGCCATTCCCTTTTTGTATACAGACTATTTCGAGCTCCATTGGCCTTACAGAAGGCATCAAAAAGGTTAAGTGTCACTATCTGGTCAGAGTGCTTGCAGACCCCTGGAGTCCACCCTTCCCCGGTCAGCTGCCCTGACAAGGGTTCCTAAATGACTGTGAGCCTAGGGTGGCACAGAAGTTAGCCAGGCCACTGATCGCGGACCAGGTCTGCAGAGGTCAAGTAGGTGGCCTCAAGTGAGCAGTTGTGTGTTCATTTTTGCATCTCAAAGTGACCACTGTGAATTTTTAACCTCTACTCATGCATTTTCAATACAACCATTCCCTAGGTACACACTGTTTTCTGGCTGTAAAACATGTATGTTTTATAACACAACTTTGTGTCCTCCAGAGAGACTCTCAAAGACTCAGTCCATTCTTTTCTCCTCCATACAAGATGCTTTTGTAAGAAGCAATAAATGTGTAATTTGGAAACTTTTAATTTGTGCACCAAAATAAACCTGCACATTGAAAGTAGCTGGTCACAACCATATCAATATTGCAATAAGTTATAAAAAATAAAGGAGTGGTTCCCACATTTGTGAAACATACATTTTGATGTCAATAAAGACCCAAATAAAGGCTTATAAACACAGCTTAGATATTTATGCCTACCTAAAAAAATTATAGCTATTGAAAATAAATGCATTTAAAGATTTTTGAAAGCTGGAAAAATAATAATGAAGATAGTTCATTAGATATAAAAAGTTCATTAAATCTGAATTTGAGACCTACTCAAGTATACACAAAGATTAACTTTGGAAATAAAAATTAAAGTATAATTTTAAAAATTATTCCAAAAATAAGTTCTCACTTACCAAGATAGAGATTTTCATGAGTAGAAAAGTATAGACCGAGTAATGCAAAGGTTAACAAATTAAAAGACACTTACCTATTACTTTATGAACTCACATTTCTGAATGTAATATTTGGCCATGACCACAAATCATACATTTAAAATCTGGGACCTGTTAGCATTTTGCCCTTAGAAGCTGAGAGCTTTCTTCCTAAGTTGTCATTTCTTCGCAAGGCACAGGGAGGCAGATAGAAACTAAACAAGGTGAGAATGACAAGGTAACTCAAAACAACCTACCACTTCTGCACAGATAAACACTAAGTCACCAACACTGAGACAAAATAAATAAAACTCAAATACATGTATTACCCCATAGTGTGTGGGCAAAACACCCACGATGCTGACATAGAAATCTTAAACACAAGTGTGCATTTGAGTGACATCACTGCTCACCAGTCTGGTTTTACACCTACATTCAAAACCACTGTGTTCCAGAAGAACCTAAGAGTACTGTTTTATTTTTAACTCATCAAGTCACTGAAGCAAGAAGGCCAATGAGAAATCCATAAAAGGACAATTCTGCATCACTCTTTTCTCATTGCTCAAATTGTAAGTAGTATCCATCTGTAACAGCACAGAGAGCCAATCTCTGTGTTCTACTCTTTCCTCCAAATGCCTCAGTAAAATCAAGAAGAAACAAAACTGTATTATTTTCCCCCTTTTCCTTCTCAGTCTAATGTCTCTCCAAAAAGAATTTTGTGAAATGCTCCCAACCAATGTTCTGTCCACCAGTTAAGAAGAACCTTTTCAAAACATGCTTTCTGAAGAGGACATGAAAAAAACCTTGAGATGACAGAGAATCTGACTTTTTTAAAAAAAAATCTGAGACTCATTCTTAAGATTTATTCTTAAAGGTGAAAATAAAATTTCAACTTCAATCTTTACATCTTATATTACCTCAGTAAATATCCTAGACAAACATCCACATAAGCTGGAACAATCAATTAGCTCTGGTAATTATCACAGCTCATTGTGGTTTTCTGCTATGCTAACAATTTTCCCTACAAGCTTTCCAAAAAAACAACAATTACACTCATAATATCAAACACCTGATAACACCCCTTATATATAACAATCTTGGAGGCCCCTGAGACAATTTAAATTCAAATCTTATTAATATAAAAGAGGTAAGGTTGTTGATACTATATTAAAAGGAAATACTCACGTTATGGTGTGTGTTTTCCTTTCCGCCTTTCTTGACCGCACAATAAGCAGACTAGAATATGCAAACTCATTCCTTACCAACTAGGTACCTGTACCTATCACGATTCCCTGCCATTCTTCTCATTGGCATTTCTAATGGAGCCTGAAATTAACATTACTTGGGCCTTATACCTTGTTTTGCTTTGTTTTGCTAGTCTGGGCTTTGTTTTCCTTTCGTGTTTTATGTTATGCACAATTTTCTGACAAGTAAGCACAGCTCTGGAAACAGTTTGTCTTAGCTAATGCAGTAGGACAAAATAGAACAGGGGATACATAAAGTATTAATATTTAAATTTCCCCCATGAATGACAACAGATTTAAAAGAAAGGTAAAGATGGAGGTTTAGGGTTGGGAGGAAAAAGAATCTTGACTATGTACAGTATTATATTTGGAGAATAAACTACGCAATAGTGTCTCAACAAGTAGCTTCAGGATACTTTAAGATAAGCGCAAACCTACATGGGCCTATAATCTAAATGAAAAGTAGAATCTAATTCAATGCCTCCAGAAGGATAAAAAGAAGTGAAATTCATAAAAATAAAAAAATCTAAAAGACTTCTCTGCAATTCTGGTTATGATAGAATTGGCACAGCATGATTTTAACCACATAGAAGATGAATAGTTATTTTCAACAAATGTAGCTAGAAAAAATGTTATTCTATTCTCCCCCCCCCCCTTTTTTGCACTAGGAACATGCTGATTGAATGGATTCATTTATCCAATCTGACAGCTAGACAAAACTATATTGAGAATATGTTTTATCTCTAATTAAATAAGAATTTAGCAACATCTGGTTTGCTACAATTACCCAAAATCATTCAAAATAAGTTTTTTTAAAATATGTTTAACTATATCATGCTGTGTTTAACAATAATTTTTAAACCAACATTCAGGGGAAAAAAATAAGACAATTTAATTATGGAAGTGTTAATTCCAATAAGAGGCTCAAAAACTCATGGAAATATTACTAATTCACTGTTAGAGAAGTTAGGATTATAAGTAAAGTTTGGTTAGCCAAAACAATAACTTAAGGGTGTTTATGTTCTTTCAAAAAGTCCTTTCAGCTGTCAGAGAGGTTTAAAATTGTATCTCTTCTACATACTATAATTAGAGAACAGAGAATATCTTATACTGAAGTAGCAGTTCTTCAAGAGGACACAAATATTGACATCATATTACATGAGTACATCTAAACAAATGAAGAGCAAGTTCTCACAGGCCAAGCACAAAGGGCACCAAGTCCTAGTTCACACACATCTGAAATTGCTTTCAAATAGTTTTTAAAACTATACCACTTTTATTATGCATTTAAATGGTATATTTTTTCTAAAATTGCCAATAAATTTGCTAAATATTACTTAATTAGTATTCCTCCTGTGTCACATGTGTTTGAACTTCATTCAACATGAGAGAAATTTATTCAAGATAAAGGACTCTGAGCTCATAATCTATCCTCTGTAACATACTTTTTTTGATGGTAATAGTGTTTTTCTTAAATTGTCTTTTTTTAAATAAGCAATTTTCTTCAAATCCTAAATATAGTTGGTTAAGGGGTAATGCAAATTGGGGTAAAGGAAAGATTATGTCTGACCTGAAACACTAAGTATACAAATTATACTTTATTTTATACACACACACACACACAGAGTAGGTCCTTGGGTTACATCAGAGATCTGTTCCTACGGTACAACGTAACGTGATTTTCACCATATGTCACAACCCACCTACATAAGCACCTACGTCACTCACATGGAGCACACACACAGCAGTAATGAAGTGAAACAGTAAAAATAATTTAAAAGATAACAATTCCTGACCTTTACTTGTGGTAAATAAATAATAAAAAACATAAAGCACATATGTACATGTCGAAATGACAGAACTTTTTTTTAATAGATACTATAAATGGGAGATGGCGACGTAACCACGAAACAACATACGTCGAGTCCAACGTAACCTGAGGACTGCCTGTATATGTGTATGTATATGCATATATATGTGTATGTGTATGTGTGTGTGCATATATATAAAAGCCCAGCAACCAGAATGGCGGAACAACCAGAATGACTGGAGCAACAGGTGGTTATGACGCGCACTCCGGCAGCCAACCAGCCTAACCTGGGCCCCGATTACACCCCCCCCCCTCCACCCCAACATCCCGGGGCCGGCTCGGGCCCTGATCAGCCCCCAACATCCCGATCGAGGGCGGGGCCAGCCGGCCAACCGCCGGCAGCCCCTCCCCACCACCAGCCCAGCCCAGATGGGTGGGCCCCCATCGGGGCGGGCTGGCCGGACCCCACCCATGCACGAATTCATGCACCAGGCCTCTAGTAAGTAATAAAGGCATTTCTGCATCCTTATTTGACAGTGCCTGTAAGTGTTCAGGCTTCCATTTGTATCTCATAAGTTGCTAGATAATCATTCCTTTCAGAATATGTCAGAGGTAGAAAAGATAGCATGGTTTATATGAAGTAACATGACAAAATGTTTCCAAATGGAAGACCATGAAGACTGAAGGCAACAGATATAAAATGTGGTGTCAATCACAAAAAGTTGGGGAGCAAAGGAAAAAAGGAAATGAGTTATTGTTTTCCACTCCTTGTTTTTCTTTTTTTTTTTTTTTTTTTGTATTCTTGATCTTTTTAATTGAATTTCTCCTTGTTTTTCTTATTTGATTCTCATAAATAAAAAACAAAACTACGGCAGTG
Source organism: Myotis daubentonii (assembly GCF_963259705.1). Taxonomy (NCBI): domain Eukaryota; kingdom Metazoa; phylum Chordata; class Mammalia; order Chiroptera; family Vespertilionidae; genus Myotis; species Myotis daubentonii. Next base: position 195,579,926 of record NC_081840.1, read on the forward strand.
CATTATATTACAGGAACTAACTTAATTCTCACAGCCCCACTATGAAATAGATTAGCATTAGCCCAATGATACAGAGAATAAACCTTGACTCTGAAAATTACCAAAAGTCACACGTTACATAATAATTCCAAGATTTAGGCTCCAGTTAATTTGACCCTAACGCTCATGTTCTAAATTACTGTCTCATGAACAAAGACAAGTTATTAGTGTCTGTGCTATTACTTTTTTAAATCGCACAAGATGCGCCCTAGCCGGTTTGGCTCAGTGGATAGAGCATTGGCCTGCAGACTGACGGGTCCCAGGTTCAATGCTGGCAAAGGGCACATGCCTGGGTTGTGGGCTCGATCCCCAATAGGAGCCGTGCAGGAGGCAGATCAATGGATTCTCTCTCATCATTGATGTTTCTTTCTCTCTCTCTCTCTCTCTCTCTTCCTTCCTCTCTTAAATCAATAAAGAAATATATTTTAAAAATAAACAATTGTACAAGATGCATTTCATGTACAATGCTTTATCTAACATATTATACACCCCATCTTAAAAAAACAACCGATCAACAAAAAACACAAACCTCATTTACATAACCTGGGACTCCAGGTTATGAAAAGAGTAAAAGCAATATCAGCCTTCAATGAATTTACATTTCCAGAGAGGTATAAAATAAGAGAAATAATCAAGAGCCATGATAGTCTGTCATAATTCCATAAAAGACATATAACAAAGGGCTACAAGGAATTAGAGGACAGAACACAAGGGGAAGATAAAATATTTAAATTATTAATGAAAGATATAAAAGTAAAATGTCTTAGAAGAATTTCTTAAAAATATACAGTCAACATTTTTGTATCTGTCACTCAGACTATAAGACCACTGTAGCGTTTTAAGAAGTGTGTTACTCTCTTTTCAGATATTGTTAAAATAAAATTGCTTTAAATGACTTCAATAATGAGGATTTATAAGTAAGTCACTTTGGCCAAAAGGAAAGAAGGGTAGGTTGAAACCTCTTAACCAAATTAACCAACATCTGACTGTTGGATTTGTATGCAGCATTTAAAATACAAACATATGCTATCAATCGATGTTTCTCTCTCACATTGATGTCTCTCCTTCTCTCTCCCTCTCCCTTTCTTTCTAAAATCAATAAAAACATTTCCTCAGGTAAGGCTTACAAAAATGAAAGATAAAGTAAAATACAAACATATAATAAACATATATTACAGGTCTCCAAAGAATTAATTTTAACTTTCAGATAAAAAATAAACCTGATTAAACAATTGGATACAGCATTACAACTGTGTATCAATAGGAAGATCAGTAAAAACAACAAGTTCAGATAAGGTCATCTGAACAATGATCACTATCACTTAGCTCCTCCACGTCTTTCTAATGAAATTAGGGTCCAGTATATCAGAGTTGAAAAGGATATTATTGAATACAAACCTCTTTATACATGAATCCACAGAGGCCAGAAAAAAGCAAGCTCTCTACTCCACTTTGCAGCTGAGAAGGGGCATGGAAGGATCTTGGGCACTCATCTAACTGGTCTCCCCTCATCCCCAATCAATGCCTCCTCCAATTACATGTACACAGAACAGCTAACTTGATCTTTGTAAAATGAAAATCTGATCTTATTATTGCCCTGCTTAAAACCTCTAATGACTTCCCATTCCTCCTAAGATAAAGTCCAAAATAATTTACCTTAAAAAAGCACTACCAATCCTGGACTCCCATTGGCTTTCCCAGTTGAATTTCTCGCCACTCCCTCCTTCGATCCTTTCATTCTAACTACTAGGACCTTCTCTAAGTTTCTCACATGAACCAAGTTCATTCTTACCTGAGGTCTTGGCTATTCCTACATATCCTCTGGGGCTTAGCAGGATGAGAAAACCTCTTATCTGGAAGGTCTGAGATCTCTGAGTCAAATGTTCTCATAAAACTCAGAATTTCCCTTTTCTAATATCTATCACACTTGTATTAATACTTTTAACATAGGAAGCATGCAATGGATATTTGTTGATAAATGGATGAAAAAGATTGATTCCAAATGTACTATCTTCTCACTATAGTATTTTTCGTATATTAAAAAATGTTATTCTGGCCGAAACCGGTTTGGCTCAGTGGATGGAGCGTCGGCCTGCGGACTGAAAGGTCCCAGGTTTGATTCCGGTCAAGGGCATGTACCTTGGTTGCGGGCACGTCCCCAGTGGGGGGTGTGCAGGAGGCAGCTGGTCGATGTTTCTCTCTCATCGATGTTTCTAACTCTCTGTCTCTCTCCTTTCCTCTCTGTAAAAACTCAGTGAAATATATTTAAAAAAAAAAAATGTTATTCTGGTAAGACAATGTTCTTTAACCACACTTACTCATCATTTCCCTCAAACTCTTAAACTAATATCATCCCTTTTCTGGACCATAAATTACCATTATTTTATTAATATTAAATGATTTATTCTAAATAATAATGGAATCAGCTGTTTCATGACATTCTGTGGAAAGCCGCCTAAAAATTTAAATAATTTCAATACTAGCAGTGGAGAGATGACAAAGTCTACTGTCTCTACTAAATGGAAATACCACATTTCTCTTAACAAAAGAGAGAGAGAGAAACACCAATTTGTTGTTCCATTTATTTGTGCACTCATTGGTTAATTCTTGTATATGCCCTGATCTGAGATCAAACCTGCAACCTTGGCATATCAGGACAACGCTCTAACCAAATGAGCGACTGGGCCAGGGCCCAGACTGATATTTTACTACTGTCATTTGACAAGTAGAAAGTCACAACTATAGCACTGCCAAACTTTAGCAATGGTATTCCTAAAGAGTTCCTCCATGTCTGCAGAGTTCCTCAGGACTGAAAGACAGGCAGGCGCACAATAAGTGAATGTGGATGGGGAGAAGTCAGAATGAGAGTGAATAGAAACCAATCTTCTAGACTCTAGAATCTAGAGTAAAACTCCCTCTCATTCACAAACACACAGATACATATCTCCAAGACGAAACTAAGAAATCTTGGTTTCTTTATCAATAGAGTGTCCCCCAAAAATGTATACACACTTTAACTGCTGATAACTCACTTAATTTTCACTCCTTTTCAGGTTTAACTGATTTGAAATAATAGGTGAAGCCAGACCAAGCTTAGAACAAAGAAAATTTATCCTAAAGTGCCACTACACTTCTTTTTATGGTGTTACATAAAAGATAAAGTTTATGGTACAAAACCAGCAACAGTCGATGAATTGATGGCACACAAATACTGAGTGAAATGATTCCCGATGTTTGCAATTCCATTGCTTCCCATTATCAGCAGTGCCTGGACCAGGTCATCAGTTTGAAAACAGGCTTTGGAAAAAATTCATTTCTGTAGATTCTTTTACATTTTGAAAATGAACTGTATGTTAATAAACACTGACTATATAATCACTCAGTGTATACATTTTGGGGGAGCACTCTTTATAGATATAAAGAATTTTTCTCATCTCAGATGTACTGTGTCTGATCATTCTTTATGGTCAGCTAATAGTTTACTTTATGATTTTTATGATAATTCTGAAATTTAATATTGCAGGCAGGAAACTGATATTAAAACATACCATATTAATTCACTTTCTCTGTAAAAGGACAACTGAAGGTGCGTTGTCTTGATTGACAAATCAAGGCAACTATGCTCAAGTTTCTTCCCTTTACTCAGCTCTATTAACCTCCCTGACTAGAACATGCTTGGAACTGGGATCAGCTCTTCCGATGACAGAATTTGAAGGGAGCAGTGAACCAGCACATTCTCGAGGGCTGCCTACTCAACCTTCTGATCTCAGTTCAAATGTTATTTGATCTGGGATGTATTTCCATATCCCTCTCACCCCCCAGCTCAGACAAGGTCTGATCCTGCTGCTATAACTCTCACAGCATCCTGGATTTGACCTTTGTAGCACTTGCCACGATTTTAACTAAATAATTAATGGTAGATACACTGCTTGATATCTCTTTATTTCCATGATTTTATAGGAATAAAATCAGAGGCTCTTTTTGCCATGCTATGTTCCATATCCCCAGCATCCTGCAGGCATTTGATGATAACAAGTACACAGTGAATGAAAAATAAAAAAAATACACAATGATTTAATGAAGCTGATCTTTAGAGAACTGCAGGAAAAAAGCAGAACAATTAGAGGCCCATTTGGGAGAGGATATCTGTTTCAACAACAGATTAAAAAATTAACGCAAACAATAAAAGCTACCAGTGTGCTATATGATTTATGTGCATTATCTCAGATAATCCTCACCATAACTCTGAAAGGTAAGCATAATTTGTATTCCCAGTTTACACATGAGGAACCTGGGGCATGCAGAGGCTGAGTCACTTTTCCAGGCTCATACAGAGAGGGGGCTTAGGCTCCCTTCTACTTTACCTCAGGTGAGGATTTTTTAAAAATGTAATAGTAGAGTACTACAATGTAGAGGAATGTGAGAAAACTTTATTAGAATATTATTTTTTTAATGTATTTTTATTGATTTCAGAGAGGAAGGGAGAGAGACAGAAACATCTATGATGAGAGAGAATCATTGCTCAGCTGCCTCTTGCATGCTCCCCACTGGGGATCAAGCCCACAACCCAGGCATATGCCCTGACCAGGAATGGAACCATGATCTCCTGGTTCACAGGTCAACACTCAACCACTGAGACACACTGGCCAGGCTAGAATATTAATTTTTTAAAAGAATGTAAAAGAACTTAGTGTCAATTTATTTTTAAACTTCCACCAAAAGAAATGTCTAACCTATTTTATCTTGTTAAAATATGCTATCACCATGGGCAGTACTGTGTATTAGCTCTTTAAGAAGGACGTAATATGAATTTTTTTTTAAAAATCAACTGCCCATTAAGATTTTTGATAAAGTAAACTTTCAACCAGAGGTATTCTACTATAATGAGCTTTATTATTTTACGAAATCAGTGCACTGGGGCGGTGGGGGGGCGCGGGGGGGAGGGTCCCTCAGCCGGGCCTGCGCCTTCTCACAGTCCAGGAGCCCTCAGGGGAAATCTGACTGAAGGCTTCCACAAGCCGTCAGTCAGACATCCTTAGCACTGCTCAGCTCCCTCTGTGGGAACTCACTGACCACCAGGGGGCAGCTCCTGCACTGAGCGTCTGCCCCCCGGTGGTCATTGTGCATCATAGTGACCGGTAGTTCCACTGTTTGGTCTATTTGCATATTACCCTTCTATTATATTGGATTTTATCTTATGGCTGTTTTAGAGAGAAAGAACCCCAACGCCTATACCCTAGTTGCAAAAGAAACTGAAGAAGTTATATGATCAGTGTGATGTAGCTATTTAGTGACAATGCCATGCCTGAAATCAGAAATCGGAACCCTCAAGGGCAAGACAGAAATTCCTTGAAAGAAGGCAGCAGAAGCTATAAACCAACCATGTCCCTTTGGGCAAGTTACAATTCTTCTTGAAACATTAATTTTATTTTTATTGTGATAAGAACATTTAACATGAGCTCTACCCTCTTAACAGATTTATGAGCATACAACACCATACTGTTAACTACAGGAAGAGAATTATACAGCATATTTCTAGAAATTACTCATCTTGCATAAATGAAATTTTATATCTCTTGATTAGCAAATGGGGACATTTTTAAATTTTGAAAAATATTTTTAAGAATGTTTAGGAAATGAGTGTGCAAGTGTGTGCCTTTTAAGATGGCTTCCATGCCTTTATTATTTCACAAGCAGGTGCAGAGCAGTTTTCAATGGCACTTGAATTTATCTTGAAATAGTAACTTCAAACACTGCTTTCACATTCAGTTGTTTCTTTTAGGTCCATAAAGCACATCCACGCAGTTATATACTCATTTCTTAATCAAGCATTAAACTGCCCTCATATGTTCTGATGCAGATTTAAAGAAAAAATAGAAAGAGAAGAATAATAGACTTCCAATCTGAATGCTGGAAATATACCTTAAATACATGTCTTTATAATTGAAAGCAGAAGTCACAAAGATGCTGTTTAAAATATAACTGTTAGTCTCTTTGGCCAAAGAATGAACTAATGAAATCAAATACAGCAGGTACTTCATTATTGTAGAAATGATAAAAAGTTACATTATACACCTGCTGTTTTTCTTTCCCATTTGACTTATGAATTACTAAACACCTCATATGTTGTACCTCACTCTTATTCCTATGGGTAGATCTCTAACTAAACTTACACTTAGCAAAAGTTGAGTCATATTTACGAATTATAAGCCATAATGTTCTGTTTAGTTAATTTTCTTTATGAGCTCTCTCTCAGTCTACAGACAACCTTCAATTATTGCTGACAATTTACTCCTACTTTTTGTACTGAAATTTTAGAACTGCCCAAACAAAGCCCACCAATTTCCTTATTCCATAAGCGCTTTGGTAGAGAACTTTAAGTTCATGTTTTAGTAGATGAACTTAAGAGATAAGAGGTCCATTCAGAGCAGAGGACTTAACTGTGAAAGTTTATAGGGACATAAAGTGGATGGTGGACTTCTTAATTCTTCATAAATCAGTTTCAGTGTATAGTTTTGTTTTAACATTATGTTAAATTCAAAGACATTAGGCACCATCCTATTTAAATGTTAACAACCAGCAAATTCCATTTTTACTACTATTTTACTGATCTCAGCTTTTATATATTGATACATATGAGTTAGTAATTCTTAAGAATTGCCACACCATTATTAAGTTACTAATCTTTATTACCTATACATAACTGAGAGTTAGCATTCTTTAAAATTTTCAAAAAGTTAGGAGGACCAAATATACACAGAGGACACTGATTCATGGGAATCACTGTAACCAAGTACTTAAAGTCAAACTAATTATTTACTCTCTGTCCCAGTAATTGTACTTCGAGGAATCTGTGCTACAGAAATCACCAGAGAGTAGGCCAAGCTTATCCTTGCAAAATACAACAATTCACACGAATAAAAAAAGCTTAAATAAATCACAGTATATCCACATAATGAAATATTTTACAATATTAAAAAGGGTGCTTTCAAAAATAATGGCATGCAGAAATAGGAGAGAATTATAAGAACTGGGTATATATCTAATTTAACTTTAATTCCACTAAAACAAACACACATAAAATACAGATATTGCATGAATAAAATACAGAGATAACCAAGTTAAAAATATGTGTGAAATCACCTTTGTGAACAATGCAAGGTACCACTGCATTATAATATACTGGATTATTTGTTTTGCTGAATATATCTCTGTATTTCACAATTATTGAACATGAGCACTACAACAATCAGAAATAAAAGATACTCAGTTATGATCATTCAACTAGAATAAGCTGCATGGAGAAGAATGAATGGGAATCAAAACTCAACTATTAGTAGCCCCCAAGTAGAATCAAAAGAGCTACATAAATGATATACCACTGGGATAGTAGCAAGAATTCCAGAGTAATATCTACCAAGCTAAGAGAGAGTAGCAGTAAAGGAGATAACACAGAAAGATTAACACAAAACAGATGGACTAGCATACCATCCTCTGACGTTGATACTATGAGTCCCTACACAGATTGATCATTCACTTGTAATAAAGTAGGTTAAGTTCTCATTTATAAACCTAATGTTTTCTTTCATACCCCATTACTTTTTTGTTGTTGTTGCTCTCTCTCAACACCCCTATATTCAAGGAATAAAACACACACACATAGCACTGCAATCTCACTATCATCCATTATTCAAGAAAGGTCTCCTTGAATAAATGTCTGTTCAGAGGCTCTCAGCAAATTTCATTTCTGAACACTACTGTCGGCAGCCCAGCAGGCTATTTCACCAAGATAAGATCACACATTTAATCAAATGCACCTAAAAAAAGAAATGCTCGCAAAGTTTGCTTAATAATGCCAGATCATGAAAGTACAATGTTGACAGCCTTCTAAATTTCAGTGCTCCTTCTTTTTCAAGGATTTGCAAGGGAGGTACATGGGAGTTCTACTAACCTTTGAAAATTCACCAAATTATATTATGTGTTACTTTTTTTTTAATATATTTTATTGGTTTTTTACAGAGAGGAAAGGAAAGAGAGAGACAGTTAGAAACATCGATGAGAGAGAAACATCGATCAGCTGCCTCCTGCACATCCCCCACTGGGGAAGTGCCTGCAACCCAGGTACATGCCCTTGACCGGAATCGAACCTGGGACCTTTCAGTCCGCAGGCCGACGCTCTATCCGCTGAGCCAAACCGGCTTTGGCTTATGTGTTACTTTTTACTAGTACATTGGGTTAGCACTTACAAATAAAAATGAAAAGTCAACACAATTTTGTGAGTAATAAAAAATAAATAAGTGCAGGTTTCCCAACTTATACAAATAACATCTCTAAAACACCATTTCACTTCGACTAGTCAAGTGTCAGCATGAAACACTACCCAGACTCTAGATTTTATAATAATGGATCCATATTAGAGGTCTGCCATTTGAATAACACTATTACTAGATAGACTGAAGTATGTTTTCATTGGATTCTTTAGACAACTAATAAAGTTATCCATACTCAATTATTTAAAATATCCTACTTGATGTACTTTTGAGTCTTCTGTCTCTGAACATAAGATTAACGTGAACAAATACATATGCCCGTCAGAAGCATGACATAACAAGTACACTAGCAGGAGTAAAATAGGTATCTCAGATAGATTCATACCTACAAATCCATTTTTACTGCTTTTACTTCTATCCGCATTTATTTTATGCTGCATTTATTCTTATTCAATAAGATTTTGTTTCTCTAGTTTCATCTGGGGTAACTTTTCCTTCTGGGCAACCTCCACTTCTGGTTGCTCCTTTCCATCAAGCATCATCATAAGTTGGCTGGTGGAACTCACACATGATTTAATTAAAACATGAGCTCTACAGCCAATGGTATATCTCAGGGGCTTTGTTCACCTGGAGGTACTCAATGCCTAAATAATCCACATTTAAACCTGTAAGATCAGCATTACTCTCTGCCTTTTTTAGCATGAGTAGCAAAAATTCAGCACTCTGTGCACCAACAACCCCGTGTCCAGTGCCTGCTTGGCATTGTACAATGGCAACTCCACTGTCGTGTGTGTATATGTTGTTATAAAATGACATCTTCCAGCTATTCCGTGGCTTTTCAGATATGCACAGCCTCCTTGATAACTTGGGCAGTTCCTTAGGTGTTTTTGAACCTGAAGATTTGAATCCCTTGATTTGCATGTTTTTGTTGGATTTTCTGGGTCAAGTGAGTAAGAAAACATTTTCTAAGATCACATTGGCAGCTTACAGGAAAAGAGTAAACCCATTTGTAATGGTTTTCCTAACCAATTCTTCTAGTGCCTGATCTGCCTCAGTTAACAAAGGATTATTGTAGTGGACATTCAGGTTTTATCAGCCCCTCTGCCTTTTCCTGTGTACAAGATCCCTCTATTAATTGAGCCTTTCTCCTCCAACCTATTTGTCCATCCACAGAGGAACTGCAATATCCTTATCCACTCCACTAAGCTGGTGATAATAGATGGATCTAAAACTGGGTACCTAATCCAGACCGTGGTGAAAGGGAAAGAATCCAGTAGGCAGAGGAAAGGAAAAGTAGGTCGAGACATGCAACTGGAGCGAAATCCTAGTGATAGTCAAGGGGCTATTTTTATTTTTGATGCCTAGAAAAACCTCCATTTTTCACCAAGATTCTTCAGGTGAGAAAAAAAATAACCTCCCAATAAATTGATCATTTGGCTAAAGCTAGTTGGAATTGTCTTTGCAAGTAAAAGAGGAACATGAATCATCCCCAATCTATCAAATCTCTTAAGTTGAATTTAAGTCCATACAACAACTAAGATGTTGCAGCATTTTGGAATGACAGTAAAATAATATTTAACTATCATGCATAAAAATACTTCAAAAGTAAAGTAAAATTTAACTATTGAAAGTGCTTAAAAATTTTTAAAAACTGTGTATTATTTTAAAAGAAAACAGATGCCTAAGGCCTCCTTCCAAAGTCAACTTCAGTTAATAATATGATTAAAACCTGACAGATTCAACAGTTAAAGTCAATATAAAAAAGAAAGTCTAGATATACACATGCCTCATGTTAACACAAAACTATTTCTCAATGGACTCTTTGTCCGCTTCCTGAAGTCACAATCAGTATTCTGAGTCAAGATTCAGACAACCACCATCAGCCACTGACAAATCAAAAACACTAAAAATTAGAAAAAACTAAAAGATATCAATGTAAACCATTTGAGCCCTTCCATTCATGCCAGACATAAAATCGCATACAAAAGATGCCCATCAGGACCAATTCCTCTTACCCAACAGAATTTGGAAGAGTTTTGAGGAAAGGAAAAGAGGAAAGAAACCAAACCAAAACAAAACTGGAGACTGTTGAAAAACCTCTTCCAGGGTCAGCTGTCAATGGAATGCATTTTAGTATTCAGGTTACCCACCCATGCAGAACATCAAAAACTGGGCTTGAGTCTCTCCCCTATTCTCACAGGCTCAGGCTACTGTGGAGTTGCTGGGGCTGTGCTGAATAGTAACACACTCTGCCTCTTTGGGCCGTATAAACACCAACACACACTGATCCAACAGAAGGGGGTATCGTTTCTACTTGACTTTCATTTTCTTGAATTATACTTTAAAACACTTAAGTCTGGTACAATTTAGCAAGTCAGCTGTCCAATGTGCAGCTTATGTTTTCATTCATTTTTACCACCTACCACGTTGTACACTTTCCATTTTAACAGAGATGCTGGGTAATAATAGGTACAAGTCAAACATTTCAGGAACTTCTCGATTGGCAATTGTCACTGAAATACAGATGTCAATTCTAAAATTCAGACTTATTTATCACCATGTCCCTACTTGTACTCTTTTAAAGCAACTTTGGGGTCTGAATTTTAAGGGTTCATCTGCATTTAGAACACTCTGATGAAGACATGAATTTTGGAATTATATATTTTTTAAGTGTTGGAATCCTTAAGTCTTAAAAGTTTATGATGACTTGATTTGGTGACGATATTGTATAAAATTCTGATGCAGTTCAAGCTTAAAGAGCTACTGATGCCATGAGAAAAGATGATCAGGAGTTTAATTTAAAATGTCTTAAGTTAAATTGCTATTTTCATCTTATATGTGATTTAAGTCAATCTTCAGACACGATACTTGGTGGCTGTCAAAAATATTTTTCTGTCAGGATTATGATTTTTGGTGGGGAATTAGTAGCAGAGCATAACTTTTTAAGATTAAGATTAGGAGCTCAGAAATAGGTACTCAAGAAAAGGTTAAAAAAGGAAATTGGGAAAGACAAAAAGACATAAAACCTTTCTCAGCTGTTTAAGAAAATGCTATTAATTTTCTTGGCTCATCAAGAACTCTTCAATTAAGAAAATAATATTTGACTTAGCTATTTTTTAATAATGGTAGTTAAGGACATTTCAAATAATACTATGACTAATAATGACAGGTTCCTTTCATTAAATGCTCACTCTATCAGGTACATTTCTATTTACTTCCTATTCCTCACCCCAAACCAGCAAAGAAGATGCCATTATCTTTACTTACAGACAAAGACTATTGAGCTAGAGAGTTATGGAGTTGGGATTGTCCCTCATTCCAAAGGCCATTTCTGACAAGTTCGTAACTAGGGACAACACCCAGCTATGCCCACCTGAAGAATATAATTTTGTTTTTACAACTGTTAACAGGATTAACCAAAGAGCTGGAAAAGACAAGTGCTATGGTACTTACTGTGGCAGGGATAAGGGAAATATCTAGCCGTGAATATACTCAAATATAATATATAATTTATAAATATATATAGAAATTTTCAAAAAGATGTCAAAGTCCTATTCAGAAGTATTACAGTTCACTTTTAAACTTAAGATTCTGGTAAAATTAATCTCTATGTGGGAGCTTCTGTCATTCATTAGGCATATTACCACTCACAAATAAACTGAGCCACAGTATATAATTACCCCATGGGTCCTTCTCCCTGAAAATGGCCTGTTGTGATGCATCGATAGTGATTAACAGACTAAGAATGTAGTGAGTTGTCTTGATATCACTTCAGAAAAGTGATTTCCTCCCTAATAATTCCCATGATACATAAATATTCAATTAGGGTCTTTGAAATCTAGATTTAATTGGGCATTCATACTCTACCCAACTGCAAACTTAGCCCAAGTTATGGAAGGTATTTTATTAATTCATAGTATTTTAAAAAATCCCAACAACTCCTCATTATTTTTAAAGTGGGAAGGTAAAAATAAAGCCAAGATTATCTTTTATTTGAAATTTTCAAATTTAATAATGTTTTAAATGTTGCTCTAAAGCAATGAGGTGAAACATAACCACATATCTGAATCCCATGGGGAGTTGATTAATGTTTCTTGGAGCCCTCATGAGACCTAGTAAATAATAATGATAATAATAAAACTAATGACAGCAGCAAATAGGGGCCTATGTATTATGTGCCCAGAACCATTTGGGGCACTCTGCATATATCTTCCCATTAAATCTTCACAACAACCTATGAATTAGGCACAACTGTTCCCATGAAAGCATATCAGGAAATTGAGGCACAGAGAGATCTGGTATCTTGCCCAAAGTCAAATAACTTATCAAACCTAAGCAAACACACCCCAGAGTCCCTTCTCTTCACCACCACCCCATTCTGCCTCTCCAGATATCAGGATTTCAAGACCTGGGGCCCGGATGTTAAATTCTCCCTGTAGCTCCTTTGCTACTGTCAGGACATCAGGCTGGAGATGTGGCAGCTTTAAAGCTTCGGTTTCACTAAGTGGGGATCAAAACAGTTAAAGACAAGCTTTCTAGGATGGGAAGAAAATAATGAAAATGTCAGAAAATTATAAAAACCTCCAACCTACTAGTGTCTTTTTAAAACTTGAACCATCCACTTGTTTTCTCATTCCAGATGGCTTCTTATATGGTTACACGGGGTGAGTCTTCTGAGTACAAGGAGGCGGACCTTGGAACGCTTCTCAGACTCCCTGGTCCCAAGACCCTATTACATGCTTAAAAACTGATGACCTAAAGCAACTTTGGAGTATGTTGGTTTCAACTATCAATACTTACGCATTCATAGTTAAAGTGTGGAAACTTTTATACACATGCCATATGCCATCAGAGCAATGATGTCATCACATACTAGTATCATGTACCTTCTGGAAACCCCACCCCGCCCTGCACACTTGTTCAAGTATGAGAGCGAAAGGCCAATCACATCTTAGCATTGTTATGACAATGTTTTCTCCTGACAGGCCTGAAAGGGTCTTAGGGGGACCCACAGGTTTCCCCAGAACACAGATTGAGAAGAAGAGTAGTCTGCTCTACAAAATAACTGACATAAACGTTTACCAGAAACATTCAGTTTGGTGATTTGTTTTTCCATCCCAGAGATAATCTTCATAATAAATAAGATTACCACCAATAATATTCTATTTAAATTCTTGAATAATATGGACCAAATATTAACTTCTTCTAATATATGTAGTCATTCTTATGAAGACATTTAACATTAAATTCTTATTTTCAGTGTCAGCAAGACATGAATAAGACATGAGTTATTAAGAGCTACAGAATCTGTCATAATCAAATATAAGAAGAACTCTCTCCTTTCACCCACTCCCTAAAACAGTGGAGAACTTCATTAATTCAGAGTAGGACCGCTAATTTTTAAATATATTTTGTACTTTTGAATACATAAACACGCTTCATAATTCTGAAGAAAAAAAAAAGTACACCTGCTACCTATGCAGTAGTAGAGTTCATTTCATTGATCCACATAGACACTCAGACCAGGGTAATATCATTAAATGGTTGTGAGAAATATACACATCTTAGGCCTTATAATTGATATCAAGAGACATACTTACCTATTTTTCTCAAACTGATGAATAAACAACAATATCAAAATCACAATGAGGGGAAAATCTGGATTTTTCTCCCCACTGATGAACAACTCTCTAACAACACATATGCACACAAACAGATAACAAAGGGGAAATAAATGTCAGAAGGACCTTACTCAAATTTGAATGTTTTACATTTTATTATAAAATTGGATATTCAATAAAGAAATGCATTTGCATAAAAGAAAAAGATGCAATAGTAATCTAAGCATAAATATGTCCTTGAAGGCAAACAAATGCTAAATTACAATACAGCTTCTGTCAATGTGAGCAAATGCATATTTTGAATGTAATGCAAATCTAAGGAATCAAAGGGAAAATAGCCATTTGCAAAATTGGAGGAAAGAGCATCTTCCTTTAAGTCTAACTGCTCTAGCCATTCATACCATGCTAAATTAAGGCTGAATAGCATTTCTCAAATCACTCTTTGTTCTTAAATACAAAAATCACAAGCAGTTTTCCTGAATTCTAGGCAAAAATGCCCCACTTCTAATAGTAACTGTCATTCCTACTTGACAGTCCTTTTCAAAAACAGTTTAAAAAGTGGTTAAAGTGGTCCAAATGAAATCTGAAAACCAATTCAGTTTAGCATTTTGTATATTATTTGACTAACTTCAATCCTTTTGACCTTATAAGCTTTTTATTTTCTAGTTAAATTTCCTTTGCTATAGTTAACCAAGGAATCAAAGTCAAATCAAATTCATCAAAATTTTGCCTAATTACCAGAAACAATGCCAGGTACAGTAGCTGGAGCCAGTGAATCTCATACTATTATTCCCAGTGAAAAGGAATATTTAAATCTCCAAAATGTAAGAAGATCATTATAAAGACAACCATTTCTAAAATATCCTCCATTCATATTTTGAGGAGAGCTCTCAACCTGAAGGATAATCAGATCAAGCAACTTAAAATGAGACATCAAAAAGCATTTACCCATCATACAAATCCCATGTTGGCTTATCGCTCTTCAGGCCAGGGATGCCCGATGCAACCTAACATGTCTATCAAAAGGATTTAAAGAGTTCGCATAAACCTTTATACTAATCATTCCTTGTACCCTGAGTTCATAGAAATAGTCCAGTTACCCATGTACACCAATAGAGCAGGCTATTGGATATTTAGTGATAAAGAAGTGCTATGGAATGGCATCCAAGCACTCTGGCATGTTCACCTTCAGCTAAAGACAGCACAATACACTGACAAACACAGTCCTAATGACATCAGGACCTGTGGAATGTATGACTGCTAGGAAACAAAGAACAGATCTGACCAAATCTTCTAATATATGGACTTGGAATCATGGCAATTAGATCTTCTAAAAGGAGAGGACAAGTGTCCTTTCATCTTCAGAAATGATTGCAAGTTTAAAGACTTAAACATATACCCTCCAGAAGTGAAGCAAATATAGGACGCTAGACTCTCATGAATTAAATCACAATTCTCTAAGTTTTCTTTTAAGGTGACCACCACTAGCAATAACTCATAAAAATATAACAATCAAAACCGGGGATCAGGGATTCTGTATCCCTTTTTGTTTGTGTTTTTATTTTTTGCAACCTAAGCTTTTCAAGAAGATCTTAAAAAGAAAGAAATGTAGACATTATAGTACCTAGAAACAAAGTATCCTTTTACATTCGCAGTGCTACATTTTTAGAACAAATTAGAACATAGCCATTTGCAACAAACACCCAAGCAGTCAGAGCTAATCTACAACTAAGGCATTTAATCTTTTAATTATTGAAACTAAAAAGCAGTTTCAAGTTTTAAAAAAAACAAAACCTGATTATCTTTGTATATTGTTAACCCTTGCTTTGATTACAAAAAAAATAGTGTGAAACAAAGCTGAGAGATATTTCAATGAAAATATCTTTTTAACTTCCACACAAATTATCTGAAAACCTCTTCGGGTTACACTATAAAAGAACTGACAGGTCTATCTGTAATCCGCGTACAGACAAACTGGGCGCTAGGAACTCCTGGTAATTTAGTATCATCACCGCTTGAAAAATGTACCGGGGAAAACTGGCTCAATTCTGTTTAACCTCTTAGGGAAATAAAGAACATTCTCCAAATGAAAAATTACTAAAGAAGCGTGTCTTTGTAGATTCTAAAATGGCATTCCTTAACTAGTTTTGCTAGCCCAACATGACACTAAATTAGCAGACCGCCTAGTTACTTCACAGCACAACCCAGGAGGCAGTTTTTCCTTCCAGCCAGAGTCTATGCGTCTCCTCATTTCCCCAGCAGCTGGCTGGAAGGATGTAAAATCAGAGGTGCAAGAAGACTTAGACTTCCTAATGAGTAATCCACCCAGGAAAGTAAACACAACTCACACCACTAGGTTCGGCGGAAAGGAGGCTGTGGCGGGGCTGCTGACACCCTTGTTTACAATGTGCTCCAACTGCTGCAGGCAGGATCACGCACGGGCACAGGCAGGAGACACCCGGGGGTGGCTCGCCCGCTGGAGTTCGCCCAATGGCTAGGCTATCTCTGGCCATAAATACAGCAGCACATGTTTCCATCTGAGCGAGGAAAGTGGCCAGAACATTCCAGGGACCAGGGCTTGTGCCGGCTTCGCTCGGTTACTTCAATCTGCCAGCGAGATGACTACACTCTCCCCTGGTCCTCATCAGGGCCGATCTGGGGCGCGATGAGCGCTGCACCAGAGACTCTCACGCGCCGCACGCATCCCGCGGAGGTGCTCCTCGCCGGCGGAAAGGGGACCAGGGGACACCGAGAGGCTTCCCCGCAAACCCTACGGGCCCCCGCGGCCTTCTCAAACCAGAATTTCCAGTTAAGCGGATCCCTGGAGATTTCGATAAGCAAGCTCAAGTAGCATCAGCTCTGCCATCCCCGCAAATACCTCCCGGCCATCCCCTGAGCGCACGAAAACGCACACGCACACGCCGCACCACCGCCAACTAACCCTTTCGCAGGGAGGTCGCCCCCAGAAACACACATACACGCCCACCCACCAATACTGCTGGGGGGGGGGGGCGGGGTAGCACGCTTAACTCCAGACTCCAGCGGCGGGGGCGCAGCGGCACCCTCGCTGCGAGGCAGACTGGAGCCTCCCCTCCTCCCGAGAGAAGCTCCGCGGCGCCTACCCTCCTACCTGTAACCCAGCCGACCGCGGCCACCAATACTCTCCCCATCCCGCCCCGGTGCCCCCGCCACCCCGATTCCTTCAACAGCCAAACCGTGCCCACTCCCAATCCCGCGCCGCCGCGGGCCACCCAAGAAAGTGGCACCTTTCTCCAACCAAACCGCCTAACAAAGCCTGGACAGGCATGTCTAAACCCAACTGCCGTGAAGGGGACCCAACGGGCGGGGTGCGGGGAGGCAGCTCGGCTCCACGGCTCAGGGGCGCGACCTGGGCACCCGCCGCCGAGGATGCTCCGAGGCAGGTGTCTAGGGAGGGTCGCGGCAGGCGGGCCACCCCGTGGTCCCCACAACCCCAGAGCCGCGCTCCTCACCCGGTGTCTGTGGGTCCGCTAGCCTGCTCCCGCCTCCAGCGGCACCCGCTCCGGGCAGACGGGGAGAAGGCGCCCCCTGGTCAGCTTTCAGCCCCCTCCAGAGGATGACACCGGGGCGAGAGACGAGGGAAAATCCCCGGGAACCGTGGAAACCGTGCCGATTCCCCCGCGTTTTGGACTGCGAAGGCGCCGGGTCTGCTCTCCCCTTCATCCCGCTTGGCCGCCAAATCTCCCAAGAGCTGGAAAAACCTCAAGCCGGTGCCAAACCCCAGCGCCCACCAGCCAAGAGACTCCCTTCCCGCCCCGCATCACAATCGGATGAGTGTGTGTGTGTGGGGGGGTGCAAGTGTGCGAGTGGGAGGATGAGGGTGCGTGAGTCCCCCACGACCCACCCCCACCCCCCGCCCCAGGTAGCCCGCCCCGCGGACGCCGGTCACCACTATTAGGAAGTAAGAAGAATAAATTACCTTTCGTAACCGCGGGTCCCTGAGATCGTCCCATCAGCGGCTCAACAACCTGCAGCTGGGTGCCGTCTCCACCATCCAGCCATGGAGCCCGGGCCACCAGCCCGACCGGCCCCAGCGAGGTCGCCCCCACCGCACTCGGCAAAGAAGGATATAACCCAAGCGCAGAGAAGGCAGCAGGAGGGTGGGAAGCCCAGGCGAGGAAACAACAAAAAGTCTCTCCTTACCCCTTTCTTCTGCTACACAGCCATGGAAGGAAAAAAAAAAAAAGGAGAGGGGGTGGGGGGAGAAGAAGAACCAAACGCTTGTCTTCCTTTACGTGTCCTGGCTCCGCACACACCGAGGAGCTCCAGACCCGAGTCCGGAGAGAGGGGGGTTCAAATGCCTCCCGCGGTCCACAGTTGCACAACTTCGGAGTCAAGCTCTGGCTCCCGCAGCAGCCGAGGGACCCGAGCGGCCGCGATTAACATGCGGCAGTCAGATCTGGGGCCGCTTCTCCGCCTGCTGCCGCCGCTTCGCAAAAGACGCTGCCGGAGAGACCAACAATCTTCCACCATTCCCCACAGCCGATCTTTACATCCAGTTCCCCCACCCCACCCCCTTCTCTTTCTTCTTCTTCTTCTTCCTCGTCCTCCCCCTCCGGTCTGGGAGCGGGAGCGATGGAGGAGGTAATGGGAGCCGAGAGGGCCAAGGGTGGCTTCCCCGCCTAACCCTCCTCCGCCTCCTCCACTCGCAATTCTCTCCCCGCCGAGGGTCTCCTTTCGCTCCCGCAACCTGCGCCACGAGCCGGAGCGAGGGCCACGCAAACTCCTTCCCGGGTGCACAGCGGGGGCGCGCGGGCGGAGCGGGCGCCCGGCCTCCGAGGGCTGCGTCCCGGGGGCCGCGGAGCCCCGAGCCCGGGGGGTGGCTGCTTAGCTCGCCGGGCGGGCCGGACAGCTGTGGGCATGTGGGCGCTTCATGGCGCGGTCCCGTGCTCCGCGCCGCCGCCGCCTCTTCGCTTCTTTCTCTTCTTCGACTCCGGGGGGAACGAGCGAGGCGCTGGCGCTCTCCAGACACGCACGCTGACCCCCGCGCACACACGGGAGAGCTCCGGCCACGGCCGCCCGTGCCGCCCGCGCGCGCGCGCCGCCGGAGAGCGAGGACGGAGGCGCGAGAGAAGAAAGGAAGGGGAGGGGGCGAGTCACAGGCGGCGGCGGCAGCTGCGGGAGCCGAGGCCACGAGCAGTCCGGGGAGAGCCGGCGGCGGTGGCGGCGGCGCCCACCCGGGCCAGCGGCCGCATCTGCATCCCCGCTGCTGGGCACAGGGACGGCCGGTGCCGAGCGAGCGGGCGGCCGGGCGACGCTACGAGAACCGGTCGGGGCGCGGACTCGGCGGGACCGTCCAGCCTGAGCGCGGCGGGTGCAGCCGGGGCCGGAGCCAAGGCCGGAATGAGCCGCGGGCGGGCGAGCTCGGAGAGCGCCCCGAGCCGGGGAGGGGGCTCGCGCTGGGGGAATGGGGGCGGCAGGCAAAACCCGGATCTGGAGTCAGCTCGGGCTCCGCCGCGCGGGCTCCACCTAGCAGCTCGGCAAACGCTAGGAAGTGGGAACGGGAGGGCTGCTGCTAGAGGCTTCCCTTTCAGGGTTTGTCAAACAAAGGGTACCTCTCCTGGCGGTTTTGAGGCATCCCTCTATCTCTCCCCCACCTCCCCAGGTCCCTCTCCTCCCCCTCGCCCTCTCCGTCACCATTTCCCCCTCTCCTCTCCCGCCTCCACTCCACCCCAGGTGAGTAAAGGACATCAGATGGAAAATACTGCCGGTGTCTCCTTTTCCAGGTGCAGGTTATTCCATATTTTCATTATGCAAGTACCGAGTCCCCAAGCGTTTTCTGCCTTTGGTCCATTTTATGTTCCTTCAAACTTATCCCAACGTGCAAGTTCCTTGCAGACTTTAAGGTGTTTTTCTCGGATAATCGAATGTAGGGATTCCATGCTTTTCTTTCACAATATCACCAAAAAATATCCTAATGGACATAGAAAGGTGCCAACTCCAAAGTAATGCCTTCCGATAGAAGAAGTCTGCCTAAAGTCATTTAGTGAACGGCTTTGTCCCTTCTTTGTCAATGAAAGATAATTTCTACGGTCTTTTCCTGATATAAAATTTCACGGTCCGAAATGGCTAAGGTGTGACTTTCTATATCAGCAAATTCTAGTTACTGGTATGATTATGAGAGAAACTAAGATTTATTATATGCATACAAGCACATTATATCCAAGTTGTATTGGAATATATATGTTCTGTATGATCTAATACCCTTCCAGAGCTTTTAGGGAGGGAAGTGCAGCTTATCTGAAGAACCTAAAACCTCATTGGAATTCACAGACCATACACAATACAAGTGACTATCAAAATCCCATTCGCTCTTCAGAGCTCAATCCCAGTGCCAAGTGTTCCAAAAAGCCTTTCTCATCACCCCAATTAAAATCATCACCTCTTCCATTATCCTCCCATAGCACTTTGGTGGTATCTCTACCATAACCACCTATTTCATTCTACCTTTTTCTTGAAATAGCTGCATGTATATATGCCTCCTCAGATTATCGATCATCTTGATAACATCATATTACTCGGTATCCACAGTATTTTGCACATTGTCATTCCTTTTTTAAAAATATGGGGGGGGGGGTTATAATATTATTGAATTCTGACCAAGTAGATTTTCACAGGCTCAAGTTAGCCTATTTGAATCTGCCTAATATAGGGCATCCAGGCACTCTCCTGAGTACTTAAAGAAAATACAAACTGACAGCTGGAGTCACTTGTTACTTAAATTATTTTGGAAAGAGGAGACTCTAGCCAATTGTGACAAGAGGCTCTTATTTGTAAAGAAAGCAACATGGGAACTACTCAATTCATTTCCCAAATGGATATGTGTAGAAAAGTATAAAATAATAGAATGTAGAATGAAAGGTGCTGTATAGATATTAAATGTTATTACAGGTAGCAGCTGAAATATAAGCCATACCTATAGGCCAATTTTTAGAATCAACCTTATCACAACTTTACAGGTATGGAAAGATATGGAAAAGGAATGAAAGTTCAAAATGGAATTAATATATGTATCAAAATATGTAACATTAACTGAAAGCTAATCATATTAAGTTAAATAATTAAATATGAAATGTTAACTGAAAAGTAAGCATTTAAGTTAAATAAGTAATTAAAAGTATTCACCAAAGAGGAATTAACCACAAATAAGCAATTAAAAAAAAAAAAGATCAAACAGAATAAAGAAGGCGAAAGCACCAAAAATGAGTAAAAAATAAAGGATGGTTAAAAAACATCAGGAAAATAAGAAAGAAAATAAGTTAATTGTTTATATGGTTTAATCAAATATTAAGATAGTAATTTTTATAGTAGCTATCTGTATGTTTGGCTCAAACTTCCTACTTTTTCAAATCATTTGTAATCTGATGAGCAAAGTCTTTAGTAGTTAAGATATAAAGTATCTCACTTTATTGTCAGTAAATCCTTTATTCTTGCCAATATTTTTTAAGGCAAACCTTCCACAAAAATAAAATGAAGTAAATCCTATGCCTTCTTTGCTACACAACTATATTTAACACCTTCTCAGGGACAAGAAAGCATCACAGGTGTTTGAGTAAAGATGCTATTATCCATGGTGGCTTTGTGTGCTAGAATGATTTTTGAAAAAGATGCCACTGTTGGTTTTAACTCCATTGAAATTGAAAAAAAATTAATTCCTACCAAATAGAAAAGAACTTCCCCAAATTTAAAAAAGTCATTTTAATCAAATAGGATTATCAAAATTAAAATATTTTAATAGCTATCAAAATTCCCTAACCAAATAATTTTTTTCATATTAAAAGAAATGCACTAAGTTTTCCAAATGCATGAAAGTTAGAAAAAGAACATGGATATCTGTTTACAAAATAAATTCAAATGGCCAATAAAACTAAGGAATTATGTTCTACCTATACAAATCCAATACATAAAAAGATATACAATCACCAGATTCATCATGTTTCATGTTTCATCCATTAAGTTAGCTGAAAAGGAACAGCGCCCTAGTACTAGACTAAAAAGTATGTTGAGACAGGTATACCAGCTGTACATCAACATGCTGTTGATGTATACTGACACATTTTTTTCTGAAAAGAAAGTTGACAATATGTATCAACTGCCTTATAGAATATATGTCATTAACCCAGTATTTCTATTTACAGATATCACTTCTACAGGAAAAAAAAAAAAAAACAGAGGTATGGACAAAAAGTTTGTATAGTGCTCTGCATCTCAGTCATAATTGTTATGCAAGTGGAGTGAATATGTAAGGTATATAGATGTTCCAAGTGATCTTATTTTTTTCCTACTCAGCAAAAGCCTTCTTATCTGATTGAAATTGGTGGTTATTCTTAAGGTAAAAAATATTTTTTAAATGTTTCATTTGGTATTAATTAGGATTTATTTTGGGTGCAAACAACAAAAAACACAAAATAACAACAAGCTAAAAAAAGGTGGAAGTTATTTCTTTTTCTCAAGTGAAAGTCTAGCAGTTGGTGATCCAGGGTGGTTATGGCCCTCCAAAGCATCATAAGTGCAACAGACACCTCCGTTATCTTCTTGCTCGGCCGTCTATGGCCTTTATTCCAAAGTCCAGTTCTAGCAATCATGTCTGCATGGCAGGAGCAGAGAAGCAAAAGAGGAAGAGAAAGTCATACTCACATCCAAGGGCATTTTTGTACATCCCATTTCCCCTTTCATTTCATCCTGGGAAATGGTGAGGTGGTGACACTTAGCTACAAGGTTAATGGGAACAGTTGACTATTCCGGGAAGCCATGTGTCCAAAAGAAAATGAAGACTTTTTTCCTGATTTAGCCCTTCTTCAGCCTATGACTTAACATCATGTTCCACCCTGGGCTGAGCTTGCATACATTAGGTTTTCAGAAACCAAATGAATGGCTAATGCAGACATAGACAATGCCATCTTCTCACAAAATGACCTTCAACCAGATATAAATGTTCACAAGATTTATAATTACTGAGCTTTTTCCAACAAGAAAAATGCTCCCTAATACCTGATCAAATATTAGCAGACAGCTATTATTTTAAACATTACTGGGCCTAGCTACACTGACAAACCAAGGCAATAAGGGTTGAACCACATCTGCAAAGCATGGTACTCAGATTCCAGTATGCCATGGCAAAATTAGAATTATAAAGGGTCTTGAGTTCACTAGAATAATAACTCAAATATAGATTAAATAGACTAGGAATAATGACTCAAATATAGATTATATAGACCATCAGAACATATTTGACTTCCCTATGGAAAAGCTTACTTCTAAGAATTATCCAGAGATGCATTCTGTACCCCGGAATATACATCAAAGAACCATTTATAAAGATTGTAAAATTTTATCCAGATATTGCTCTAGCTAATTTGGTATCACCTATTGGCTCCTTGCTTCAAGCAATTTACCCTTATTCTTTTTCAATCCGAAAGAGGATCTGTGTATTCTGTGTTCTTTTTGATATATATAATTTAAATGTTTTTATTGACTTCAGAGAGAGGAAGGAAGAGGAAGAGAGAGAGAGAGAAAAAAAAACATTAATAATGAGAGAAAATCATTGATCTGCTTTCTTCTGCAAGCCCCACACCAGGAATTGGGACTGCAACCCAGGCATGTGCCCTGGCCAGGAATCCAACCCTGACCTCCTGGTTCCTGGGTCAAAGCTCAACCACTGAACAACACCTGCTGAGCTGTATTCTATGTTCTTAAATGCCTGGAAGTCTATCTCTCTATAGACCTAGGTAAGGTGAATCTAGATCTAGATTCTAGTTTTTTAAAACAGCTTCTCCTAACTAAATGGTTAACTTCTTTCACATCCTGACATTTTTCTTCCCAATGGGAGCGTCTCCATTAAACTCTTTATCCTAATTTCTCTAACATTTGCACACATGCATGCCAGGTCTGGATGACTGTGAAAGGAACAATGAGCTTCATCTTTTATTATTTTTTCTTGCAACTTTTCCAGCTTTATCTAAGATCCACAATTAAATTACCTTTTATAACCCCAAGTTAGGTTCAACACTGAATGCTTTCAGCCACTTACTGTAAATGTTAGTGATAGAACACTGGCTTTTGCAGAAGTAGCACTCACAAACATTGTGGACTTAAAAGCATCACATCACAGTGTCTAGATTCTAGTCTCTAAAAAAATGAAAATATTTAAAAACCCAACACTTTATAAAAGCAAATGAAATGTCATGAGCAATCAGAGATAATCAATAATGGCTGTCATGGCTTAGAAAGGAAGGAAATAGACTTACTTGTTCCTCTGTAAATTATTGTCATTTTACTGGGCTCTGTTCCTCAGCCCTGGTCTTTTAAGACTATAGCAGATACCAATAGTAGATATATACCTGACTCATAATTTACTTCCCTTCTCTGAGAGTGGTCCCTACACATACATGTATGAGATGACTCTCCATATTATTTTGCCTTGCCTTTGCCCGTGGTTGATTGGTCCAGGCAAAGGCAGCTGACCCAAGCTTGGCTAATCAAAATCCTTCCCCAGGATTTTTCAGACTATACCATGCAAAGGGTCTTCATACATCCCTGATGGTGGAAGAGGCACAGTAGCTATTCATGGCCACATTTTCTGCTATAACCAGCTATCTAAACATGACTTGGTACAATATTTTCCTGAAAAATGCAATCAGATTTTAATAACCCTGCGAACCTTAATCAGAAAATTCTCTTCTTTTGCATCCATATCTGAGTTCCAACATAAGCTGTGGCGTGGCCTTCTCCCTGCTCTATTAATTCAAGAATGAGAGGTATTTCACTCTCAGTGGGGGACAAGGACTATTCTATGATCAGTAGAACTTGCTTTTAGATACCCAGCAGAAGTGAACAAAATGCCAATCTGAAGAAAGAAGCATAAAACACATGCACTGGCAAGAGCTTAGATGAAATGCAGACAGAGATTTTGGCTGGCTTTCTGGACCCTGCTTCCATTTCCTTCCTGAGATCCAACTACATTTCTGTACTTTTTTTCTGAAAAACAGCCTGGTGCAACAGGACACTCTCCTTTTTGAGGAAGCCAGCACAACTTTGTAGTAGTTTGTAGGGCGTGGCTATAGGGTTAAGCCTGGGACTGACCTGTTGGCAAAACCACAAACAAGTCCCAGCTTAGAGGGCACAGCCCTCTTAGCATAATTAGGCTTGACCTTATGACCTCCCTAGATCTTATCTGGGTAGCTAATGGGATGAGGGAGATGCAGCAAGTGCTGCCAAAACAAGTGAAACTCATAAGAACATTGTACCTATGATAACCTCTACCTTGTTTACCTCTGGCTATAAAATAAAGGCTCAGCTTGCCTCTGGATCTCTCTCGATGGCCTCAGCCAGGCACAGGAAAATCCACCTACACCAGCCGTGGGCAAACTACGGCCCGCGGGCCGGATCCAGCCCGTTTGGCTGTTCTATCCAGCCCGTGGAGCCGAAAGAGCGGAGGGTTCTCTTGCTCTCCCCTCCCCTCCGCTCCTTCACCAGCAGCAGTGTTAACATGGCAACGTCTCGAAACACGGCCGCAGCTCCTTCTTCTGAGTCCAGTTTAAGAACCCATTGTGGCCCTCGAGTCAAAAAGTTTGCCCACCCCTGACCTAGACCCAGCTTATTCTCATTGTCTGTCACTTCTCCATCCTTCACCGCCCCCCTCAGGCTCATTGAACCCTTGGCTGAGCTGGCTCGGCAAGGTAGTTATCAGTAGGGTTTGTATGGTCCTTCCTCTCTTCCTACTTCTGGAAAAGGCATGCCTCTTCCTTGGGTGACCTTTCTCTCTTCATTTTATATATTGGTGATGGTCTATCCATTGTGGTATCCAACCCACATAGGGAAAGGGAATGATGAGGCCAAATTAAATATAGTAATCAGCTTTACAGAGTGATGTGTTATTGATGCCAGATAACTTCTGCCAGCCTATCCATGCTTTAATATCAACACTGGAATATAAGTATTTTCTCTCTTTTTCTAGTGTGTTTCCAAGTGGGAGCGGTGTACTAGTAAATCTGAAGTATGTATGTACCGATATATATAATTTACAAACTGTCTCTTAGGGATTTAACAAGTAGAAAAAAAGAATAAAAATTTTCTCCCACTTCATCTCACAAAATGGTGAAAAGATTAAATATATACATGCCAACAGCTTGGTATATTTTTACCTTAAGTTATTTGATTTTAGATTTAAATAAAATATATTAGTTATACATGTCATGAAATAGAATTCTAACTTTATACTGCACATCTTACACTAAGGCATTCATACTGTGTTTCTGATTCTCTCGTGATTAAAATAATCTGGGATCAGGACTTTAAACCGGAATTGGGAGGGCTAATAAAGATTTCTCCGTCTTTATAAAACACATGGCTTTTGAGGTTGTAGTGGGCAGATCCTGGGGAACAGGGATGATTTCTTAGCATTTTATTTTGGGACCTGCATGATTCTTCTCACTTCCACTCAGGTTCCATTCATAAGAACTCAGACATATGGCCACACCAAACTGTAAAAGAGGCCAGCAAATGCAGTATAGCTTTGGATCCAGGAAGAAATGGATGTGAGTTTGACAAACAACTACTATATACAGTTCTTGCCACATGCTTTCTTGGTGGTTTGGAAATAATGAAGTATACAAGAATATGCAGGATTAGACCAATAACTGGCACACAATTGACATAATGTTTAGGCTCCGTGACATGGTACAAAGAGCTCAGGACATGGATTCAGAAGACTGTTCTTCAGTCTTATCATTATTACTAAATCATTGTGTTTGGGGCAAGCCACTTGATATTTCTAATCTTTATTTCCCCTATCAGTAAAATTGGCATGTTAAAATATCTGTCTTATCTATGTGACAAGTTTATTGTGGCCACCAAATTAAGTATATTATAAATTTAGAGTGTTATTCAAATGAAAGATCCTTATTAGGATGTACATACACACAGACACGCGCGTGCACACACACACACACACACACACACACCTACACCATATACCAGTGGTCGGCAAACTGCGGCTTGCGAGCCACATGCGGCTCTTTTCCCCCTTGAGTGTGGCCACGAAGTTTCAATTGCACTGTACGTGGTATTTTGTGGAAGAGCCACACTCTATTTGGTGGAAGGGGCCGCAGTTTGCCGACCACTGCCATATACACACACAGAATTCCATGTGCTATCCCCTGTTTCCCATATTTTCCCACACTACTGCCTATAAATGAAATATCTATAAATGCAATATCCTCTTTCAGAGATGCTACAAAGCATCGTGCATATTCCTTCTCCCCGGGCCCAAAGTATTCATTTCCACCACTTGAGGAATATAGGGTGCTCACAGGTGAGTTCCTCAAGTACTTCCCCACCTCTGCTGAAGGGAGATGACGTACTCAGATTATGTTCCTGCTCCTGGGAGTCAGCCCACATTGGATACCTGCCCTCCACAGGTTACTGCAGTAGTAGGTCCATTTCCTACTTCTAGATGACCCTGAAGGGCCTTTCCAGCTCAGTGAGCCCCTGCAGAATTGCCTGAGGGCTCTGCTTCAGTTTTCCATCTGCCCAAGACTGAGCCCCTCATTTCCCCACCTCCCCTTGCCCACATGCGTTGTTCCTGAGAGCACTCTGAGATAAACCTGTTTGCAACTCTCTGTCTTAGAATCTGCTTCCCAGGATACGTCACCTAAAGTAGCCTCCTACTTCCTGCCCATGCTTTGCTATAGTTCAGGGGTGCGGAACGCCCAGCCCATGCCAGGGGCCGTATAAGGCCCGGGAAATCATTTGGTCTGGCCCTGCCAAGGCGACTGCCGGTGGGACCAAAAATTTAATAAATCCAGGAGCTTTTTTCATAGCAACATACATTTATATTAAGTGAATTATATTAAGCAAATGATGTTATAAATATCCAAATGGCCCTTGGCAGAAAAAAAGGTTCCCCACCCCTGCTATAGTGCATTCTCAACCCAAATGATGCTGTTAGAACAGAGTGACTGTATTCCTTTTCTAGAGCTACTGTAACAAAGTACCACCGACTGGGTGGCTTAAAACAACAGAGATCTATTTTCTCGCAGTTCTGCTAGAAGTTGGAAACCAGGATATCAACAGAGTCATGCCGCCTCTGAGAATGAATAAAACCCTTCCTCGCCTCTTCCTCGTTTCTGATGGTGGCTGTCAGTCCTCCGTTTGCAGCTCCATCACTCCAAACACAGCCTCTGTCATCACGTGGCATTCTCCCTATGAGCCTCTGTCTTCACATGGTGTTTGCCTTTCCTTATAAGGACCCCAGTCATACTGAATTAGGGCCCTATCTTAACTTGATTGTATTTACAAAGACCCTATTGAGAAATAAGGTCATATTTATAGATACCTGGGGTCAGGACAGCAACATAACTTTTGGGGTACACAGTTCCACTCATAACAGTGACTCCGCCCCCAATCCTCCACGTGCTCCTATGTCACTCAGAATAAACCAAAAGTGGCCTGCAAAGAACCCTACAGTCTGAGCTTGGCACCTCCATGGCCTGAGCTTCAGCTCTGCACCCCCAGATCACTGTGCCGCAGCCATAATATCATCATTGTTCCTCCTTCCACATGCCAGGTACTCGCCAATCCCAGGGCTTTACAGCTGCTTATCTTTGCTCCTGGTGAAGCATGGTAAGCAACCATGCTTGGGTAAAAATTGCTGTTTAATATTTTAACCCTGCTGATTTGGCTTCTGTAATTATTTGCTTGCTAAAATAATAAAAGTTATTTTGATTTCCTGAACTTATATAAGTTATCCCATTCGATTGAATACTCCATTGATTGTGGTTTGAATACCCCATTGATTGTGATCTTACTGGTCTTTTGAAACACATTCCTCTGCACCTGGAGACCAGGACAGCACAATTACTCTCAATGCCTCCAGATAATGTGTATCCGTTGACTCAGTGGTCCCAAGACCTGAAACTATAATTAATCTTTGTAGATAACTAACGTGTTTAATCTAAGCTTCTATAACAAACTGCTTTTTGCAAACCAGCTTCCTCATTCCAAACCTCAAGATGTAATCAATACCTTTGTGATATTTGCCTATATAAGTCTGATGTTTCGGCCAAGGGGACACTACGAGATTTGGAGAGCATTTGCTCCCTTGTCGTCCCGGCTTTGAAATAAATGTGGCTCCTTAATTCGACTTCTTGAGGCGTCCTTGTGTGATTCGCGGGGTACATTACAGCACTAGAATGCTCTTTACCTAGAGACCTGCACACAGCTCTTTGCCTAACCCCCTTCCATTTTGTGCTCAAATTTTGCTTCTCAATGATGTTGTCTCTAACACTGCTTAAACTTACAATCAACCTTACCCCACACTCGAGCACACTTCCTTTTTATTTTTCCTCCACAGAACGTCTCACCTTCTAACATACCACATAACTCCCGTATTCATTGTGTTTATACAGATCTACAATATGACTCCTGTGGTCTCAGTGCATTTTTGCCTTAATGGGCCTCTTCCTCCATAAAAAAATAATATCCAAAATTATATTTTATGGTTGCATTGACATAAAGAAAAATATCCAGGATGGATTCATTATTAAAATAATCATTTTCTTTTGCTCTGGTTTTAAAAAATTAAAGCATTTTTGTGGGCCCTGGGAAGTATCTCGGGCCTTAGGCTCTGCGTATAATGGATAAGTTGGCCCTGGTTCATAACTGATTCCCCATCAGAATGGGGGCTCTTGGAGGATGAAACCTTTGTCCTTTTTTGCTCATTGATATTTCCCCAGCAAGTAAAACAGGTCCTGGTATATCATAATGCTCAATAAATATTTGCTGAACATCTGGATAGATAAAAATCATTTTAATTTTCCATTAGAATTCATTTTTCATCTCTTAGTAAAACAGGTTTGTGTGGCCTAATCTAGAATGCTCTTTTTCTACTTCAACACTTAAAACTTCAAGAATGATTCTGTAGGAGGTTAACCAACCTGTGAACGAACCACAGGCCTCTAGCCACACACAACTCTTGGGAACCATGCTTCCCAAGCTTATAATAAGCTTGTGGTAAGTGAGCTGGAGAAATTACTTCTCTGTAGCCCACTTTGGTCCACTGAAGAGTTCTATGATCTGGCAGGAAGTTATTACAAATATTGTGAGAAAATTTGTTTTATAATTTTAAAAGAATTTCCTTAAACAATTATAAGAAAAAAAAAAACTGCTGGTACTTTGAGATCAACCATAATGTTGAAATATCTTCCACGTAAGAAAATACATTAGGAAAAAACCTTAAAATACTGTTACAGAGTGCAGTTGCCACATTACAGAGGTTATTTTAATGAAAAAAAAAATTGTTAAACTCTCTGAAAGCTGGTGGGTCTCAGGTGGGAGAGTGAGGATCAGAGAATGACTGAATTTGATTTGTATTTATGAGGAAAGGAAAGATCATACCTTCTATTTGATTTGGGAAAACAGAAATGAAATTTGCAGGGGTATAAATATTACTTATTTTGTATTAAAGAATCATGGTACTCAGGAATTTCTTTGGATAAAATGTGACCATTGAAGCCCTTTGGAGAGGAAATATAATTTTATGGGAGGCAAAACATCATTACAATGTTGTGTACATTTAATAATATGCAGACTATTTAAATGTACAGCTGATCAGGAAACATCATGGTTATTTTCTGCCCCTTTCTGGAAATGCTGTGAAATTTGCCATCTGTTCTACCTTCAACAGTATCATGTTTTCCTCTGAACTTGACCAATACTCAATATTTTGTTACATATGTCTGTCCTTCATTAGACTGTTGCGGAAGCATGTACAATGTATTTTGTACATATATTACCCAGCATGATGTTTTCATATTGAGTAGATATTCAATGACTAAACTGTTGAATGAGAAACAATTAAAAAACTATAGACATAGGTTATTTTCTTAGTTTTTTTTTTTCATTGTATAAATACTTAGGATTTTTTTTTTAAGGTCTCTTTGTTACTACTGATATGTACATGTCCTTTACCTATTTAAGATGTGGAGCCTAACCCCTCAGAGCAGAGGATAAACCCATTATTCACTACTTGCCTAAAAATTTGATGGGGACATTAAATAGATGATCTCATTTATTAACAATTCAGAGATGTGAGTTATTTATTCCAAATTATAAGTAAAACAACAACAACAGGCTGACTCACTCACTCAAAGTCAAACAGCCAATATGCTGAAGACCTAAGTTCATTCCTAGATCTAATTCCAAACCTTACCTTCTCTCTCCTACCTCTTCACATGGGCCCAAGATCAACTCTGCAAAGTAATATGACATTTAGGTTTGAAGCAAGATATTGAAAGATAACATAATGAATTTTTATAAAATAGCTTAAATTTTTAATTCAGAAACCACTACATTAAAACAAGAATTCTGAACCATAATGATTCCTGCCAGAGAGACCTATATGAAAATGATGAATACATTTTTACAGAAAATGTAGACATGTACAGTGACAGATAGTGTTCCATGGATTTTACATCATTTTTACACCTGTATTTGGCCATGTCCAGGTCGACTGTGAAAATAATTCTACCACTTTTATCTTCTCTGTGTTTCTTTACCTTTTGTGATTATTTTCACCTGTCTCCTTTAGTGTTGTAAGTCTCATCTTCACTTGCATTGATGATTTTTTCTATCTTATTTCTTTGAATTCTTTATTTCCCCAAAGTTTCTTTATATCTTTTTCTTTTTTGGTTCTCCTCAAAGACCTTACCACAATATTATCTGTGTGAGTCAAAGCATCCTATTGTAGACCCACTGTTTCTTCTCCGACTTCAGAGCTAGGGAAATATCTCTTTCCTGATAACTTAGTTTTCTACCTTATTGGCTATCGAGATCAACTTGTCCTATTATGTTCCCCTTTTACTGTGAATGCCTGAAAGATAAGCATTTGGTTTTGTGCACAGTAGAAATAGTTTTTCTAGACTCCATTGTCTGGGTGATTCTTATTCTCATCATTACTTGTCCATTGTCATTGTTTAAATGATGTTACAGTTTTGTCATGTGTGACCTTAATTTATGAGATGCCTCCCTTTCTCATTGAAGGTAAGAATGAAAAAGAGAGAAAGATGAGAAAGAGGCTGAAAGAGAAAGAAGTGAGAACATTAAACATTTCATCAGTTTTGCTTCAAGTCTGGCTCTGCCCTGTTTACTTCAGTTTACCTTAATGATTTCTGTCTTGATTCATTGAACAAGTCCTTGCTTTGTATCCAACTCGGAGAAGCTGGGATAGCTGCAGGCCTCTATAACTCATTTCCTCTGGGATGGAGCATTCCGTTATTTTGACAAAGTTCTTAAAAGATTTATATTTATTGAGGCAACACTAAATAATAAAATTATATAAATTTCTGGTGTATAACTAGATATCTGTATAAATATTATGAGGAGCATTTTTAATTTTAAAAAAACTGCCTTAAACAATTATAAGGAAAAAAATTTGCTGGTAATTTAAGGTAATCCATAATATTGAAATTTCTTCTAAGTAATAAATCAGGAAAAACTATTGTATGCTCACCTCCCAAAGTCTTGTTTCCTTTGGTTACCATATATTTGACCCATTTTACCTACTTCATCCTTTCCCCAACCCCTTCCTCTCTGGTGATTACTTTTCTGTTTGACAAACTTTTTCTACAGTTTCTGTTCCTCCCAGATTGGAGCAGTCCTTCTGAATGCCATATCTACATCTGGGATCTTGTTACCATTGAGCTGATGCCACCAGGTCTAAATGTATAGCCTCTCTGCTCATCTGTCTGTTGCTATATGTACGCATACACACCTGTATGTACACACATTTTCCACAAGCGTGAGTATTAATAGAATTAAGAAAGTCCATTAAGAAGTGCTGGTATGCATTTACATTAATGCTAACCACTTATCTGATCTGTTTCTGTGGTTTGTCCCATATTTTAGTTGACAGACTTTTACTTATTATTTTCTTTGTGAGGTTTACATGCCCATCACTGCCAGCTTTAACCCATGACAGGTAGTCTTCATGTTTTTACATAATCTGGTTTGGCTTTAAATTATCTTTCAATTTGTTTATGTGATGTATCACGTTTATTGATTTGCGGATATTGTACCATCCTTGCATCCCTGGGATAAATCCTACTTGGTCATGGTGTATGATCTTTCTGATGTACTGCTGGATCCGATTTGCTAAGATTTTGTTGAGGATTTTGGCATCTATGTTCATGAGGGATATTGGCCTGTAATTCTCTTTCATTGTGTTGTCTTTACCTGGTTTTGGTATTAGGGTGATGCTGGCTTCATAGAATGAGCTTGGAAGTGTTCCTTCCTCTTGAATTTTTTGTAGTAGTCTGAGGAGGATAGGTTTTAGTTCTTCCTTGAATGTTTGGTAAAACTCCCCTGTGAAGCCGTCTGGTCCTGGGCTTTTGTTTGCTGGAAGCTTTTTGATGACTGCTTCAATTTCTTCCATAGTTATTGGCCTGTTGAGATTTTTAGATTCTTCCTGATTGAGTTTTGGAATGTTGTATTTTTCTAGGAATTTGTCCATTTCCTCCATGTTGTCTAGTTTGTTGGAGTAGAGCTGTCCATAGTATTTTTTAACAATCATTTGTATTTCTGTGGGGTCTGTTGTTATTTCGCCTCTATCGTTTCTGATTTTATTTATTTGGGTCCTCTCTCTCTGCTTCTTGGTGAGTCTGGCTAGAGGTTTGTCAATCTTGTTTATCCTTTCAAAGAACCAGCTCTTGGTTTCGTTGATTTTCTGTATTGTTTTTTTGGTCTCTATGTCATTTATTTCTGCTCTAATCTTTATTATCTCCTTCCTTCTGCTCACTCTGGGGTTTTCTTGTTGCTCTCTTTCTAATTCTTTGAGTTGTAGAGTTAGATGATTTACTACCATTTTTTCTTGTTTTTTGAGATAGGCCTGTAGAGCTATAAACTTCCCTCTCAGGACTGCTTTCATTGTGTCCCATAGGTTTTGGATTGTTGTGTTTTCATTGTCATTAGTTTCCAGGATGTTTTTAATTTCTTCTTTGATCTCATTGGTAACCCAATCAATATTTAATAGCATGCTATTCAGCTTCCAGGTGTTTGAGTATTTTGGGTTGTTTTTATTGTAGTTTATTTCTAGTATTATGCCATCGTGGTCTGCGAAGACGCTTTTTATGATTTCAATCTTCTTGAATTTGGGGATACTTTGCTTGTGACCCAATATGTGGTCTATTTTTGAAGATGTACCATGAGCACCTGAGAAGAACGTATATTCCCTGGCTTTGGGGTGAAGTGTTCTGAAGATGTCTATTAAGTCCATCTGATCTAGTGAGTCATTTAGGATTGCTGTATCTTTGCTGATTGTTTGTCTATAGGACTTATCCAGTGCTGTCAATGGTGTATTAAAGTCACCTACTATGATTGTATTGTTGTCGATCTCTCCTTTGATATCTTCCAGGAGATTTTTATGAATTTGGGTGCTCCTACATTGGGTGCATATATGTTTACCAGGGTTATATCTTCTTGTTGTATTGATCCCTTTAGTATTATGAAGTGGCCTTCCTTATCTCCTGTTAAGGCCTTCACTTTGAGGTCTATTTTGTCCGATATAAGTATTGCTACCCCAGCTTTCTTTTCCTTTCCATTTGCCTGAAAGATATTTTTCCATCCTTTCACTTTCAGTCTGTGTGAGTCCCTTCTAATGAGGTGGGTTTCTTGTAGACAGCAGATGTATGGGTCATGTTTTTTTATCCATTCAGCCACTCGATGTCTTTTGGTTGGAGCATTTAGTCCGTTTACGTTTAAAGTTATTATTGAAAGGTACTTGTTTGTAGCCATTTCTTTTTGTGTGTGTGTGTGGCTGTTTTCTTTCTGAGCTTTTTATTTCTTCTTTTTATACCAGTCCCTTTAGCATTCCTTGCATTGCTGGCTTGGTGGTGACAAACTCTCTTAGAGGTTTGGCTTTAAATTATGTTATTACTTTATAGCCCTTTGGTTTAGAGTTTGATGCTAAATTTACAGCAGATTAAATGAGCCTGTATGGATGTATTATCCTTCTCTGATTCAACTCATCAGGCCTTTACTGAAATTAGCTGTGCTGCTACATATCCTTCCCTGATTTAAGTCATCAGGCCTTTACTGGGTCACTAGTAGATGCCACTGAGTAGATGGCACTTGGTATGAATTCCAAGTGGTCTATTCTTTATGGAGTCACATCTATGCTGGGGACAAAAATATCTATAATATGACTGAAAATGTTTGCTAGGGGCACATTCAGAACCAAATCTGGGTGAATATAAGGAGCCAATGGCTGCCTAGGAGGCGGAGCTTTTGACGCTGACTGGCATAGAAACTGAGCAGTCAGAACCAAATTGGCTGGCAGAGGAGGGCAGTTGGGGGCAAGATCAGGCAGGCAGGGAAGGGCAGTTGGGGGTGAGATCAAACCAGCAGGGGAGGGCAGTTAGGGGTGATCAGGCAGGCAGAGGCAGTTAGGGGCAATCAGGCAGTCAGGCAGGTAGGTGAGCAGTTAGGAGCCAGCAGTCCCAGATTTCGAGAGGGATGTCCGACCGCCGGTTTAGGCCTGATCCCACAGGTATCGGGCCTAAACCAGTGGTCAGACATCTCCCGAGGTGTTCCCAATTGGAGTGGGTGCAGGCTGGGCTGAGGGAACCCCCCTCCATGCATGAATTTTGTGCACCGAACCTCTAGTATATAGATAATAGCATATTTGAGAGGTTATTTGATTCAATATATTCATTTATGTTTATTTGTAATAAAGAGTGCACATTTTCTTGCATCATCCAGGAAACAAGGTGGCAATGATATTATATGTATTTAATGTTTTATCTGGAGGTACAGAATAGAAAATAGTAAACATGTTTGGCAATTTCACTCAACGCAGAGGCGTCCCAGTTGTTGTTCGATGCTGTTTGATTTGGCATTGCACTATTTCTTCAGTCTGGCAGTTAAAACAAGCACCGGAGTTCCTCATATGCTGTGTCCTAGGTTTTAAATCACTTTCTGGCTCCTCTGTTATTCTCTGAACTTAATAAGGACATTGTGACTATGTGTTTTCCAGATCTCATAAAGCGTACGGAAATATAACCGAAGGTGTTAGCGTCAGTAAGTGCCTCAGAATGGCCCCTTTTACTGATCACACCGAGTGGGATGTTAACATTGATCTATGCTCTTCTCCAGCAGCCAGACCCCAGGGTAAATTCGGAGAAATGCTGACCTCCGGACTGGCTTTATACAGAGATGAAAGAAATGTGTGTGTGTTTTAAAAGCAATAATTAAGGATTTGTCAGGCTTTCTACTATTCTTTCATCATTTACCCAAACCTATGAGTGTGACATATGTGTCACTAGAAGGCTTTTGTTAAAATGTAAACAAGTGAGATATGCTTAATGATGTGTTAAGGAGTTTCAAACTAGCAACTTTTAAATGGGTTTGCTCAGTGAGAAAAGCAATGTTTGTGAAGGTACATATATTAAGCCTCAGTTTACTTATCTGTAACACAGGAGCAATAAGAGAGGGCCCTTGTGATGATTAAATTAGCTAATATATATGAAGTGTTTAGAAAAATACTTGACACTATATTTTTTCTAAGTTGTTGAAAACTGGAATGCCTAAGTAATTATAAAATAGCTGCTTGAAGGATATACATCAAAATGTTAATGATAGATCTCTGGGTTATGTAATCACATGTGGTTTTTATTTTCCTTTCTTACCTACCTGCATTTTCTAAATTAACTATGATCAATATGAAGTTTACTTATATGATAATAATATTATTGAATGTACTTTTAAACATTAATGGCAAAGATAATGAATTAAGAAATATTAAATATATTACCATGGAGGGTTAGGCACAATTTAGATAGTTTAAGAACTTAAAGGGGCAAGATAAAAGACAGGAGAATTCCTGATTTAGCAGCCCAGTGCTTTTTGAAGGGCAGGGAGTGAGCTTTGCCAAAGGGAAAATACAAGTAGAAATCCAAGTAAACCTTTTTTGCTGCTTCTTTTTCCAGAAGGGAGTTATCTTCCATCAGAATACCAGTTTTGGAAAGAGTAATATCTTTGCTGTTTGCCAATCAGATATTGTATTATTTTTCTACTAGAAGCCATGAACATCCCCTGGCCTGGTCTGCGGAGATCGGGCCGGAACCAGCTCTTTGACATCCCTCTCAGGGGTCCCAGATTGTGAAAGGGTGCAGGCCAGGCCAAGGGACCTCACCGGTGTACGAATTTGTGCACTGGGCCTCTAGTATGCATATAAGATCTTTGGTTAATTTCTTCCCGTCCTCCCCCCTCCCCCATTCCCTCTGAGATTCATCAGTCTGTTCCACGCCTGTGGTTTCCACTCCTGCGTTGAGCATCTGCCCCTGATGGTCATTGTGCATCATAGCTTCCAGTCGGATGGTAGAATGGTCGGTCGGTTGCTTAGACTTTTATATATATAGACTAGGGGCCCAGTGCATGAAATTCATGCACTGGGTGTGTGTGTGGGGGAGTGTCCCTCAACCCAGCCTGCCCCTTCTCACATACTGGGAGCCCTCAGGCGTTGACCCCCATCACCCTCCGATCGCCTGATCGGCCCCTTGCCCAGGCCTGACGCCTCCGCCAGAGGTGTCAGGCTTGGACAGGGGACCCCCATCTCCCCCCAATCACTGGCTCTGACCCCCGCCCAGGCCTGAGGCCTCTGGCCCAGGAATCATGCCTGGGCAGAGGACCCCCATCTCCCTCTGATCGCTTGTTCCACTC
The DNA here is from genome assembly GCF_963259705.1 of Myotis daubentonii. NCBI lineage: Eukaryota > Metazoa > Chordata > Mammalia > Chiroptera > Vespertilionidae > Myotis > Myotis daubentonii. The sequence continues at coordinate 195,617,607 of NC_081840.1, forward strand.
CCTGCCCAAGCCTGACGCCTCTGACCCAGACTTCAGGCCTGGGCAAGGGGACCATCATATCCCCCCAATCCCCGGCTCCGCCCCCCAATCCCCGGCTCCGCCCCCCACCCCCCCGCCCAGGCCTGATGCCTCGGCCAGAGGAGTTGACCCTCATCACCCTCTGATCACCAATCACCGGATCGGCCCCTTGACCAGGCCTGAGGCCTCCGGCAGAGGTGTCAGGCCTGGGCAGGGGATCCCCAGCTCCCCGCGGTTGCAGGCTCCGCCCCTGCCTAGGCCTAACGCCTCTGGCCAAAGCATTAGGCCTGGGCAGGGGACCCCCAGCTCCCCGCGGTTGCAGGCTCTGCCCCTGCCCAGGCCTAACGCCTCTGGCCTAGGCGTCCGGCCCGGGCAGCAGGGACCCGCAGTGGCAGCGGGGGGTGCCGCGATTGTGCAGGCTCCGCCCCTGCCCCTGCAGGACGCCTCTGGCAGCGGCCCCGCGATCGTGGGCTCCGCTTTAGGCCCAGGCAAGGGACCCCTAGCTCCCGGGACTGCCAGCTTCGACCGTGCCCAGCTCCCATCGCTGGCTCCACCCCTACTTCCTGCTATCACTGGCCAGGGCGGCAAAGGCACCTGATTCTCCGATCATGGCTGGGGGGCATGCCCCCCAGCTCTTAGCTCCCCCCTGGGTTTCCGATCACTGTCAGTGGCAGGGGGCTTCTTCCTGCTTTCCCTTTCGCCTCCCTGCATTGTGCCTACATATGCAAATTAGCCGCCATCTTTGTTGGCAGTTAACTGCCATCTTAGTTGGCAGTTAATTTGCATATAGCCCTGATTAGCCAATGAAAAGGGTAGCGCCGTACACCAATTACCATTTTTCTCTTTTATTAGTGTAGATTGCTGCATAACAAATTACTCCAAACAACAGAGTCTTAAAACAACACATATTTATTATCTCCCAGTTCCTGTGAGTCAGGAATCTGAGCTGTTAACCCAGGTCCTCTGACTCAGGCTATGTCATATGGATGCAATAATGTTGTTAACTGGTTCTGAGGTCATCTTGAGGCTTGAGTGGAGTAGGACATACCTCCAACTCATGGGCTGTTGGCAGAACTCTGTTCTTGCTGACTGTTGAGTGGAGATATCAGTTCCTTCCCATCTGTGTGCCTACATGTGGCTTTTATAGCATGGTGCCTTACTTCCCCCAGAGAGGGGAGAGAGAGAGAAAGAGAGAGAGAGAGAATCAGAAATTCAGAATTCAGAATCCCGTGACTCAGAAAGGTAGGAGGAAAAACAGAACAGTATGTTTTTGTGAAACCAAGAAAAGTGAATGTTTCAAAGGGAGAGTAATCAAGAGTTTAAATATTGCAGAGAGGGCAAATGAAATAGGATAAAATGAGAAATTTCTATTGGAATTATTAGTAAAAACATGACTTTCTCAGGAGTCATGGAGGTGGGAGGTGGGTAATTCTTGTAGTGCAATGAGCTGTAAGTTGAGGTGAGACAATGAGGACAGTGAGAAGAGACAACATTTTGAAGTAATTTGACTTGGGGGGAAGTGTGAGGCAGTTATTGGAGTAGACTGTGGTGCTGAGTATTTTTATTTGGGAGAAAACATTGTGACGAAATCAGTAGAGAAGAAATGTCTGATAATGCAGAATAGAAAACAGATAAATGAGTGAACATGAAGGACTCCTGAGAAGCCCAAAAGAATAAAATCAAATATGCAGGACAAAAATTTACATTTTAATCTGAGGAAAAGTGAAAAGGAATGATGGTTATACAAAAAAGATGTAGAATTATTTTAGGTAAGCAAGTTAAGATAATATTTTTCTCCAAAGAAGAATGTAGAGTCAGCTGACTGAGATGAAATAGAATTGAAGATTTAAATAGAGTGGTCATGATTTAATCATCTTAAAACACTGGAAGGGGAGCTCATAGTAAAATACAAACATAATACAGGTATGCAGCTTGGAGGACAGAAGTTAGGTTGGAAGTCAAACACTTATAGGAGTCAAAAGCACCAGAATTTTGCATACTATTTGATCCACTCTGTTTGGAGTAGAAATTTATCCTAAAGAAGTAATTATAGATGTACCCAAGATAAAGCCATGAGGATATCCATGGCACAATTTATGATAGTGAAAAACTGAAACCAACTTAAATGCCCATTAATAATGTTAGTCTAAAAAATTATGGTACATTCATAAATAGAATATCATGAAGCCATTAAAAATTGTTTTAGAATATTTAACAGCCTAGAAATATGTTTGCACTGTATATAATAAAAAATGGAGGTTATAGAAAAGAACATGCAGTGTGATTCTTCTTTTATAAAAATTAAAGTAATGTGTACAAAAATGACACAGTGTTAAAAATGGGATTACATCTGATTTAAATTTCTATTTGTTCTTGCCTATATTTATACTTTCTTTTATTATTGACTTCAGAGAAGAAAGGAGAGGGAAAGAGAGATGGAAACATCAATGATGAGAGAGAATCATTGAACGGCTGCCTCCTGCACACCCCGTACTGGGGATCAAGCCCGAAACCTGGGCATGTGTCCTTGATTGGAATCCAACCTGGGACACTTCAGTCCGCAGGCCAATGCTCTATCCACTGAGCCAAACTGGCTAGGACTATTTATACTTTTAAAATAAACATTTATAATTTCCTTCTTTAAAAACACCTTATTTTTTGAGGATTTATTGAGAGTTTACTGATAGTCTAAACTATAATTCATGACATAGTATTTCCATATCCTAAACCATTGTTTTGAGGATTATTATTTCATACTGGTAATAGGTATCTGTGGAGGAAAATGCTCACAAAGGTTTGAAAACTTTGTCTTAAAATTTCACAAGTATGAATTTTAATCATACATGGAATACACGGAACTTCTAATATTCTGATTTTCATTGAGAGTCTTTTTTCCCAATTTTAATTGATTCAGAATTCTTTTTGCATGAAGTAGTTATCAGCATTCTTTAAAATGAGTGCTTCTTATCATACTTTGATAGATGATGTCTTAGCATAAGTTTCCCTAAGACCATAGGCAATCTCTACATTCTGGACGCTTATTGTCATTGCATTGATAAGCAAGAGCAGAAATATGAAATTTCATGGGCTGAAAAAAACGGTTGTTTTTTAGAAGTCTATTCAAGAATACACTACCCAATATTTGGAGTTTGCTTTTTCTCATTTCAGAGATATCATTTTCTTAGGTGACAGAACTTTTGCACTGCTTCAGAAATGCCACCCTTGTGCCTTTACCCAATTTAAATCAATAAAACTATGTGACTGAACAGGGCACATAAAAGTAGTTTCTGAGAGATAGGCTAACCAATGTATAGAAAATAAAAATATAAAAACTGTGCTGGCTGGCATAAAACTTTAAAATTTAAGCTCTTTTTTTTTAATGGCTTCTCTCTTCATAGCATTTGTGAGATCAAAATGAAGACTTAATTATACATTTGATCTTGAAATGTATTTAAGATGCTTTATCTTGAAACTGTGGTGGTATATTCACTCTCTTCCTGCTTATTGAAGCATATTTATTCTTCAAGTATTGTACTTTTCATAACCTACTTATATTTTAAAGGAACACATTTTAAAAATGCTATATAAATTATTTAGTAATGAGTGACCTAATAGGATTTTATAACCAGTTTGCAAGAGAACCCGAAGAGCAACCCATAATGAATGTTCAATAAATTTGCTTATTCGATGTAAAATTGGTCACTATCCACAGAGCAATAATTACTTACATTCCACTAAGCTTAATTAATTTGTACTTCCATGGTCAAGTATTGTTAAGGTCACTGAAGGAGGAATGCACCGAGCACAAGGACTTTCAAGATGAGAGGACTTTTGAGAAGTCAGTGAGAATGAGTGGGCAGAAGACTAGAGACGAGGGAAATCGTGGAACGGCGCTCACCTAGAGAAGACTGGCCAGTGTGGGATGGAGGGTCAGCAATGGAGAAGGAGAGGTTCCCCATCCAGCGTCCTCCTTGGCTGACTGGGGGAGGGGAGCTACCTAAGGGAGGGAGGCCTACCTGAGGCCTGCGATCATGTCACTGGAGTAGGATTCGGAGGTAAGCCCAGGGCAAGCTGCTGCTGCCTACTGTTCTCTGAGTAGCAAACTCAGGGCGACCAAAACTCAGGGCAATGGCTCCCCTTCCTCATGGAACCCTCCCAGGTTTCAGCACCAAAAGTTAGGGTCACCGAAGGAGGAATGCAGAACGCCAAAAGTGGAAGGGATGATAAATTTACTAGGTCATCTGGATACCAGATGGGCTGAGCCCCCAAATGGTGCCAGCACCCAGGAACTGGGAGTCAGAGATTTTAAAGGACTCTAGGTGGGTTTTTTTCTGGGTGGAGAATTCTCTGGGCAGGTCCAGAATCTGGGAAGGTTCAAAGGGGGAATGATAATGGTTTTAGCAAGTGGAATGTGATCTAAGCAAAAAAAGAATGTTCCTTGTGAAGTGGTCTAAAGGTCAGTTTCCAGGGGAGGTGTTATCAATTCAAAAAATTTTTTAATCATACTTAACTTAAATCATTTTCATTGTTTTGATTTTCTAAAATTTATAAAATTATAAAATACAGTTGCCCTTCCTTATCCACAGTTTCACTTTCCTCAGTCTGTTACCCATGGTCAATCACAGTCCAAAAGGTTTAAGTGGACAATTTCAGAGCTAAACAATTCATAAGTTTTAAATTGCGTGCCATTCTAAGTAGTGCGATGAAACCTCAGGCTGTCTTGACTGGCCAGCTGCATGACTCCTCGCTTTGTCCAACGTGTCCACCCAGTACACACTTCTGGCTCCTGAAGTAGCAGAGGGCTTTCAGATCCGCTGTCGGGCATCACAGTGTTTATATTCAAGTAACCCTTATTTACTTAAGAATGGTCTCAAGAGCAGTGATGGTCGCAATGCAGGTATGGCAAAGAGATGTAAAGTGCTTCTTTTTGGTGAAAAGGTGAGTACAATACAATAGGGTATTTTGAGAGAGAGACCGCATTCACATAACTTTTATCATAGTACACTGTTATAATTGCTCTAGTTTGTTACTAGTTATTATTGTGAACCTCCTACTGTGCCTAATTTTTAAATTAAACTTTATCATAGGTGTGTGTGTATGTATAGAAAAAACAGAGTACGTATAGGGTTTGATACTGTATGAGGTTTCAAGCAGCCATTGGGGGTCTGGGACCGAGGATGACAATATTCCCTGCTGGTAAGGGAGAAATACTGCAGGTCAAAGACTATGAAAAGTGTAAACCTCATAGAATCAGATACCCAGACGGCTGTGCCATAGACAGTACATAGGTTTTCATTGACTATACCTAGTAATTTTTGTGGTACCTTTTATTTTTCTTTTAAACATATTTTTATTGATTTCAGAGAGAAGGGGAGAGGGAGAGATAGAAACATCAATGCTGAGAGAGAATCATTGATTGGCTGCCTCCTGCAGGAATTGAGCCTGCAACCCAGGTATGGCCCTTGGGAATTGAACTGTTACCTCCTGGTTCATAGGTCAATGCTCAACCATTAAACTATGCTGGCTGAGCAATGTGGTACCTTTTAAATTCTTGCACAAGTTTCCCCTTACCAAGAAAATCAAGATTTTCTTGATTTCAAAATAAAACTGGTCTCATTAGATTTGTTCAGATTATTTACATAGGTGCTGTAAGAGTATTAACTTACCACACAGGCCTTCTTAAACTTTTTGCTAATCATTATCCATATAATATTTAACAATTACAAGCACCCAAGGTTAACTTTTGTCTGGAAATTTCCATCAGTAATCGCAGATTTGACTCTTATACGATCCCAAGATATTCTCTCTACAGTATCTCACCTGTAGTAGGTCTAACTCTGGGTGATTTTTTTCTCTAATGGTGCTCCAAATTTTCTAAGATTCTTGACCTAGCATAAAGAAAACTTCCTTACAATCTGTAAGGGTGGACCCTGCAACAAGGTATCAGGCCTTTGTTTCTCAAAAGCAGCTTGTCATCTCTGACTCAATGAGCATTGCTCTTGCCATAAAGCCATGGTTTCGCAATCACTTTATTCTATTACTAGTAGCCCTGCACACGAATCCGTGTGCCAGTAGCTTGCTGCAGCCCTCCTGTAGCTCCCCCCACCCCCCATACTCCCCTCCCCATCCCCCCACTGTAGCTTGCTGCCCTGCCCCCTCCTATAGCTCTCAGGCACATGCTTGTAGCTCTCTGCCCTACCCTCCTGCTGATCTGTGATCCAGTCTATGTTGTCGGTTGTTATATAATGACGATTTGCATATTACATCTTTATTATATAGGATATTCTGGTAAGAAGTAAGCTTTTTCTGAGCAAACCTATGCCAATAAATATTGCCATAAAAACTAAGGAGAAGTAGGAAGAGTTTCTGAATTGGGTGATCAATGAGAATAAGTATGATTTAAAATATTTTATTTCAATTTACAGAAGCAGAGTTTACTCAGTTGTTCTGGTTTCAGATATCTTAACAAAGAAAAAAGACTTTCTTATATATTTAGGAAAAAGAACATTAAAGTAATATTAATAATGTTCACTCCCCCCCCCCCAAAAAAAGAATTACATTAAAATTTCCCTCATTAGTTCAGTCAGTCCTATGTCATTAATTCTTATTCTTTTGAATGTTGTGTCAACATTTCCATGAAGCTATTTGTTTCTTAACTAAAAAGAGTTCTGGGAATCCTAAAAGTCCACTGGTAAAGTCTAAAAGTGATCTAAATAATGTCAGGTCAGAAGTGTTCCCAACATTCTGTTCTTTAAAGTAACAGTAGTTTGAAGTACCTGGCACAGTCCTTTTCAAAAGCATTTGAGACTATCCTTTGTTGAAAGAGACTGATTTTTTGTTTGCTTGTTTGTTTTTAAAGAAGTCAGTGACTGTCTTATCTGATTTTTAAAAAATGGATGGGTGTTTTTTATAGAAGAAAGAAATCTTGAGATGTATCATAAAATAATCTTCAAAAATAGCATACATATCAAGAGTTTACCAAAAATATCAAGTAAACTGTGGAGTAGGACCTATACATCTGTATTTATATAAAACATAGATTCATCTGATGTGTATCACTCTTGAGAACCACTAGTCCAAAAGATGCTAGGCTCAAATTAAAGAAGAATGATGACGGCCTATGGACCTTTGAATAATAAGTTAAACTCTGATTGCTAAAATCATATTGTTGTTGACTAATCTATATATATCAAAGCCTAAGAGATCATTACACCAGGTCGACCAGTCGCTATGATGATCACTGACCACCAGGGGGCAGACACTCAATGCAGGAGCTGCCCCCGGTGGTCAGTGCACTCCCACAGCCAACCTTCTGCAGCTGGCCAACCTCCCTCCCAAGGGACCCCACCTGTGCACAAATTCGTGCACTGGGCCTCTAATATTTAAATAAAGCACTATCTCTGACAAATATAGGAAAACTTGTAAAAGCTGTTTCTTGAAAGTTTTGATCAATGTTTTCCCTGAAGTTAAAACATTATTGAAAGCAAAGGCATTAACAAATACCCAAACACTTCCCATAGAGCATGATATTCCTAAAATATTTACATTAATAACATTTTCCAATATCAGTTTAACTTCAAGAAGACCTAGTATAAAAAAACAAACACAAAACTTTATCAATAAGCATATATATATATATATATATATATATATATATATATATATATACATTAAAAAAAAGAAGACCTAGTGTAGTATCTCTTCTGATTTGCCTATAGTTCCCATACAACTCATCAAATAAACCTAATTAGATACTTCTAGCTTCTATTTTTAAGAAGTGAAAGAACAAATCTTTGTAATTTCCCAGGGCACCACTGATTAAAGCCTAATATGGTAGTTTTAGGTGTAAAAGGATCCAGAAATTTTTATCTTATGTTTTCATATGCAGAATTGGATTTTCAAAGGTAAAAAAAAAAAATCAGGAGAGGTATGGATGCATGGTTGAATAAAACATATAAACTTTAAATTATGAGTATGAATCAATGTTTTAGATGTTTCAGTATTCTACCTTACAATTTAATTAGGTGACCAAAATTAAATAGGTACCCATTAACTCAATTTAATATCAATCTAAGGTTTTAAGTTACCGTAAACAATTTTGGAAACTACCTTTAAGTTAACATACTATAAAACATAACTACTGTTGAAATCAAAAGTGTCAGAATAACAATTTATTTTAGTTTAAAACAAATTTACATTTTAATAATCTTAAACATTTTGTAGGAGTAAAGTTAGCTTTTTTGACCAGCTTTTAAAAAGTAAAATTTTATTAGGAAAAGCAAACCCAAGTAGAATAAAATGTATCCTTGTATTATACTTAAAACAGAGAATACTTGAAAACTGTGTCAGAGAAAAAAAGATAGTTATTTTTATTAAATCAAAATTATTAAACTAGTTTTGTTTGCCAGAGATTTACCTTAAGTTTACCAAGTTCATATACTTTAAGTAAGCCTTAGTATATGAACTTGGATTCTTAAAATATTACCAGTTAGTTTCTGTAAGAAGACCTGAAAGTCTAGCACATTTAAGATAATGAAGTTAAATTTTCTTACTCTTTTAGCAATTTTAGTAATATTTAATTTGTATGTTCCCTTTTTTATCTCTATAAACCAGAGCAGGCAGAGCTCCTTTAAATAATTTATAATCTAATTATTTATACTCCCTGGAAATAGAAAAATATTTCACACAAGAAAGTAAGTTCTTTCAGAATTGCAGACACATAAACAGGCAGAGACATTTTATAGCACAAAACTTACAGTTTTAACTTCAGGTAAAGAGACACAAGAAACAAAAAATACAACTCAGATATCCATATACAAGGTGTTGTTATCCCTTCTGGTGGACATGAAATACTTATTTGAATTCAGAATAAACAAACAAATAAGGGAAGAGATATGAAACCTAATTCTCGGTCGACTCTCACCCAACAGAGAATAAGTCTCTATAATCTATTAATCCACTTTTAGAAATGATCAAACTATAAAACCAAATTTTCAATCATTGCTGCCCTCAATGGGTAATAATTTATCCTCTGTGAGCAAACTGAAAACGAAACAAAACATAAATTTAGCAGAGAAGAAGAGCTAGAGAATAGAAAAATTATACTGATGCTCGTCTCGTGATTTACATCTGGGATTTAAGAAAAGCTATGTCTGGGTTTAAGCTATTTATTCGGTGTGCAATTGTCTAGCAGCACTTTTTTGCCTGTCTCTTTCACTTGAAACCATTGGGCATCTTGGTGGAGAGTTTTTAAGAGTATAAATTTAAGACTGTCAGGGAACTATAAAATGAACATGTGTCAAATATTTTATCTAACTCATTAACTGATGAAAGACCCAGTAAATGTTAAAATTGATTCATACACCATTCTTTTTACTTCTTCATGTTAATTTGCCATACTTTTCTGCTGATCTATATAATTTACTACTTTTGCTTCCATGTTTTCAGTCCGATTTCCTACTTTTGTCACTTGACTATTTTTTAGCTTACTTCAACAATAATTAAAATGAATCTATTTTAAACAGGGATTTTCTATATTACATTGAGGAATAGCTCGCAGTGATTTTATAAAAATTGGATTTTAAATTTCCAGGATGACAACAGTTACATAAAAGAGAAAATAACTTTGTCCATTTTTGTTATTTCACTGTTTTCGTCTGAGTCATTATTTTGCTTGTAACACATCATTGCTAAAACATTGTTTTGACTTAATATCTGGAAATATTTTGCATTGTAATTAAGTGGGACTATATAATGCCTTTTGCTTGCTATTCTCAATGAATTTCTACTGGGATGACATGAGGATGACTAGCATTCAGAAAATAACAGAGAGGTATTGTAAAATCCAAGTTCTCAAGTATACAAAGTGAGGTAAAAATATTGTTTCATTTCTTTTCCCTCCCCTCCCCTCCCCTCCCCTCCCCTCCCCTCCCCTCCCCTCCCCTCCTCTCCTTCCCTTCCCTTCCCTTTCCTTCCCTTCTTCCCTTCCTTTTTTTCCCCTTTCCTTTCTTTCCATGGGGAGTGGGCCTAAGCCAGCAGTTGGACATCCCCTGAGGGCTCCCTGACTGCGAGAGCCCCCGAGTGCATGAATTTCATGTACCGGGCCTCTAATTTACAAATAAGGTCAAACTGACATGTATCACGAGTTAAGACTTGAAAATATCTTTTGGGAGGGGCATAATTCAATGCACTAAGACTATCTTCACTCTGGAGGTTTGATGATGCTTTTCTCTTCATCTCAACTTAGACAAACATTTATACTTGCTTTAAGACTTCACTCAGGTACCACCCTGTTTTAATCTTTTCTCATCTTTCATCTAGAGATACTCTTATTTTCAGAACTCATGGAGTACTTTGTTCTCTGTCTACCTTATAAGTCAACAGCTTCTTCATATAATATTCATTCAGTTACATTTAAGTATTTCACTTAAAATACAACTGTTACCTATTAAATATATAAAATAATTATTTCTTTTTTTAAAAAAAATGTATTTATTCTAGAATTACTTTTGACATACACTATTAAATTAGTTTCAGGTGTATAACATAGTGATTAGACATTCATATAACTTACAAAGTGAATATGATCATTTCTTATATGTCTTTATGGCCTATAATGTCTAGCACCTAAGTAAATATAATAGGAATTTAAGAACATTTGGTTGAATGGATTAAAGTTTTTTCACTAGTGAAACTTTTTTTTTTTTAAAATATATTTTATTGATTTTTTACAGAGAGGAAGGGAGAGGGATAGAGAGCTAGAAACATTGATCAGCTGCCTCCTGAACACTCCCCACTGGGTATGTGCTCGCAGCCAAGGTACATGCCCTTGACCGGAATCGAACCCGGGACCCTTGAGTCCGCAGGCCGATGCTCTATCCACTGAGCCAAACTGGTCAGGGCACTAGTGAAACTTTTAATTTTTTCTTTAGGTGTTTCTGGATTTTGTTGTATAATACATAACATAAATTTCATTTAAATTCTCTTTTAATTTCAATAAATTATCTATTGAAATTTAAGAATAAGATCAATTTCTACAAATGCCTGGAGAAAGAGGGAAACATCTTCAAATTATTTAATGTGGATAGTGAATATTAGGACTTTTTATTATGATCTTCAAATTCTCAATATCTGAAAAGGTAAATCACTGAAGATTGCTATGAAAAACCAACTTTGCTAATATATTTTTTTTTTTTGGTAGAATGCTATTCAATTTAATTCTATTTGATTGATTTGTTTTTTTTTTTAAAGATTTATTGTTGAAAGTATTACATATGTCCCATTTTTTCCCCATTGATCCCTTCTAGCCTACTCCCACACCCTGCCCCAGGCTTTCACCACACTATTCTTTGTGTCACATATATGCACACAAGTTCTTTGGTTGATCTCTTCCAACCACACACTCATCCCTACCTTGATTTTACATGATTAAACAAACATTCATTGAAATACCATTATGAAAAAAAGAATAAAGATATAATTAAAATGTGGCGCATAGAGGAAAAAGGACATAATGCTATGTACAAGAAGATTGGGAATTTGGGAAATAAGTAGGTCTGAAGAAAACTAGATTTTCATTGGGGTTTGGGATAGAAGATAGACCAGTATTTACAGCATACACATTAAGTTTCAGAAATTAGTGTAGATATTCTTTTAATAAAATATCACACTTAACTCCTACAATAAACCTAAAGAGAAATGCCATCATGCATATTATGAAAGTTAAAATTTAGAAAGCATAATGCCACATATATATATATATATATATATATATATATACACTAATAAAAGAGAAAAATGGTAATTGGCGTACGACGATACCGTTTTCATTGGCTAATCAGGGCTATATGCAAATTAACTGCCAACTATGATTGGCAGTTAACTGCCAACAAGATGGCGGTTAATTTGCATATGTAGGCACAATGCAGGGAGGCGAAAGGGAAAGCAGGAAGAAGCCCCCTTCACTGACAGTGATCAGAAACCCAGGGGGGAGCTAAGAGCTGGGGGGCCTGCTCTTAGCTCCCCAGCCATGATCAGAGAATCAGGTGCCTTTTCCGCCCTGGCCAGTGATAGCAGGAAGTAGGGGTGGAGCCAGCAATGGGAGCTGGGCATGGTCGAAGCTGGCAGTCCCAGGAGCTAGGGGTCCCTTGCCTGGGCCTAAAGCGGAGCCCGCGATCGCGGGGCCACTGCAGCTGCGGGACCCCGCTGCCCAGGCCGGATGCCTCAGCCAGAGGCATTAGGCCTGGGCAGGGGCAGAGCCTGCAACCGCGGGGAGCTGGGGATCCCCTGCCCAGGCCTGACACCTCTGCCAGAGGCCTCAGGCCTGGTCAAGGGGCCGATCCGGTGATTGGTGATCGGAGGGTGATGAGGGTCAACTCCTCTGGCCAAGGCATCAGGCCTGGGCGGGGTGGGGGGCTGAGCCAGGGGTTGGGGGGATATGATGGTCCCCTTGCCCAGGCCTGAAGCCTGGGTCAGAGGCGTCAGGCTTGGGCGGGGGCCAGAGCCAGTGATCAGGGGGAGATGGGGGTCCCCTGTCCAAGCCTGACACCTCTGGCGGAGGCGTCAGGCCTGGGCAAGGGGCTGATCAGGTGATCAGAGGGTGATGGGGGTCTACGCCTCTGGCTGAGGCATCAGGCCTGGGCAAGGGGCAGAGCCAGCAATCGGAGGGGTCTGGGGGTCCCCTGCCCAGGCCTGACGCCTGGGCCAGAGGCATCAGGCCTGGGCTGGGGGCAGAACCAGTGATGGGGGGAAATGAGGGTCCCCTGCCCAGGCCTGACACCTCTGTCAGAGGCGTCAGGCCTGGGCAAGGGGCCGATCTTGCAATTGCAGGGTGATGGGGGTCAATGCCTGAGGGCTCCCAGTATGTGAGAGGGGGCAGGCTGGGCTGAGGGACACTCCCCCCCCCACACACCCAGTGCACGAATTTCGTGCACCGGGCCCCTAGTATATATATATATATATATATATATATATATATATATATATATATGCCTAAACAACCAGCTGACCGACCAATCGGCTGACTGGCCAGTATCTATAATGTGCACTGACCACTAGGGGGCATAACTGCAGCTGCCAAGTCACTGCAGGAGTTGCCAAGCTGCAGTGAATTGGTAGCTGCAATTCTCAGGTGATGCACCCGGAACCAGCGAGGAGGGAGCTTGATTTTTGGGGTGGATCACCCAAGACCCACCCTCTTGCAATCTGGGACCCCTTGGGGGATGTCCAAGAACTGGTTTCGGCCCCATCCCCACAGGCGAGGCTGAGAGACCCCACTGGTGCACGAATCAGTGCACTGAGCCTCTAGTTATAATATAATATTGTCATTATTAGTATATAAGCTAATATTTTATGCACTTACCATGTATGAGTAACTATTGTAAACACAATAGAAAATATCTGATGTATTCATCCTAACACTTGTATATTAAAAAGAAAACTATTGTTATCTCCATCTTACAGATGAGGAGACCAGGAAACAGAGAGGTTAGCTGTCATACGTGAGTGAGAAATTAAGCCAAGATTAATATTAAGGTAACTATTTTAAGGCCACATAGTGACTGTGAGGCTGAAATCTAACCTGAGTTTGTGTGACATCCAAAGTCAGTGTCTTTCTTCCCCCTCCTTCTGTTCCCACTTACTTGAAACAGCGATAACAACAACAAACCCGAAGCCATGCATATAAAAAACTACAAGTATGATGTCAACTGAAAGTGCTATAAATTGCTATCAGATTCAGAGAAGGGCTGGACTGATTAAGGAAACATATGTTTGAGTTGACCTTTTCACTGAAACTCGGTGAGTCAGATTTAGCAATAACACATAGTATTCATAAGTTCATTCATGATGGTCCCTAGAAATTTTGCACTTCTTTTGTATGGATCCTCAATCTGGAAAATGAACTCCAAATCGGAGATAAAATCCATGACAGAAATAAAGTAACATACACTTTAAAGTATGCCAAGAAAGGTGTTGAGGAAAAATGATTTTCCTTGAAAGGGAAGGTAAAGACTGGTATTTGTGATGGAAGAGGCTGGGAAGGAGAAATACATTTAGATATACTTCCCATTTTCTAATTTTTATGAGCAAGGAATAGAAAACAAAGGTATCCAGTAATGTTATGAGACAAAAAAAAAAAAAAAAAGGCTTCCCTCATCTAAGGCTGAGATGTGCTCCAGGTAAAAGTGTCTTGAGTTGCCTAATAGCATGAGTCGTTTCTAGGGTAAGACCTGGCAGGGCTCACAATGAAAGTCATTGTGGAGAAATTCGTAAGTAAGATGAGAGATGTTCATTGTGGGACTGGTCCTAGGAGGCAGAGCATGCCACAAATTTTAGGTTTAGTCATCTTACACATACCTCAAATTACCATTGGTTAATGTTTTTAGCTAATTAACTTTTTTGAACCACTGAATAGAATCCTTGTCAGTGAAAGGTCATGGTATCCAGGAATATCTATCATGTATTGAATGCCTATTATGGTCCAAGAGCTTTAAACATATTACACTAGTATCTCTTTATATACTAGAGATCCGGTGCACAAAATTCCTGCACTCAGGGGACATAGGGGTCCCTCAGCCCGGCCTGCACCTTCTCGCAGTCTGGGAGCCCTTGGACATTCTTAATGGTGCTGTGGAGGCGAGAGAGGCTCCCGCCACCGCTGCTGCGCTCGCCAGCCATGAGCCTGGCTTCTGGCTGAGCGGCGCTTCCCCTGTGGGAGCACACTGACCACCAGGGGGAAGCTCCTGCATTAAGCATCTGCCCCCTGGTGGTCAGTGCACATCATAGCGACCAGTCATTCTGATGTTTGGTTGATTTGCATGTTAGCCCTTTATTATATAGGATAGGTGGGAATACATACATGTATATAATTTTACCAATAAAGAAACTCAGGTTAAAACAAATTAACTTGTTTAGTTTCCAGAAATAAAAAGGGGCAGGATCAAGAGTGGAACAAAGATCTGTCTCTTCCACAGCTCATTCTCTTTCATCTGTATTAATCTGAATCCAAGGAAATACTTTTTTCCCTAAGTGTTGAAAGAGGCTCAGGATAACCAAAATGTCATTTTTTTTTCTTCATCTCGCCTACTGTAAAATAGAGTGCAAGCCCCAGGCATCTCAGACATGAAAGTTACATAAACCATACACCATATTTAATTATGATAAATATGGGTAATAAGTTTCTTGGATATTCTCTCATTTATTTAGTGTTTATTAGTCATTCTTCAACCTGGCAATTAGAATCTGGGAAGCTGAAAACCTCCGTGTTATTTGTTTTGCCAAGTCATTTTTAGCATACACCTGTGGTACAAAGTTTAAGATCTAGTTCAGAAATGAAAACCATTCACATACCAATGTGAAATTTTACACTGGCCAACCTTGAAATAAATACAAAGTGTTGAATTATAGAAAGGGTCCAAAATTCAGAAAAGGTAATTCATAGTGATGTCGAAAGCTCGGATCTTAAATGTTTCACAGGTTTCTTTCATTTTAATGACTGCTACTGAAAAAGGAAGCATTGGCAGAAAGAGTTCATTTTACCCCATTTCAGAGACTTATCTGTGTATTCAATAATAGCTTTAAAGATAAAATATTGGCTGGTTTTAAGGGTAAAGGTGTATAATTCATATATATGAACACATCTGTCATCTAATTATTTCATAACAATTTACTATAAACCTACATTTGTTATGATTCCTAAAATTATTTTGTTTGATTTCAACTTGATTATTGTAATATCTTTTACAATTTTATTTTATATAAAATATGTTTTAAAACCCTGTGGGATAAAGTTGACTAAAAGCCTGCAAATATTTTATTGGTTGATTGATTGATTACTAAATGTCAATAAATTGCTGCCCAGATTTATTTTTATTTTGATATTAATACTGTCTAATCTGTAATAATAATAGTAGTTAATATCCATTATTAGCACACTATCTCAAGAATCCTGCAACAAGTAGTTTTTTACTCATAAAAACCAACCCTTCAAAAGGAAGTTGAAATCATTTTGGCTATATAAAAATGTCTGAAGTAGAAATGAAAGAAAAAGTTTAGTGTACATATGTTCTTGTAAGCCTATGTAAAATGTTTACCTAGTTAACATGCTTGAGAAAAATGTCAATGTTATATTTAAAAATAAAACAAAAACAATTAGTATATAAGTGGATTCAGTACCTCATAGGTAAATGAATATCTATGTTTTCTTGGATCAAGTAGAATATAATTTCATGGAGCTGCTTATTTATTTTTAAGCATTTTCTGAATTCTTTTATGGGCATTAATCTTTGGACCAGTTTCTCACATTTCTGAGGGAAATGAAATAAAAGATATTTCATAATAGGACCCTTGTGACAGGCTTTATGAATTTGAAAAACAGTTATTAGGAGTATCTTTCAAGGTAGCCATTGAATCTTTAATTAATTAATTGATTGATTGATTTTTTTATCTGAAGACCCCAGAAAAGCTTAGCTTTAGACTTATAAGACTTCCTAAACCTTACCAATATATGAATTCTTGTGCCTCCTGTATTCCAGTAACTTTAGTGGTAAGGATTGGATACTCTCTTGGTTAATTGATATTTTATTTTTCAGATTTGAAGAACAAAAAAGTAAACTTTTCCCAAGTGTATAGTTGGACAGAAATCATTTAACTAACAACCACTGTTGATCCTCTTGCCATGAGAAATTGTTTCTTAGGGGGCATTTGGTAAAATCACATTATACAAAGCATGAACAGGTTATTGAACCTCAGAGGTAAGGCAGGGGAGGGTGGGTGAGAAGAGATCAACCAATGAACTTGTATGCGTATATGCATACATAACCTATAGACATAGACAATGGGGTGATGAGGGCCCAGGAAGGGGGTGGGGGCGGAGGGAGGGCTGGAAGAGGTTAGTGGGGGGGTGGGAAAGGAGGAAATATGTAATACTTTCAACAATAGAGATTTTTTTAAATGACACAGTCAAGTTGAGAGATGGCTATTTGGATATTTTTAACCATTTTAGAGAGCCCTGACATGAATTTTCTCATAGATAATAGAAGACCATCTATAATGCTTTATTTTGGTTATTGTATGTTTTTAAGTTAAAAACTTCTACATGTTTATATTTTTTCATAGTTCAATTATCTGGTAAAATTCTTCACTTTATCTTTTTCATTAATTTTCTAGAACATACTAATAATGGTTACTTTAAATATTTTTGTTAACTGACCAACATCTGTATCACTGTTGGATCTTTTTAAATTGTCTATTGTTTTTCTGTTGTTTTTTTTTTAACCAAGTAGTCCTGACTTTTGGGATGACTAGTTATGTTTGATTGATTGCTGGATATTTTGCAGATTCCAACTGATACTATCTTTCTCTGAAAAAGGGTGTAACCTTTCCATTAGTTGAAGAAAGTGGTTCCTTAATTCATCAGGGATTTTACTGGAGTAGAGGCGGGTTGTTACCCTGAGAAGGCTCCATCTGCCTTTGGTTCACCGTTAAGGCTTACCACTTAGTTAGTACCCTATCCCCCACAGAAAGTAGCTACACATTTAAAGAGCTATAAAGTTCCCACCAAACACTTTTTTGGTTTCTCTGTGCAATGGCTCTTCATCAGTATAAATAACCAGATTCTCAGCCGTCTGTCATTGCTTAAAATTTTTGCAAAACAAATTCAGCAGCTTAAAACAGCACCCCCTTAATGAGGTTACATTTCTGTAGTCAGATGTGTGGACACAGCATGACAGCTCTCTGCTGTTTCCCTGGCTGCCGTCAAGGAGTCCGCTGGGCTGTGTGCTCCTCTGGAGGGCTGAAAGGGAGGATCAGCTTTCATGCTCATTCAGGCTGGTAGGAGAATCTAGTTGCTTGCAGTTGAAGGTCAGAGGTCTCTAACAATTTTGCCCCAGGTACTAGTATTTGCCCAGGGGTTGCTCTTAGTTCTTTGAGACTGCCTGGTGGCCCCTCCATTTTTAAACACAGCAAAGAAGCCTAGCCGGTATTTTCAGTGGTTGAGCATTGACCCATGAGGTCACAGTTTGATTCCCAGTCAGGTCACATGCTCGGGTTTCAGGCTGGATCCCAAGTAGGGGGTGTGCAGGAGGCAGCCAATTGATGATTCCCTCTCATCACTGATGTTTCTCTCTCTCTCTCCCACTCCCTTTCACTCTGAAATCAATAAAAACATAAAAAATAAATGAAAAACACACAGCATAGGAGAATCTTCCTCATTATCTCTCACATCTGGACTCTCTAACCAGGAACAGATCATCCTTTTTATTTTTTATTTTTATTATCTACACTAATAAAAGAGAAAGATGCAAATTGACCATACCTTCACAATGCCCACCAGCCAATCAGGAGTGAGTATGCAAATTAAGCCAACAAAGATGGTGGGTTAATTTGTATACACAGGTGCCGAGTGACCAGAGGTGGTGCCGGACACAGGTGTTCCACAACGCCCTAGCCACTCAGGGCCTTTGGGCAGTGTGGGTAGGTGCAAGGGTGCAAAGGTGGTACCAGCAGCCAGGGAAAGGAAGGCCCATTCTTGCATGAATCTTCGTGCATTGGGCCTCTAGTTTTTAATATATTTTTATTGATTTCAGAGAGAAAAGCAGAGGGAGAGAAAGATAGAAACATCAATGATGAGAGAGAATTACTGATTGGCTGCTTCCTGCACTCCCCCAACTGGGGATTGAGCCCTCAACCCACGTATGTGCCCTTCACCAGAATTAAACCCAGGACCTTTCAGTCCGCAGGCGGACACTCTATCCACTGAGCCAAACCAGCCAGGGCAGCTCATTCTTTTTAAGGTTCACATGGTTAGATGGGGTCCATCAAGAATATCCTCCTCTTCTTAAAGGTGGCTATCCCATATAAATAACCTAATCACATGAGTGATATCTGTCATATTCAAGGTCCTTCCTACATTTAGGACGGACATGTGCTCCAGAGTGAAAATGGCTGTTGAAGTAAACTTACCCTTTCCAGCTTCTCTCTCTGGAGTTTTAGCCACTCTGACTCTCATTGCCTAAACGAGCTGTCTGAGTTTTTCATGTTGTCCAGGGTTTTTGATTGTTCTACAGAGAGCACTGACCTGTGGCAAGCTGCTCCATTCCACTTCAAAGCACACATTCCTATCAAGTTTTTAAAATCCTTGAGCTACAAATTTCTAATTACAATGATATCAGTGACCAGTGATTTAATTCTATATGTGCATAACCTCACAGTTCACTAAACAAAAACTGATTTTGCAAACACATCTCATGATTACTTGGCTTGGTAACTGGCTCTGTATAACTCATATCGGGATGCTGGTTTTGTCAGATATGATTGTGTTGGGCTTTAGGGCATTTATTTTTATATAGTTGTGTAATGTTTTAAAAATGAATGTTGATCATCACAAACACATATGTATAAAATGATGTTGGGATTTTGAGACTTTGGGATTTAAAATAAATTTCAGTTTCAACAAATTAAATTGAAGCCTCAATTAATAATAAAAATATCTCTAATTGTATTTAGAAAGCAGACAAATATTTAAAAAAGATGAGTACTAACTGGGATAAATGAATTCTCTCAACAAACTCAGAATTCCTTAATACGCTTTTAGGAAATGTGAAAAATCCTACAGTTATAATACAGTTAGAAAATATTAATTTTTTCTTGCATTTCCCCAGGTTGTGTGGGTAGAAGCTTCTATACCTCTACTGCAGCCTGTAACATTTATTA
Source organism: Myotis daubentonii (assembly GCF_963259705.1). Classification (NCBI taxonomy): domain Eukaryota; kingdom Metazoa; phylum Chordata; class Mammalia; order Chiroptera; family Vespertilionidae; genus Myotis; species Myotis daubentonii. The sequence continues at coordinate 195,637,335 of NC_081840.1, forward strand.
GCCAGAAATTTAGGGTTTTTTGACCTTATTTTAAAGTTCTAAAGTAGTTAGTCCTAAGCAAGTTGCCACAATATTTCATCCCATATACATACAATTAATTAGAGAGGGAATTGAAAAAAAAGAATAACTAAAAAAAATTAAATTAATTTTCCAGCTATGTAGATCCTTATAGCTCAGTTGAATTCAGTGCATTATATATGAACATCTGACTTTTGTACTGTGTTTAACTATTCATAAGAATATATGCCAAATGCCTTATGTGCATGAAGGCAATTAAAAAATATATATCATTCAATCCTAGTTGCACTGGAGCACACCATAGAAACAATACTTAAGCAGAATAAAAAAAATTATGAAGATGTTTTATAAATCTTAGTGAGGCATTTAGGTGACAATGACATAAGCAGATATAAAATTTCCCATTATTTATAGCAAGCCTCATTTAAATTCATTGCAAATCATGGTATTAAAATAGTATTTATTAAGTGCTACCTGCAAATACTAATCTAGAAAGTATTTTAGACATTGTCTTCTTAAGACAAATGATATATTTTTAACTTCAGATCCTAAGAAAGATTTCATTTGGAATTTCCATTTACAAAATTTCTTAATCTTCTCTCATGGATAACCATCATAATGCTAAAATATTCAATTTATCCCATCTCTTCCCCTCCCCCCATCCACAAAATATTTGCGGAATTAAGGAGAGGTTTTGCTTTTAGTAAGACTGCAATAAGAACAGGGACAGATCCAAAGACAGAGAAACAGCGATCAGACTATCAATCTCCTGAGGGAAAGTAGGGGAGGGAGGAGGTAAGGGGAAGAGATCAACCAAAGGACTTGTATGTGTGCATATAAGCCAAACCAATGGACATGGACAACAGGGGGATGAAAGCATGAGTGGGGGCGGGGGAGGTTGGGGGTTAATGGGGGGGGGATGAGGACACACTTGTAATACCTTAACCAATAAAGAAATTAAAGAAAAAAAATTAGGGGGGGGGGGAAGAACTATCCTCATGTACACAGATTTTATTTTAAATTTATTTGAGAAGAAAGTATAGATATTCTGTTTGTAAATGTAAAAACATACTTGTAAATGTGTTTTGAAAGAATGGGCATGAAATCATGTAGATAAACTATAGTTAAGAGAAATCTTAGCTTTTATTTGCCATATATATATATATATAATAATATATATATAATGCCAAGGACAAGGAATATATTGATGAGCAATACAAATGTCTCATAGTCACAATAATATGTAATAATAATACAAATATCTCATATGGTCACACTAATTTTCAGCTTATCCTTTGTGTTATTTTTAACTTCAGGAGATTGTTCATTATTGAAAAGATCTGAGAGGTAAACAGTTTCTTATATTTGCTGTCTTTGGAGCAGTGTAATATTACAGTGGACTGAGAGCCAGAGCTACAGACCATGGAATCAGTTTTTCATCTTTGCGCCTTCATAAAAATAGGAAAGTAAGGCCCACTTGAAGGGCTGTGAACACTCAAATATATTTAAGTAAAACAGCTTGGCCAAAGCTCTACACATGTATTCGCAAAAGATAATCCAAACCGATTATTACTTAATTGAAAGTTTTGGTAAATGGACATTTTGGGAAAATAATTTTGGTTCAAATTTAAAATGACCACTGTTCATTCATTGGACAATTAGATATATATCCTTATAACATAAGTATTCAAAAATTTTATTTATTTTTATAAATTGTTTTAGGTATCTCACTGCAATAATTCCAGGAACCAGAATTAGTTTCTGAATATATAACGATGCTTATAAATAGTCTCATTGTACTTAGCATAACCAGAATTTTAATTGACTTGTTTTCATTAACTTATTTAATACATTGTTTTAAGACTGAAAATTGATGTTTCTGAACTCTCAGTTCCTCTAAGAATAAAGCTATACATTCTTGTGGCCAATTTTCTCCTTTATTTCTGGAAGACTGAGAAATTGAGGGCATGGTTACAAAGACTATGTATATTTTTATATTTTTATTAGAGACCCAGTGCATGAATTTGTGCACCAGTGGGGTGCCTTGGCCTGATCTACAGGATCGGGCTGAAACAGGCTCTCCGACATCCTCTGAAGGGTCCCGGATTGTGAGAGGGTGCAGGCCAGGCCAAGGGACTCCACCATGCATGATTGGGGCTGGAGAGGGATGCAGGAGGTTGGCTAGCCGGGGAGGGACCGTGGGAAGGCTCCAGGGCATGTTCATTTGGCCTATCTCGCTCAGTCCTGATCAGCTGGACCCCAGCAGCAAGCTAACCTACCGGTCAGAACATCTACCCACTGGTGGTCAGTGCACGTCATAGCGACTTGTCGACAGTCAACTGTCTGCCTCCTGATTGTCAGTGCATGTCATAGTGAGTGGTTGAGCGGCCTTAGAATATTGTTAGCGTATTATGCTTTGATTGGTTGAATGGACAACTGGACATTTAGCATATTAGGCATTTATTATATAGTATTGTATCACTCACTTAAATCTGACTGTACCAAAATGACAGGACAGGGAAGGAGGGATAGAAGCTCCTACTAAAGTTAAGTTTGAGTATGTTTATAATTCTAAGGTTGATTTTTACCTGTTTCTATTCTCCATGCAATTAAGTTCAGTAAATATTTCTTGAGGACTTACTATGTGATAGGTAGTATGCGAGATTGGGAAGAAAAGAGAATTGATACACTATTATTGCCCTCTTTATTTAACAGCCAGATAGAAACAATTGAAAATATGTAACTAGTTATTCTGGCTTCTAGAACTACTATAAAGTGCTTATCTATATATATATAAAAGCTCCCTCCTGTCTGGATCAGTCCTGCAGGGATCAGGCTGAAACTGGCTATCTGATATTCCCCGAGGGGTCCTGGATTGCGAGAGGGTGCAGGCCAGGCTGGGGGACCCCCACCGGTGCATGAATCAGGGCACTGGGCCTCTAGTAAAAACTAATGTTAGGAACACAGAAAAGGGAGTGATTACTTCTAATTTGATAATTGAGAAAAGTCCAGTGTAACAAAGGAGGTAATTGATCTTAAGCAAAATTTGCATCTTGGATTTCTTCATTAAATAATATATGCATTTCCTTTCTAATTTTAACATTTCTCATATTTCAGTCCTATATCTAGTTTAAGCTCTGACAGGAAGATCTGAGAGTAAGACTCTCTGAATGTCAGCATGGATACCTCTGTAAACTACCTTGGAAAATTCAATGCCTACCCGGCTGGTGTAGCTCAGTGCTTGAGCATCCACCTATAAACCAGGAGGTCACTGTTGGATTCCTGGTCAGGGCACATGCCCAGGTTTCTGTCTGGATCTCCAGTAGGGGACGTGCAGGAAGCAGTCGGTCAATAATTCTCTTTTGTCATTGATATTTTTATTTCTCTCTCCCTCTCTCTTCCTCTCTGAAATCAATAAAAATATTTTTAGAAAAGAAAATGCAATGCCTGTTTTCCTCTCTTCTTTCCCTCCCTTCCTTCCTATTAAAGGAATATATTTAGCAATTATTCAAGGGTTATAATTTGTTCAGTTTTAATGTATTAATTTGACATTTATTCTTCACCTCCGATGTCTCTGGCACTGTTTTAGGCACAGAGGATATAACTGTGGAAGAAACAATAACAGACAGAAACCTTAACCTGATGAAATTGCATTATAGTGGAGAACATTAAAATGTAAAATGGAACAAAGAAAAGCAGAAAAAGTACATTTCATGTGTGAGGAAGGAGATTAAATTTTAGACAAGACTTTGGTATGCTCACTGAAAACAAGAAACTTGAGTGAGAGCTTGAATGAAGTGAGAGAGTAAGTAGAGGGACACCTGGGGAAAGGCCATTTAATGCAAAGGAGACATCAGTGCAAAGGCTGTGAGGTAGGGATATGCTTATTGCATTTGAAATATATCAGTACGTGTGAGTGTCTTCCTGGAGTGATTCAAGACAGAAAGGTCAGAGAGGTCTTTAGGGCCCTAGATTGTTGGGAAGACGTGAGGTGTTCACTGTGATCGGGTTGGAAAGCTAAAACTAAAGAATAACTAGACTGGATTTTTTATTAAAAAAATCGGTCTACCTGTTGCCCTGGGAGCCAGAGAAGGATCAGAGAGACCATTTAGGATGTGGGGATGTGAGAAAATCAGATTTTAACTTTTTTTTGGCTGAGCACCCAGAACTATGAAGGATCTTGAGAAAAAAGTGGTTATGCACCCTACCTGGTTTTGCTCAGTGGATAGAGCATCGTACTGCAGACTAAAGGGTCCTGGGTTCTATTCCAGACAAGGGCATGTACCTTCGCGTCCTGCGTGCGCAGGAGGCAACCAATTAATGTGTTTCTCTCACATTGATGTTTCTCTTGGTCTTTCCCTCTCTCTTCCACTTTCTAAAAATCAATAGAAAAATATCCTAGGGTGAGGATAAAAAACACACACAACATGGTTATGCTAAGAGAGAGGGAGGGAAGTCTATCAGCAAAATTGTTTTGAAGCCCCAGCTGGTTTGGCTCAGTGGATAGAGCGTTGCCTGTGGACTGAAGGCTCCGGGGTTTGATTCTGCTCAAGGGCATAATCCCAGGTTGCAGGCACAATCCCCAGTGGGGAATGTGCAGTGCAGGAGGCAGGTGATCAATGATTCTCTCTCATCTTTGATGTTTCTATCTCTCTCTCCCTCTCCCTTCCTCTCTGAAATCAATAAAATATATTTTAAAAAATTGTTTTGAATATCATGAGTTTGAAAACAAGTAAATATAATAAATAGACAATTTTATGTACAAGTTTGGAGTTCAAGGGCATGGGGTGGGGTGGGGTGGAAACCGTATATTGAAATAATATATAGTCTTTACTATACTGTTACCTACCTTAGTCTGATGAGAAAGATTTTCATTGCAAGTGGTAGGTGCGGCTGTTCAGATAAGGATGGGTTTAGAAATACAGTCAATGCAGGAGCATTACCTTGGAGTGGTACCCTAATGCTAGTTCTTAGCAGGATGTGACCAGGTCCATAAAGAGGATGGCTGACAAAAAAGAATGAGATGACTGGATCATCTTTTTAAAGAGTTAGCCCTGCCTTCATCCTGAAATCAGCCTTTTCTTCTCAGGTGGAATTACCCATTCCCTTCCCATTGCCTTTTGTACATAACTTTTTTTTAGGAGACCACGTTTCACATTGATTTGTAGTTGTGTGTTTGCAGCTCTAACTCTACCATTAACTTGACATCCTCCAAAGAGTGGGGTCAGGTTGATTAATTTTTATACTTTCTGTTTCCACTGTAGTCCCTGATACGTTATGGGTACTCAATATCTATTCCGGAATGAATAATTAAGTGAAATGTTCCAGAGACTAGGATTTTAACTGCTTGCTAGCTGTTTCCAGTTGGAGGTAATAGTCACCCCAAATATATTCAAAACAGAATTGATTTCCTTATCCTGAAAACTTGCCTTTTATTCTGAATTTTCAGTATCACTTAATGACATTACTTTGCAGAAAGCTATAGTGATTCTTTTACCCAAATTTTATGCCACTATGGTTCATGCTCTATTAACTCAATCTCTGAAGTGTGTTTGAAATTAGTTCCTCTAGTCCATTCACATCTATACTCCCTACCTCTTATCCTTTGAACTTTTCTTCTTATGCTCCATTTTTTCTACTTCCCCTCCAGGTCACAGTTAGTTACCATTCTTAAAAGACCCAGCTTAAACCCACCTGTGGCATGAAGTTGTCCTCAATTCCACAGTCAGCATACATTTTCTCCCTCTTCAGTAGCACACTGTGGCACTCTAGTACATTTGTCATTAACATGGAGAAACTGACATGTTAATTTCACATTAGCTTGTGATTTTCTCACCTTTGCACCCCAACACCTAGTACATTGCCTTTCATAAAGAAGACACTCAATACATGATTGTTGAGTTGAATGTGTGCATGTGGATCCCGGTTTGCTGATTCTTTGATATAATAGTTCTCTTCAGTGAAGGAGTGATTGCTAGTCATCAAAAGTTATTCCATTTTATATTGCTCTTCACTTATATTAACCCTTACATTTTAGTAGCAGGATACCTCAGAAAGAAAATTTTTAAAACAGTATTTTTTCAGGGTGGAGAAAAAAAAAGTTTATCTTTGAGGGTAAATTATCTTCTCAACAGTGGGAGGTCTACCAAGGGGTGATTCGTCTGCCTGCAGCACCAGCGTCTGAAAACGCCACCCCAAACGGGCTAGTCCTTGGCATTTTAAAGATTTTGTGACATACTCTTTGTCTGGTTAGGGAAACACAATGTTTTAAACTTTTATTTAAGTGGAGCTCACAGATATTTTGATAATGCATTAGAAAGGGAATTGCACACATAAATATTTCACTGTGTATTGATTAGATTTGCCATCCTTCTGGAGCCTAAGAGGCAAATATGCTGTCAAGATAAGCTCAAGAGTAGAGAAAATTCACTCTACTGTCTTTCCAGAGAAGTGAATAGTCATTGTGCCACCTGAAAAATGAGGATTTATTGCTACATGTCTACACATTAGAGGGAAAGTTATAGAGAAATAGTTTGATTTGTCAACACTAATATAGAAAGCAATGGAATGCTCGAGAAGGCATGCTAAATCAGCTCAACCACAAATATTTAGTGTGCAGTAAAACCCTAGGAACAGTCACCTAGGCCGTGAATCAGACTCACTCCTGTGAATGAAGTGCTATCCCAAGTACAGGATCAACTTTTTGATCCTAGACCTCCAGATCTCTTCTTATTCATGGTCATATTCAAATAGGTATCCGGGTTCTTAAAAGGAATGATTATTTCTGTTTTTTAAGTTCTGGAACTCTTCTCATTTTCTCTTCCCTCCAATTCTCTTCAACTTTACATGGCTCAGAAGTCTATCTTCTGCTCAAATTAATGCCTCAAAATATATCTAAAATATATCTGAGTGTAAATAGATTGCACTTTTTTCTTCTTTTCAATTCTCTTGCACTCTTTATTGCTTAGAAGTCTGTCTTCCTCTCAGATTAATGCTTCACAACATATCTGATTGTAAATAAACAATAAACCCTTTTTTCAATATCTCACAATCAATGCAGCTTTTTAAAAAATTTTCCAATCTCTAATTACTTTTGAAGGTAATTAGTGTTTCATAAAAGATTTCCCCCTACTTTATCTGCTTCTTTCTTCTTTTTCCCTATTATGTGATTCTGCATCATGATACTCTGACAAAGACATACTTTGTGAGAGAGTAAGTGGCAGGGAGAAAACTAAACAGGGAAAGAGAACATTCTCTTTATTTAATGAGGTTAAAAAGACTGGGAAATTAATGAGTTAAAATTTTCACCCTTTTGACCCTGGTCAGTCTTACAGGCAAATCCAATATGTGAATGGGACTTTCAGATGGTCCTTATATTGACAAACTATCACACACTGACTAGCCTTCTTTTCATGCTTTTACTGGGGGCTGGAGAGGAGGAGGGTTGGCGAGGGCTGTGTGATTCATCTGGAAAATCTCCAGAAACACTGTCAAGCAGAACCTTATTGGGTTCCCCACAGTCCCACTCTTCTAACTTTAGGCTGGGGAGGGGGACTAACCATTTGTTTCCCTCATTTCCAGGTGTCACTGATCAGCAGTTTGACAAAGACATTTTAATTTACTCTGTAATGATATTAATAGTTATTTGCCACTGAAAGATGCTTGTCTTTGCAAAAGGAAGAGAAAATATGTAACTAATTCTGCCCTCGCTGAGTTCCGAATAGACAGCAAAGCGAGCCTGGTGATTCTTTTTAAGTCTAATCCTAACCTGTAACTGGTGGAGTCCACTGATTAAGGCTGCAGAACCTGTTTGTTTCAGCCCTCTGGGATATTTCATCCTTTAAAGCGAAAGACAAACTTATATCTCTCTTGGTTTATCAAATTTGACCCTGTATCTCAGTTTGAATTTCTTTAGTTGACTCAATTTCCTGATAGCTTTGAATTTGTTCCCATGATCCTCTTCTGCTCTGCTTTTACCGACAATGAGAATTTGAGAGATTTTGAAAGAGTCATGAGTTCTAGTTGAATTTAGGAATTCGTTACTCCAAACCACTTCCATTTTAACTTAATCTGCGCCTCCATGCCATTCTCTGCTGTCTCTTGTGGAACTGCCCACCAGAGTTATACAGCCTGTCCATGAGACTGAACACATTTCCCCTGGTTTTAATGTTCATCCATGGAACTCACGGAGGCAGAGGGGTCTTCTGTTCTGTTATATTTTTGCTCTAGTGCTGTGGTTGGCAAACTTTTTCTGTAAAGGGCTAGAGAGTAAAAATTGTAGGCCGTACAGGCTATATATAATCTCTGTTCCAACTTCTCAACTCTGGCCTGTAGTGTGAGAGTAGCCATAGACAATACATAAATGAATGAGTATGATGTCACAACTAAAGTTTACTACAGACATTGTAATTTGAATTTTGCATAATTTTCACATGTCACAAAATGTAATTCCTTTTTCTGGTATTTTTTCCAACTACTGAAAAAATGAGAACCATTCTATGAGTGGTAAGAGAACATGAAGGAGCCAGATTTGGCTCCTAGGCCATAGTCTACCTACTCCTGTTCTATTGTAGTGAGTTAATGCTTTTATAGAAACACTAGAGGCCCGATGCATGAAAATTCAAGCAAGAGTAGGCCTTTCTTCCCCCAGCCTCCGGCACTGGCTTTCCTCCAGCCCCAGCTTCATCAGGAAGAACGTCTGGAATGACATCCAGAAGACATCTGGTCTAATTAGCATATTACCCCTTTATTATTATAGATGATTTTTTGCAGATTTGCGTCCCAATGCAAAGCTTGGAAACTAATTAAAAACAGTGGCTTTTCTCTATTTGTAATTTTATACATTTTTATTCAATGTCTGTGATATATTCCATTTATGGCTTAGCATCTTATTCACTTTAGAAAATACTATTTTTTTGGTCTATTTTCCAAGTTCTTTTGGCAAATACCTTGCACAAAAAACTAAAAATGTATTTTAATTCTAAGTCCCCTGTTAGCAACAATACCTCTCCCCCCCCCTCAAAGATTTTATTTTAATCACAGAGAGATGGGAAGAAGCCATTCATTTATCTATGAAAGGTGTACATGGAACTCTCCTTCTAAGAAGGACTCCAATTTCTTAAGCAACTGAATGTGTGGATGTGCGTGTCAATGGGTTGCAAAGACTATATTCTATTTCAGAATTTCCTAATGTGATATTTTTAGTTTTCTCAATGTAGTGGACAATGTAAGGCTGTGTTTGTTTAAATCTATGGCTGGTATATCTACTTCTAAATAATTATTTTTTCAACTCTGTATCCTGACTTCATTGTATTGTCATCTTCATAATAGTTCTGTGACTTTCTAATCCAGAGAAACTTAATTGTGTCATCATTGTTAATCCCTAGTAGTTTTGATTTTTGTCTCATGATTAGTTTCAGAATCTTAGATGAGCCCTCTAAATAGATCTCTTTTGATTCCTGGACCCATGTATCCAGAGAATTCCAGGATTGGAATGATTAAGCTTTCTCTAATTAAAACTCAGTATATAGCCATCATCTGTTTTCACTCTAGATTTCAGTTATCTTCACCACCAAACATTAAAGAATATTCCTCTGTCTTCATGCTATTCTAGCCCAGGTGACTTTTTCCCTCCTCTCTCCTCCTTTTTTTCCCCAGGTTCATTATGCCAGGTTGGGTGTGGAAAATAATACAATAATTAATAAACAATTACACAAGAATAAACTCTGTGTTACATGTACTTACTACTGTAAACCTACTTTAGCCACATCCTGTATGCATCTACTTGGTCTTTTGTGGCAAGTTTTTCTTGTCCCATCAGCACAGGGTGAGATTCTACAGCTCAAAAGTGATGGATTATGCAACATTATTTGTGGTGGATGGGACTTGATGTGTATAAGATGCTGGACCATTTGTATATTATTAATTTTGGAATTTATTATAAAATCAAGAATTACATGAAGAGAAAACCAACAGTTTCTATTAGTAACTAGAGGCCCGATGCACAAAATTTGTGCATGGGTAGGGTCCCTAGGCCTGGCCGGTGATCAGGGCCTATCTGTGGGGTGACCAGTGGGGCAATCGGGGGACCCCCCACCAGCACCCGCCCCCCACTATCACTGCCAGTTGCCTCCCTCTGTGGGGCCACCAGCGAGGTGATGGGGGGGCACTGCTGGCACCCGCCTTGGCTGGCCTGGGGCCTGCAGGCTGGGGGCAGCTCCTGTGTTAAGTGTCTGTCCCCTTGTGATCAGTGTGCGTCATAGCGATTGGTTGCTTCACCTGTCATTCCACCGTTTGGTCGATTTGCATATTAGGCTTTTATTCTATAGGATGATATCAGATTATAAATGTTTCTGTTCTTTGATAATATTTTCTTCCAGAAGACTATCTTTGATTTTAGAGAACATTTTGAGATGTTCTAACTCCAACTTTTTAGTTCAGAGATAGGTACTCATGTTTAGGTAAATAGTTTGTTTACTTGTTATCAAAATACAAATGTTAAGATGATGTTTCATTTATTATATTAATTTTTTCTAGTTACAGCAAGAATATCACGTGAACAAACTCTGAGAAACAATTAAAATGCCTATATTCTCTTTCTAAAATGGAAGAAATGTTAATTCATGAGAGCTAAGATGAATCTAAAGTTAATATTCATTGAATATTAAATGAAATAGATAGTTGTACTACTTATAAGCTTGGAGGACTCTGAAAAATTGTCCAAATTGCAAACCCAGACCTTAAGATACTTAGTTTACACTTTCTCCTCATACCTCATACAAGCGTCTGCAGCAACTTTTTGGTTTCAAATGTTAAAGGTTTGTAAATATCAAGCAACTTGAACGTTAAAAGGGCACCAATAGTACCAGAACTTTATTTTGTAGAATCTGTGCTTTAATATTTTAGTCCTTAAAATTAGCATTTGAATATAAAAATGCTAATTTTTATATTCAAATTTTTGAGGTTGCAAAAATGTCCTTGCATTGGCCAGCATGGGACCTAGCTACTTTTTCAATCATCCTCTTTGCAAGTGTCTCAGGGGAAATGACCTTCAGTATTCATGCATTCTGTTCCTGATCAACTTACCCTGAGGTTACTTCAGCATCTTCAGCCACACGTCCCTTTCTCCTATGGCAACCAATCCAGTCTCAGCCAGTAACGCTTCTTGCTGGTCTGCAGACTGAATTGTCAGGCAGATTTTTCTAGTGTTTCTTCTTCTATCTCAGCAATGCCAACATATGTCATTTTTCACTTTTCCTGGACCTTTTTCTGGGGAAACTTTCTTTTTATAAGTCATACCCACAGTTCAGATTTATTACCCTGAAGGTCACAAAACAAAATCAGCAAAGGGAAAAGGAGCACAGGGCAAAGTCCACAAGAAATGAAGAGCATACTTCCAAGAGTCCTCTCTCCAAGAAGTCGCACAGGATGCACTTAATTTCTCCAGCATCTGATTGTGACAAAACATAGAAAGTGCTGTCCACAAGAGAAGCTCATTAGCAACCCAGCCTCTGATTTTTATTGAGGGTTAGTCACAACGGCACCCTTTGCCTAGCATGCACCAAAAAACAAATTTCCAGATTCCCAGGAAGAAAGAAAGAACTCAGCACAAATCCTTTCGAACAGCGAGCCACTCGAATCAATTAACGAGTGGTGGAAATACCAAGCTCCTAGATGACAGCCGATGGCCTTGCTCACAGGCCTTTGTAAGGGTGGCAGTCGTAGGCCTGCTGTGTGAACACTTTTTTGCACACCTCCCATCACTGTTTGAAATCTGCACCCCCAGAGCCAACCCACACAGAAATGGATTCTATCATTGTGGTTCCAGATGGCCACAAGCTCAGCTCCTATACTAAATCCAGTAAATGGGTGGACAGGTGAAAGACAGGGGAATGTCTGTCTTTATTTGCACATAAGGAAGTGTACTTTATTAGTGCCTTCTATAGTATTGAGTTAGATTGAGTTCAAAAAACATTATCGAAAACTCAGTCTATATATAAAGGAAGAAAAACACCAACCATACTGTATAATAATAATAATAATGATAATAGATGAGATTAAGGCTCCTAGAAGCCCAGGCTTCATTGGTTTTTAGAGAGCACTGATTCAAATGGGTATTTACTAGTAATAGAGCAAGTATTATTTATCAGAAGACAGAATGAATGGTTTCCCAAAAGAAGCCTCTGGTCCAGCAGAGGTTGGAAAAGAGCTTTTGTGGCCCCTTTCAAAATTCACTTCTGATAACAAAAATCAATATGGGGATGTTTACACATCTCTTGGTTTTGATTTTATATTTAAATGGGGTAGAAACTCTTCATTGTTGTCTGAAACTGATTTGTTAGTAGATAGCCTACAAATATAACACCCAACTAATTTATGTCAATCTGCCAGAAATATAAAATAATTTAGGAATAGAAAACCAATGTAGCATTTTATTTTCAAACCAAGCCACCAACTATACATTAAAGTACACCGAGTTAAATTCTTATTTTAAGTCAACACTTCTAAAACTCTATGGCAAAGTAGAATTGACCTTCAGGTCAAACTAAAGCACTATCATAAATCTGCATAAAGAGAGGGGTACAATGTGAATTTGGCTCAAATGAAAATTAACCATCATAGTTCACTGAGCACTTACTATGTTAGGCAAACGTTTTTCTTACATGAGGCTGGATGGCATGGTGAGGTCAGAGAATCCTGGCTACACAACAAATGCTTTTGTATTGAGCAGGCTTTCCATGAATGATTTCCTTTTTCTTGCTATGACTTTAATAGGTAGGTGCCATTTAATCTTTACTTCAAAATGAAAAAAAAAAAAGATGCTTAAAGGGGTGATGTTTCTGGCTAAATGTAATGTAATAATAAGTGAAGGAGACTGAAAAACTTTTCTGTAATTATAATCCTGCTACATCTGACAGGCTGGACTCATGTTTGAACTTGATTCATGAACTTGCCCTAAATTCCTTAATTTTCTAATTTTCTAGTTTCTGATTCCTAAGTAAACACTATATTTTCTTCTAGCTTCATATGAAATCAAATTGACTACAAAATAATATGTAAATATTCATCAAATGTAAAATATTTCTGCCTCATTTTCTATTCTTCCCTTTATCCACAGAATATACTAGTTCCTTTTATGTCTTAGTGGAAAAGAAAGAGAAAATGGTTTCTTACCCATGTCAAGAAAGAGAAGTCTTACTATTCTGTTTTTTTTTTTTAAATATATTTTATTGATTTTTTAAAGCGAGGAAGGGAGAGGGATAGAAAGTTAGAAACATCGATGAGAGAGGAACATTGATCATCTGCCTCCTGCACACCCCCCACTGGGGATATGCCCGCAACCAAGGTACATGCCCTTGACTGGAATCGAACCCAGGACCCTCAGTCCACAGGCCGACGCTCTATCCGCTGAGCCAAACTGGTCAGGGCTATTCTGAATTTGAAATCATAGCAAACAATATCTTGGGCCCTTAAAAATACCAATAAAAAGAGGTGACTCATAACTTGCTTAAAGTAACATGGCAAAAAAAAATGGATGAATGAATTAGTGATTGAATGTTCTGTGCTGATTAAATTAAATGATAAGGAATTTTATTGTTGAAAGTTTATTGTGATTGAGATTTTAAGTCATCGAAAAGTGAGACAATTTAAAAAATCCAGGATGAGTCAGATGATAGCTCTTTTGTTCTGTAAAGGGATATTTGAAGTAAGACTTTAAAGTTCATGTTCTTGCGAACTTTGCTGTTGAGTTCAAACCTGGCCACTTCCCCAGGCTCAAGCTACCTCTATTGGCTTCTCTGACTCTGTCCCAGGGTGTGGATACAGGACTGGACATATGACTTTAACCCCCAGTGGACCACACCTCTTTTAAGAATTTACAAATGGTCAGTTTGACCTTGAAGTTCTTGAATGTAGGAATTACCCTTGACAGAGAAGATGAGTCACGCTTAATCACTCACTCAATCATTCATGCACTTATTTATTATTCTTTCATCTGAACTGCAGCAAGCCCTGTTAGAGAGGAGCAACAAAGCTCACATTTCAGTTATATTTCATGTCAGTACACACCGTCATCATAGTGGGAATTTTCACATTAGAAACAAGCAGCTTTTTTAGTCCATAGAAGACATTGGTAGGTACAACATCCTTTATTTCCCTTCCCCTGTTGTTTATGTCCTTTTTTTTTTTCAAGGAAGCATTATTTTTTTTTAATTAATATATTTTTTATTGATTAAGATATTACATATGTGTCCTTGTCCCCACGTTACCCTCTACCCCCCCCCCCACTCATGCCCTCACTCCCCCCTCCATTGTCCGTGTCCATTGGTTAGGCCTATATGCCTGCATGTAAGTCCTTTGGTTGATCTTTCCCCCTTACCCCCACCCTCCCCTACCCTCCCTCCAAAGCCCGGCAGTCCAATCAATGCCTCTCCATTTCTGGATCAGTCCTTGTTCATCAGTTTATGTTGTTCATTATATTCCACAAATGAGTGAGATCCTGTGGTATTTATCCGCTCTCTAGTTCCATCCATGCTGTGGCAAATGGTAAGAGTTCCTTTTTCTTCTTCCTCTTCTTAAAGAATCCCTTTCAGCATTTCATATAATGCTGGTTTGGTGGTGATGAACTCCTTTAGCTTTTTCTTATCCGTGAAGCTCTTTATCTGACCTTCTATTCTGAATGATAGCTTTGCTGGATAAAGTAATCTTGGTTGCAGGTTCTTGCTATTCATCACTTTGAATATTTCTTGCCACTCTCTTCTGGCCTGCATGGTTTCTGTTGAGAAATCAGCTGACAATCGTATGGGTACTCCCTTGTAGGTAACTGACTGTCTTTCTCTTGCTGCTTTTAAGATTCTCTCTTTGTCTTTTGCTCTTGGCATTTTAATTATGATGTGTCTTGGTGTGGTCCTCTTTGGATTCCTTTTGTTTGGGGTTCTCTGCGTTTCCTGGACTTGTAAGTCTATTTCTTTCACCAGGTAGGGGAAGTTTTCTGTCATTATTTCTTCAAATAGGTTTTCAATATCTTGCCCTCTCACTTCTTCTGGTACCCCTATAATTCTGATGTTGGTATGCTTGAAGTTGTTCCAGAGGCTCCTTACACTATCTTCATATTTTTGGAATCTCTTTTCTTTTTTCTTTTTCAGTTGGGTATTTTTTGTTTCTTTGTATTTCAAATCTTTGACTTGATTCTTGGGATCCTCTTGTCTGCTGTTGCATCTCTGTAAATTATTCTTTATTTCAGTCAGTGTATGCTTAATTTCTAGTTGGTCCTTTTTCATGTCCTCCATGGTCTCACTATACTTATTGAGGGACTCATTAAATTTATTGGCGGTTTCCATAAAATTCTTTTTTTAAAAAAAATATATTTTACTGATTTTTTACAGAGAGGAAGGGAGAGAGATAGAGAGTTAGGAACATCGATGAGAGAGAAACATCGATTAGCTGCCTCCTGCACATCTCCTACTGGGGATGTGCCCGCAACCCAGATACATGCCCTTGACCGGAATCGAACCTGGGACCCTTCAGTCTGCAGGCTGACGCTCTATCCACTGAGCCAAACCGGTCTCGGCTCCATAAAATTCTTGAAAAACCTTATAAACGTGGCCTTGAACTCTATATCCAGTCATTTGCTTTCCTTCGTTTCTGCCATTTGTGACCTGTTTCTTTGTCTCCGCATTTTGGCTGCTTCCCTGTGTTGATAGAGTGGCTTTCTGTGCTAGGTGTCCTGTAGGGCCCAGTGGCTCAGCCTCCCCAGTTACCTGAGGTGGACACTCTTGGTGAACCCCCTTGTGGGCTTTGTGCACAGTCTTGTTGTAGCTATGCCTTGGTTGTTGTAGGATCACTGGGAGGAATTGACCTCCAGGCCAATTAGCAGTGAGAATTAGCTGTGTCTGCAGTGGGAGAACTTCTTTGCTGGAGACACCCTTCTGGGGCAAGACTTGCTTCAGTGGGGCTTTGGTGCTCACTGAGACTGCACCCTGAGTATGTCCCTTATGGATCTGAGGAGTTGTGATCTGGATGGTCCCCCTCTGACCACTGGGTACAGTGGCTCTTGGATCTAAGGAGGTGCTAATTTAGCCTCTGCCTGAGATTACACAGCAGGAACTATGAAGAGAACCCCTTCCTTTTTTTTGGAGTTTGGAAGTGCCCTGATGCTGCTCAGCTGTGTAGCAATGCAAGCTGCTGTGGGGCCTTGGGCCTTCTCTTGGAAGCTCTGGGTCTATCTGGCCCGGCTGCAGTTAGGTAATTACAGGTTGCAAATGGCCGGGGCATTCATATGCAAAAGCCTCTGCCACAGCCTGGGCGGGGCAGGGTCTCAAGGAATCAAAGGGCGGAGCAAGCAGCTATGGCGGAGCCTCAGCCCCGCCCTAAGGAGTCGTGAGTCCCAGTGTCCGGCAATGGCTGCAAGCAACTCTGAGGGAAAGCCGCCCTCAAGATCGCCCGCTGCCAAACAGACCAGTTTCTCCCCGTATGAGTTCTGGGTCCCCAGAGACTTCCCGGAACTGGATTTCAGAGCCGTCGGGAGCTTGTGACTCCCTCTGGATTCAAAAAGACAGCTGCATCCTCAGGTGCCAGACCCTTTCCTCGCGCTCGCGGGCCCCCGTACCTCTGCACTCCACCTCCGCAGCTCCTCTGGCTCTCAGTGTGCTTTTCTTTCCTTCTAGTTGTAGAATTTACACTCAGCCAGCCTTCCTGAAGTTCTGGATGATGTCCGTTTTCTGTTTTTGATGTGATTTTCAATTGTTGTGGGAGGCAGGAATTTCCCGGTGTTTATCTATGCCGCCATCTTAGTTTCTCCTGTTTATGTCCTTTTAACAGGATCCACTATTATTTGAGGGTTATATGTGGTGTTATTTCAAATACCACAGGGAAGAACATGTGATCCAACCCTTGCTAATCACATTGTGCCATTTTCCACGGTCACATTGATTGGGTCAGGAAAAGACAAGTATGTCTTTTGGCTGGGACAGTCCAGATCCCTCTGGGACACATTTTCTTAAGCTATTGGTCAAGGGGCTGTTTTGCTCTTTGGTGCCTAACAGATAAAATGTAAGCTTAAAGCTGTTATAGGATATCATTTTTGTTTCATGTAGAGAATCTGCCTGAGACTAAAGCCAACAGAGGAAGAAACAGAGATAAGAGATAGAGATAGAGACAGAGATAGAAATAGAGATAGATAGGAGAGAGAGAGAGAGAGAGAGAGAGAGAGAGAGAGAGAGAGAGAGAGAGAAACTCCTGGATCTAGGTAAATATATATAGATTTCACTGCTGGACCTATTTCCACTTTTTTTTTTTTAAACCTTAGTTTAAGCTGTATTTTATTCTTTGCAAGATTATTGACAACTGCAATACCTAAAATCCGCTTTGATGATGAAAACAGAACTAACCCACCTCTTTTTCTTTTCATAGTAATTGTAAGGAAGAAGCACTCTTCTATTTAGAACCTTAGTGGGGGTGGGGGGAGCGGGTGGAGGAGGAGGGATATTTTTAATGTGTGTTTTTAGTTTTGGTTTCTAGGGCTGCATTTCGGATCAGTGTAATTTCTCAATATATTTGAAAAGCTATAATAGATTTTAATCACAGTATGAGTTACATTGGCATCTGATTCTTTAAGGGTTTTCCCATGTTTTTGAATTTATTAAATTCTGACCAGCTGTTATCATTAGTATTGGGATTGGCAGTAAAGAGGTGAAAAAGTTAAATATGGAAAAGAATGGTGATACTTTAATAATAAATATAGGTATGCAAATATGGAACTAAATGACATTTCAAAAAAAAATTCTTGAGGATTAAGAAATGTCGAAAAAGCCTAAGAATATAAGGAAAGCTTCATATGTTGTTTAGGTCTGTATGAGCTATGCCTATTTTGTTTCCATGGCAGAATAACGGACATAAGGAACAGGAGAAGTGAAACTGAGTTCAACAAAGACCTAGAAAAAAAGTAAAGGAGCAGAGGCTTAAGACCACTGCTACAAAGATCAAAGTTCCCCCCTGGCTTTCTGGGATCAGAGACATACTGGAGGCAATGGATGGAGTAGTGGGGACCTTGGATCATGTACCAGTAAAACTGAAGGCTAAGATGGAGACATAGGTTAGGTTAGCAGCTACGCAAAAATAAATATATACAGTGCTGGGGAGGGGGCTGGGGGAGGAGGAAGTAGAAGGGGTGAAATCCACAGAATGGAGAATTGTGTTACACTGTTTTTTATTTTTCTGGGACATTATACCAGGGTCTGTGAGCTTACTATCTGCTACTAATTAAAATATTTCCAGAACTGCCAGATAAATTTAGGAAACCAAGAAGTGGGGAGCCAAGCACAAGGATTGGGCTAAATGTACATGAACCTTATTCAGGGAAGAGTAAGGGTAGCTTCTCTTATCACAGATAAACAAAGCAAAGATGTAAATGCAATTGGTAGAGTTTTGTATTATTAAGGCAGAAAATTCACTTAGCTTAATTTAACGCAGGGATTGACAAACTTGTTCTGTAAAAAGTCATAGTGTAAATATTTTAAGGTTTGTAGGTCATAAAATTTGTGTCCCAACTTCTCAAATCTAACTTTGTGGTGTGAAAGCAGTAACAGGTAATGCATAAATGAGGGTGTGGCTGTGTTCTAATGAAACATTTTTGACAAAAATGTGACTGTACACTGTGGATCCAGAGAGAGCAGATAAAAATATGAGGGTGGTACTCCTAAGAGAAAAAAAAATTAATTCCCTAATGGGAAGTGTTTGCTGATTACCATGACCAATTTCAAACCACCAGTGATTTGAAAACCAACTCCCCAAACTCCTTTAAATTAACAATCATCACTTGAGAGCCCATGCAAGGTAATTGTAGGACACCACAAAAAAGGTCCTACTTATGCAGAAGTAGAGGAGGATGTGTTTTTAAATGTCTGCA
The DNA here is from genome assembly GCF_963259705.1 of Myotis daubentonii. Taxonomy (NCBI): domain Eukaryota; kingdom Metazoa; phylum Chordata; class Mammalia; order Chiroptera; family Vespertilionidae; genus Myotis; species Myotis daubentonii. The sequence goes on from NC_081840.1 coordinate 195,656,257, forward strand.
ATCTTACATTACTTTCCCTCCTTCCATGTTTCCTTGTCCCTGCCCCTCAGATCTGCTTCCTGGCGTCACATTCCCAACAAACTATCTGCAAGCAAGCCTTTGGCTTGAACAAAGCTCAGCCTCATGTTTGTAAACATTTATATTTTATATCCCTTTTTTTTTCATTTAATGGCTTATACTATATAATAAAAGGCTAATATGCAAATTGCTCCCTTGGGAGTTTGACTGACTGGGAGTTCTACTGCTTGCTATGACTTGCGCTGACCACCAGGGGTGGCGTGGAACGATGGAAGGCCCTGGCCAGCAGCCAGAAGGAAGGCCCCAACCTACAGCCGGAAGGCCCCAATTGGCCCTGATCGCCAGCCAGGCCTAGGGACCCTACCCCTGCACGAATTTCATGCACTGGGCCTCTAGTTTACTTATATTTCCATAATATGAGTAATAGGTTTTGAGTGAGTACATCTACACTAATAAAAGACAAAGATGCTAATTGACCGTGCCTCTGCTACGCCCACCAGCCAATCAGAAGAGTATGCAAATTAACCCAATAAAGATGGCAGTTAATTTGCATACACAGGGACCCAGCGAAGACTGAAGACAGTGTAGAAGGAAGCCAAGCACTGCAGAAGGGAGCAAAGCAGCGGAGAAAGGAAGGGATCAGAGGTAGCAGAGATGGGAGCGGAGCTGAGGCAGCGGACATTGGAGGGAGAGAAGTGGCAGAGAAGGGAGGGAGCCGAGGTGGCGGGGAAAGGAGCGAAGCCTGCCTCGATGGGCTTCGCTCCCTTTTCTGCTTCGCTCCAGTCTCAGGAAGCCCTATTGTTGCAGGAATAGGCCTGAGGAAGCCCTATTCTTGCAGGAATCTTCCTGCAATGGGCCTCTAGTGTATTATAAATTGTCAATGGGTTACCTAAGAAAAGTAAAGATCTCTAGGTAGAGATAAGTTGATGAATTTATAGTCAGAACTGCAACAGAAATGACTACATCTAATGAGAAATTCACAATCAAAGAAAACAGTCCAAAAGAGAGCATGTTTAGAAGGAGATCACAGAATAGGCTGAAAGAGAACATAATTACAAAACAAAGAAATGATGAGAAACAAGGTTGGGCTCATTTAAGGATGGATAAAATTTGAGGTCCAGCTACTTGTTATTAGGCTATTTTCATAATGAACCTGTTTCACAAAAGTCTAAGTGGATATGCACTTGGTGCTAAATGACTTTAGAAATAAAACAAAGCTGCAAAAGCCTTTTATCCTCCGTCAAATTAGAAAACCAAGTAGGTCTTTGTTCTTGTAATAGTCTATTTGCTTAAATACATAGATAAGTGGCAGGGGAATCATTTAAATGTTTGCAGGCAGTCAACTGCATTAAAGAATCACAAGAAAACAGGCTGAACTCTGCAGTCAAACCACCAACTTTATTCTAATTAATAACCCTAAATTATGTAGCTATGCACGGATTGCTTACATTTGGGAGATATGAATGTTGAAGTTAGAGGCTAAAATAAATGGTCAAAATAAAACAAAACCATCACCATATGTGAAATTTTTGGTAATCCATATAGAGGTAAAAGGGACTGAACATCTTTTGAGGTTTAAAAGAGGTTACGAAATGAATAGTATATGATAAGCAAAATGCTTTTATTCACAGTTCTCTCACAGTCCTATTTTCATGTTGATTTATCCCTCACTAGTCTGTCATGGATTCACTGTTATCTGTCTAGCAGAAATTTCCCTCCTTAGGTTGCTTATAAATGCAAGATATAAGAATGGGATACACGGCGTATAAAATATCACTATTTAGTCTTTTTACAAACTGTGAAATCCTGAGTATTTAAGGTGGTAAGATTCAGTCCCAGTACTCTAGAAACGTACTGTTTCAACCCCCTCCCCCCTTCCTTTGTTTCACTTTAATGGGCAGGTCTTGCTGCAAACTTTACTGAAATAAGTAAGGATTATCATAAAGCAGATTGGAATTTTAAGTTGCAATTAATAATTATTCCTGACTTAGTCAATTCAAGCTGATGTAATGAAAATACCACAATCGGATGGCTTACAAACATTTATTTCTGACAGTTCTGGAGGCCGGGGAGTCCAAGATCAGGGCGCTGGCAGATTCACTGCCTGATGAGGGCCTCCTTTCTCATTCACAGCTCTATTCTCCCTGTAACCTAACATGATGGAAGGGGGTAAACTTTCTTGGCCTCTTTTACAAAGTCACTAATCCCATTTATGAGGGCTCTTCCCTCATGACCTAATCACCTTGCAAAGGCTCCACCTACTAGTACTATTACTTGGGGGTTATGAATTTTGGGGGTGGGGGGGTGGGAGGCACAAACATTCAGCCTATTGCAATTCCTAAGGGTTGATAATGTGTCAGCTCCTCCTCCCCACTTTTGGATACTCTGTCTTATCGGAGTGTCTGGCCTATGGTGAGAAATTAGTAAATAGTTTTCATTGCAATTTATAAATATTACAAATATATTTTTATATATAAGAAATACATTATTTTTTAAAAGTTAATATATTTTAATGAATTTTGAATAAGTAGTTGGGGGTTCAAATAAACAAGCAATTATAGTGCAATGAGATAAAAGATATACCTTATCCAAATGAGAGGTTTTAAAGTAGTATGTTCAAGATCATAAGGCTATGCAATGCAGCGTTTAGGATTTCCCCTAATTTTATGACTCTCCTTTCTACCTTTCCACACCAAAGAAGAAATGCTGAGAGTAATTTGACAGAGAATTGGTAAATTTTGATGAAGGAAGTGTGAGAGTTGTAAAAGGATAAGGGATTGAAACAATGAAGTTTCTAAAAAAATAATAATAATGTGCCATTTAACAGACAAAGAAACCTTTACTGTCTGTTACGGAGTATGTTGGAAGCACTTACGTAGCCCACAAGTCATACGCTCATCTTTCTTCCACAGAGAAGGCTCCTGCGGCTATCTTTGCTCTGCATGATCCTCCGTCTTTGTCCACAGTCGGCTGGGCCAATGGGACTCCCTCTCCTGGGAATTTGAAATTAACATTCAGGAATAGCTAGTAAATCTCTACAAACATCTGAAAATAGAATATGTATTACTGCGAACCATGGGGAGCCTTTGTCAGCTATGTGGAGAGAGGTCTGCAGGCAGAAATAAAGCAGAGGAGCAGAGGGAAGCAGAGGGGAAGGCTGGATAGACATAGCGTTGCCCCTGTTCTAGGAGGCTTTCCAGGCTGTGATTTTAGCCTTCCTGACACTGAGTTAAGGCCCTTTCCTGGGTTTTGTGAGATTCCACTTTGTTCTCACCTTACTTAGTTAGCTATAATTGGTTCTCATTAATTTCAAATTTGGTTTTTATTACAAAGTTGCAACTTAAGTTGCTTGTTTTGTAAATTATCTCCTTCATCCCTTCACCCAAATATTACTTTTCATTGAACCTCAACTTGATCATTCCATTTCAAATTCCAATATCACTTTATGGGCTGAATTGTGAGCCCATCAAAACTTAAATGTTGAAGTTCTGAACCCTAGTATCTCAGAATGTGACTGTATTTAGAGATAGGATCCTCAAAGGGGCAATTAATTTAAAATGAGTTCATTAGGGTGAGACCTAATCCAGTATGACTGGCATCCCTGAAAGAAGAGGTATTTCGACACAAGTGAATGTACAGGGGGAATGATGTGAAGACCCAAAGAGTAGGTGGCCATTTATAGGCCAAGGAGAGAGGCCTAGAACAGATTCTTGCCTCATGGCCCTCAGAAGAAACCAACTCTGCCAACACTTTCATTTTGGACTTCCAGCCTGCAGAACTATGAGGAAAAAAAAGTTCTGTTATTTAAGCTTCATAGTTTGTGGCACTTTTTATGGCAACCCTAGAAAACTAATATGCACCCCTGAAAACTGATTTCCCTGACCTTGTATTATTGAATTATTAAATATATTTCTTATTTATTTTTTTTGTCCCATCACTGTATTGTCAATTTCATGAAGGCAAGGAGTTTTGCCTATTTTGTTTATTAATGTTCCTTCTCAGTTCTTTGAACAATGTTAAACACATACACACATCTTACCTAATAATAGACAAACATGTAAACTGACCATCCTTCCACTACGCTCACTAGCCAATCAGTAGAGTATGCAAATTAACCCAACAAAGATGGTGGTTAATTTGCATGCGAAGACTGAAGGCTCCGGCCAGAGTAGTGAAGCCTAAGGCTCTGGCCGGAGCAGAGAAGGCCTGGGTCCCAGGGGCCGGAGGAAAACCAGTGACGCAGCCAGGGGAAGGGAAGGCCTATTGCACGAATCTCTTTGTGCAACGGCCTCTAGTGTATACACAAATAAGAATTTTTATTCATGCATAATCTTTTAGGGTAGATACTAAGTACCATATAAAGAGTGGAAACCAATATGTATCACTGGGTAAATCAACTCAATTTATAAGAATCTTAATTATCCTATATGTAAAAATAAAATGTCTGGACTCTGTTAAAATGTAGAAAATCCCATCATTCTGTGAAGGGGTGAATATTCAGGTTTTACCTTTTTGCTACCAGAAAAATTTTTAGCTTTTCTACTGTGAAGCCCTTAGATAAACTTCTTTGGATCCAGACATTTAGTTTCTTCTATTTTTCTATAAGGAACTTAGGGCATATTTGTGTATCTCCTAACTTTTACAAATTTGGCAGGGAGTCTACTACATGGTGACTTCAAAATGAAACAAAATTGCTTGTATTTAAGTTTTTATAGTTGGTTGAAAATTCTTGTTAGATTGAGTAAAACTTTAATTATTTTTCATATAGATTTTTAAATTAAAGATTTAAAAAATTTCTCTAATTTTTTTCAATTACAGTTTACATCCAACATTATTTTTATATTAGTTTCAGGTGTAGAGTATAGTGGTTAGACAATCATATACTTCACAAAGTGTTCCCTCTAATATTTTCAGTACCCAAACAGAACTGTAACTGTTCTTGAAGGAAATATTTAAAGGCTATTTGTAAAAAGAAATGATTATTATAGAAAATTAGTTTTCATAAACCTACATAAGTTCCTAGTCAGATTAATTGGAGTCCCTATCTTCTTTTTATTCTGCAAATTAGCTAGTTAGCAGATATTCCTTTAAGCTTATCTAACAATATATTGGAAGGAGTTATAACTTGCATTGCAAGGTTAGTTCAAATTTCATTATTCATTTTATCCTTGACCTCAGTGGTTAAAACTATTAACTAAAGTAATGCTAATTGTGGTGGTGTTTTTTGATTTAGACACTTGTCCACTAGGAATTGGACTGAGACCAATTCATTTCATCCTGGCTGCGGAAAAGACATCAAGCTGTAATGATTTTTGGTCACTGTTCAAGAGTTTACATTAATATAAAGGGCACATAGGGTAAAACACAATCATAAATACTACCCTAATATTTAGGTGGACATTTATGTACTAAGCTGTGTGAAGTAATAAGGAGAATCATAAGTATATTTTAATATTTTTCAATTTAATATGAAGCATTATTATATATTTTTAATGTATTATCTTTTTCATCGTGTAAAAATGACAATGCATATAAATTTTTTATAAAACAACAAAAAATATTTTCTTACATCAACAGATATTTCGTTGCCTAATATTTCTTCGGTATCATAGAAAGAATAATAAAAGAAACCTAAAGTGAGTAAGGCATTATGACGGTCCTCAGGAGGTTTATAGTTTAGTAAAGGTAATGAGATAAATAAATGGGTAATAAATCGCAGACTTAAGATAATTGATAACATTTATTGAACACTCATCATGTGCCAGGCACTCCGCTGAGACATATGTGTACCTCGCCAACTGAACCTTTGATCCAATTTGATTTGAATATGTATTTTTTATGGATAAGGAAACTAAGTCGCAGAGACTTAAAGCAAAATTCCAAGGTCATGAAGTTTATAAGTAAACCTGCTGGAGTTTGAAATTGTGATGTTGGTTCCTGAATCACATCTTTAACCTCTCTATTTTGCCTTTAGGGTAAATTCCTTAAGAGCAATGTAAAAACAAAATAAAACCCCAGAGATTTGTGTAATGGTTCACATATGGCAGAAACAACATCTGTGTTGGGGAAGCCCAGAAAGCTTCTTAGGGAGCTTGTATGTGGAGTGGTCCTCAAAACATGGATATGTGGAACTAGAACAAGATATTCTCACTTCAGGTAGAGAATCTATGTCTCAGGCTGGAGACTCTGTTCGCAGATCCTCTGGTGCTCAGAGTTAGATTGCTCTTCTCATCTTCTCTTGCATATAGGGGTGAACGTGTAACATGTAGCCAAAGAGATGTATATTGCAGATACACTGTAATGTATACAATGTAGAATGTATATGTAGTAGAAATGCTGCCAGGTCAGGTGTATAAAGCCTCCCATTTATGCTATTTTTTCATGCTGTTCACCTTGTTGCAGATGGTCCATAGATCGAAGAAGCCAAGTGAAGAAGATGAAAGAGCCCATTCACCCTAAGTAAGAGGCCTAGCTCCCTGGATCTCAGCTTAAAGAACCACCCACTAATTAGGAAAACCTATTTGAGGCATTTTGAATGAGAAAAAAATGTTCACTGTGGTAAGCTGCTGAAATTTTGACATTTGTGGACTATGCAATTAGCCTACTTTCACAAATATGGGAAATATAAGAAGCAGAGTGTCTTACGGAGAACAGATTAAATGTGCTTCTCACTAGTGAATAGGAAGTATAATGTTAGGTGCTAAGCCACTATGAGAGGTTGAAATTGTGCCTGGCAAAACTATTCTTAAAATTCCTTATACAATTTGATATATACAACACAATACAATAAAAAAATATAGTATACATAGTTGACCTTATACAAACCTATTGAAGATTATGTCAATTCTCCTCACTTCTGCATTGTTAATGTTTTTCTAGTGGCAATTTATTATTCAATTTCTTCCTTTAGGATCCTGATGATGCCGTTACCACTTAAATTTGTCTGGCTACCTGAACCATATGTTCCATTTGTTTTTTTTTGTTTTTCTTTAAATATATTTCATTGGTTCCCTATAGAGAGGAAAAGAGAGGGACAGAGAGTTAGAAACATCGATGAGAGAGAAACACAGATCAGCTGCCTTCTGCACACTCCCCACCAGGGATGTGCCTGCAACCAAGGCACATGCCCTTGACCAGAATCGAACCTGGGACCCCTGAGTCCGCAGGCCATTGCTCTATCCACTGAGCCAAACCAGCCAGGGCTGTTCCATTTGTTTTTAATGGAAAAGAAACATAGTCTTTCTAAAGTGTTTGGCTAGCTCAGTCTAGGTTACTACCATTATCTCAGACAAACTTTCGTGATGTGATTTAATGCAACTGATGTAACCGATTTTGTTTGGCTGCCTGACTCAAGGAAAGCCAAACTCCTGCTTGCAGGTGCTTGTACAAAAGGAAAAAGGTTTTATTCAAGAGCCACAAGACCTGGGAGAATGGTAGACTCCAGTCTCAAAGACCAGTTCCCTCATCCTGCTCAAGCCTGTCCCCTCTGATAGGATTAAGGAGGGGAGGGCTTTTTTTTCTATCCAATTATCTTACTAACTTTTGGGTCCTCAGGCCCGTATCCATTCATCTTCCCAGCTTTCTGTTGCTCTGATCCCGTCCTTTCATATATATAGCTTTTGGAGCACTCAGGTCCTACCCATTCATATTCTAGCCTTTGGTGTGATCAGTGTAAGAACCTGCCCCTGCCACTCTCTTGGCCAGTGGGGAGGGGATTCCCTAACACTCCAACTACCTTTAGTAACAACTGAGAGGCAGTTTATTATCTTAGAAAAAAACACAAATTTATTGGCAGAGGACTTGAGTTTGAAGCCCAACCCAACATTATTGTAGTTCTCCTGTGAAACTTGGGTAACTTACTTAAATTTTCTGAACTTCTGTTTTCCAATTAGTAAATTGGAGATAAAAATAAACACATTTTAAGATCTGAAGATATACCTTCATGATAATGACTATCGAGTACTTACCATGTTGCATTTTCTAAAACAATTGCTCTATCACAAGTTTATAATATTTTCCATGTTCCAGTTATTAACATTGGTTTTGGTCTGTATATGTCACACATTGGTTTCAGTGTTTATAGAATTCCAGGTTCAGGAATAGATGATGTTTTTATTTATCCTCTCCCACTCTTATTTTCTTCTTCTCATATTTTTCTTCTGCCGTTATACCTACTTTTAACACCGTTTTTTTAAAATCCTTACCAGAGGATATTTTCCCATTGACTTTTAGAGAGTGGAAGGAAAGGAGGAGGGGGAGAGAGAAACATCGATGTGTCTCTCATCGATCCATTGCTTCCCACACAGGCCATATGTGCCCCTGAACAGGAATCCAACCCATGACCCTCTGGTCCAAGGGCTGAGGCTCTAACCCCTGAGAAAAACAAGCTAGTGCCTTTTAACACATTTTAAACTCTATTTCCTTTGTTTCCTTTAAAACTGATGACTTATATTTAAAAGGTACTTTTAATTTAATATGTAAATTATAAAAATTTAAAACTTTTCACTGATGGTGTAACTGAAACCAAGTTTCAGCTGCCTGATGCTTCAAAAGCCAAACTTGTGAGACAGATGCTGGGAGGAGGCTTATGGAAGCGTCAGCCACCTGAGAAGCTGGGAGACTCTTGTCCAAAGCCCATGTCAGCATCTCTGAGGAGCAGAGCTTTTCATAAGGAGGGAGAGGGAAAGCAGAACAAAGAGATCAAGGGGAGGGGTGTAAAAAGCTCTCTGAGTGCAGACCAGCACAGTCCACTCTGATAAGGATCTCAGACTGGTCAAGGGACAGGCTGGTGTGCGTCACCCTGGTTTTCATAATCCTGGTTTTATTGTTGAAGTTGAGCAATTCTCCTAAAACTGAGATGGCTGAAGGTCAGAGTCTGTATCTTTTGACCCTAGTTCCTTGGATTCTTATACAAACATGCTATTTATCTACAAGCTACATATTAGTCAGTCTGCATTTATAAAAACAATGTCAAAAGAGTGGTGGGGTTATAACTCCCTACTGGCAACAAGAGAGAGTCAATGACTTGCCTGATGATCCACATTATTTAGTGACAAAGCTGGACAAAAACACCAAGTAGCGGTTACTGAGCATTTGCAAGTTGTCTAGCACTTTTCATAGACTAACTAATTTCATGTTCATAAAAACTGTGTGAGTTAAGTACTATTATTATCACCAAATCATACAGGAGGAAAAGTAGGCACAACGAGCTTTGAGTAGATTGCCATGGTTACATAACTACTAAGCGATGGGTCTGGTATTTGAACTCAGATATTTGCATGTCTGAACCATTCTAATACGCTGATTTTCATGAGACTATATACAAAAGACATTGTCATTGGACTATTAATCTGAGGTCAATGTAATTGAATCATCCTGTTATTGTACAACAGTAGAGAAAAGTTTAGGTAGGAAGATTTAGTAGGCATGCTCATTGAAGACCATAAATGGTATATTTCGCATCATATGCTTAAAAATTGAACATTGCTATTGTTTAATTTTTAAAAGCCAACATTTATAAAAGATAAACAAATTTATAACACACACAAAAACGTCTTCAAATCTAGGACTGAGCCTAAAAATAAAAGTAAAATATCCATCATATATTTATTAAAAATGGTTTTTTCCTATGTAATAGGATATATTTCAGTTTTTGGGGAAAAGCATGAAAGTAAAGGCAAAAATAAATGATTTAAATAATTAAATTTAAAATTTTGATGTGCTAATTTTCTGCTATATACTGAATATTTATATTATGAGAATCTGTAACTGCATAATATGTACCAGTTTAGTGAGATTATTTTAGACAGTTATATGCACATTGGTAGGCAAAAAAAAATTTTCTGTTACGTTACGGGTTCCCTTTCTAGCTTTGGCTGAAATTTGAACTTGTATCAGAAAATAACGTTTTATATTTATGTTTTCTAAGTGGTTTATATAGAAGGAATTCATTTAAAGGTTAACTCTTACCATTTTCCAACTGACACTGTGTTCTCAGCTGATGGCTTAGCAGTGAGGCTGTGCTCCCTTTCCTCTCATATAGTTATGAGAAACATGAATTCTGTAGCTGGAATTCAGCTGACAAATTTGGTTGTGATTCAATCATCATAATTCTGGAAAAAGACGGCAATAGGTATGGTCACAGAACTAACTATGCTTATTATGAATATGCTGTTTTAAAAAAAGCGACCTGCCGAAACCGGTTTGGCTCAGTGGATAGAGCGTCGGCCTGCGGACTGAAGGGTCCCGGGTTCGATTCCGGTCAAGGGCATGTACCTGGGTTGCGGGCACATCCTCAGTGGGAGATGTGCAGGAGGCAGCTGATCGATGTTTCTCTCTCATCGATGTTTCTAACTCTCTATCTCTCTCCCTTCCTCTCTGTAAAAAACCAATAAAATATATTTTGAAAAAAAAAAAAGCGACCTTTGTCATAGCTTTGTGTATAATATATAATCCATTTATTCATGACAAATGATTAATTATTTCTGCTCTTTTGATCTGTCTATAAATTAATTCTGTATTTTATATAAAGTATCTAAATTGGACTACCTCTATGCTTACACATACTCTCATCCTACAATCTTGAATAAACACTTGTTACATAAACCCTAATTTTCAACAACTTGTCATCTGACTAGTAGGATGATTAGTTGTGGGCCAATGAAAATATTTGAAGGGTAACTTGGTAGCTTTTTGCTTCAATAAAATTTAATTGAAATGTTTACTGTTTATTATGATAAAAAACACTAGAATTAGAAGTGATTCCAGAATATACATGGGTTGTGCTTACTGGTTGCAGTCAGGTGGGAAGGCAAGGCCAAAAGCTTTGTCTTGATACTGTTTTTGCATAAAAATTTTACATTCTTCTCAGATTATAAGTTGAGAGAGTACAAATGGGGAGCAGTGAAAAAATCATTGTAGGGGCTACAATTCCAGCTACTTGTGGGTACTGCCATAAATTAGTAAATAGAAAAATAAATAAAATACTCCCCCCCCCCCCATTCTTTTTGCTGTTGTTGTTAATCCTCATCCAAAAATATTTTTTCCCATTGATTTTTTTTCTTTTTTGAGAGATTGGAAGGGAAGAGAATGGAAGGGGTGGGGGTGGGGAGAAAGAGAGAGAGAGAGAGAAACATCAATGTGCTCCCTCCAGGGCCAAGAATGGAACCTGCAACCCAGGTACCCACCCTTGACAGGAGATCAAACCAGTGCATGGGTGGAGGCTGTATCCATGGAGCCACGCCGGCCAGGGCTTTTTCCTGTTCTTTAATCTGCTGGTGGACAGCAGATACACACAACTAACTCTAAGATTGTGAGTTCATAATTAAAGTGTAAACTGATTGCCTAAATCAGCACAAAGTAAAGAAGTGATTCTACCTGGTGCCTTATGAGGGGTGTCAGCAAAAACACTATATTGAACTGAGTGTTGCAGGATAAATAAAATTTCAAAAGATAAAGAAGAGGAGGAAGGATTTTCCAAGCACAGACAATAGCATGATCAGAGGCCTAGAGGCAGGGCAGCATATGTTTTTACACAGGAAACTTTTATTACTAAAGGAAGATACTAAGTTGGGCTGGTAGCAAAATTCTATGAGAGACAACCAAAACCCGGGCATAGATTAGACTGTAAAGCTTTAAATGCCACTCTACTATGGATATTTATTTTTGTTCTACCCATTAAAACTCTCTTTATTTAACAAAAGCACCTCTTTTTTTGGGGGGTGGGGGAGGTGGTTTCAGAGATTATTTTACAGGAACCAGCCAAGGGTCTGTCCTGAAGACAGGCCTTTCATTGGAATGTCCTAGGTTTCAGTAACTTAGGCCTGCTGAGTTAACCCTGTTCTGCCCACAGATAACTCCAAAAACAGTAGAGAATCACTAGGGTTCAAAATGCTAGAGTTTATCAGCCAACCAGAACAAGAGGGGTGAAGTTCGGAGGCGTCTATTCAAGTTACCATTAGGAATCAAGAATTGGAACCAGGAGCCTATCGTGAGATGAGGCAGGCTGGGAACTGCACTTGGAGAGGGAGGCAGGGCTTGCATCACTGCCTAGCGGTCATCTGTGATTTGCTTTTATGAACTTACAGTGACTTGATGCAAAGTTAGCTGCATAGGTCCAAGAGCCAAAATTAAGTCAGGGATAAAATTGAAATCACTAGAGAAGAATAATGAAAAGTCTAATATTTTGCTCTCTGCTATTTTTTCCCTGGCTCTTGTTTATTTCCTCTTCCCAGGATTCCAGATTCCTCAAAAGAGAACAAGATGCTCCGAGTTGGGTTATACACTTTTCCTCTTTTTTAAAAACATTTTTTAAAAATATATTTTTATTGATTTCAGAGAGGAAGGGAAAGGGAGAGAGAAATGGAAATATCAATGATGAGAGAGAATCATTGATCGGCTGGGGATTGAGCCTGCAACCTGGGCATTTGCCCTGACTGGGAACCGGACTGTGAACTCCTGGTTCATAGCCCCCAAGCCACACCGGCCGGGCTAAACATTTTATCTTGAAGGCAAAAGCAGTCAGACCTGAGGTGGTAGGATCAGAGGGTGTTCTTTACATTATACATCAATTCAGCTCCAGCATTTGCTTGACAAATGGGGTAGAATGTGAAGAGATTTATATTTTACACCTTAAAGTGAAGGAAGTTTTATTCTTTTGGAGAACAAATTTTCTTAGTGGGTGGATAGTGAAATGCTACTTATGTGAAGTAAGTGAAAAGGAATTATTGTTTCCATGGAGCCAAAGAGAATGCAACGTGGAGTGGCAGACACCAAAAGTGCACCACTTCATGCTTTTGCATGGGGTGGATTTGTCTCTTCTCCTCACCAGGTCAAACCCAGTCCTCCGTTGTCATAGCCCCATTCCACTCCAGTGTTACCTTCTGACTTGTAAGCGCCTAACGAGCGCTTACTCCTGACCTTTTTGTTGCCTTCCCAGTTTACTAACCATTGATTGCTCTGCAGATGCAATGCTGGTTGTTCTGTATTGTATTTTCAGGAGCACAGAATTCATCAACTGAGCAGGTACAGATTCTGTTTCATGTGAATGAATGTTCCAAGCGGTTGGACAGATGACAATCCTCAGAGGGATTGGAAGTAGGGGGTCTAACTGGGTATGTTTGCTTTGGACCCTCTTCTTTGAAAAGTGTTATTAATAAAGCACCTGACACATAGCTAAGGCTCAGTAAATGTTAATTGTTGTTAATCAAGGCCAATGACTTCTCAAGTAGTTTACGGAATAAAAGACCCAACAGAGGAAAATACATGGATTGTCTAATTGTCCTTAGTGGAGAAACGGACCAGCTGTAGCATGAGTATGTAGCACACAAGAACAAAATAAAAATATTATTTTGAGATTTATTTGGGAAATAGCTATTTTCCAAGGCCTTGCAGATTGTGGGCCAGATTTTAGCCTTTGAAATTTTGTATGACAGCTCTCTAAGCTGCAAGGATCAAAACATAATGTTTCAGGACACAGCTTTGCTATTATATATGAGAGCAACTTTCATTGTTAATACTTTACAACCTTGCAGAGTAGTGGAGTATATGTGAATCAGTATAGTCTCACCACTGTGTAAATACTAGGATGACTAACTGATAGATTTTTAAAGTTTTATATTAGGAAAGAGAAACGGATAGGAAATAGGATGCATAAATTGAATTTTGATTCCTTCCTTCAATCACTGATTTTTTAAACACCCTATCTAATAAAAGAGTAATATGCAAATTAACCATCACTCTGCGACAAAAGATGGCGGCACCCATAGCGGCGGGGCAGGACACTGGTGGCATCACCTGACAACGTGAGCCCTGCAGGCATTGCCTCCGGGACTGGTGAGCAGGTCACGTGGCCCTCGAGCAAGCAAGCACAGCCTGTAGGCAGCCCCCAGCAGGGCCTGCTTGTGGGTCATCGCAGCAATCCACGATCAGGCAAGTGCGGCCTGCAGGCAGCACCCAGCAGGGCCTGCTTGCGGGTTGCCGTGGTGATCTGAGAGCAGGAAAGTGCAGCCCACAGGCAGTACTCCGCCCTGGCCACAGCTCACGGGAGAGAACAACAGCAGGCAAGGCCAGGAGCCTGAGAGATCAACACAGAGGGGTGCCTGCTCTGAGCCTCCGGGGTGCGGCTGGGGGCAGGCCCCCAGCAGAAACACACACTCACACACACGGGGTGCCTGCTCCAAGACTCCGATGTGGCTGGGGGCAAGCACACACACACACACACACACACACACACACACACACACAAAGGGCACCTGCTCCGAGCCTCTGCGTCCAGACTGTGGCCATCAGTAGGACATCTCCTGAGGGCTCCTGGTCTGTGAGAGGGGCAGGCTGAGCTGAGGGACCCCCACCCCCCAGTGCACGAATTCCGTGCACCTAGTACATTTATAATTGATAAGCATCATTATCTCAATCAAACACTTTGGAGGTTTTCTCACTAATGTTCCTTATGGTTAGAGATTCAAAGTGTTCATTCAAACCATCCAACCAATAAAACACATAAATTCAAATAAGACTGTGAAAACTTCTTTTTTAAAAATTTAAATTCTTTATTGTTTAAAGTATTACATATGTCTCCTTTTTCTCCCATTGATCTCTCCCTGGCCATTCCCACCCCCAGCACACACCCTCACCCTCCTACTGTCTGTTTCCATGGGTTATGCTTATATGCATGCATACAAGTCCTTTGTTGATCTCTTAAGCCTCCCCCCACCCCCGCCACCACCACCTTCCCTCTGAAGTTAGACAGTCTGTTCCATGCTTCTATGTCTCTGGATCTGTTTTTGTTCATCAGTTTATGTTGCTCATTATATTCCACAAATGAGTGAGATCATGTGATATTTATCTTTCTCCAACTGGCTTATTTCGATTAGCATAATGCTCTCCAGGTCCATCCATGCTGTTGCAAATGGAAAGAGTTCCTTCTTTTTTTTTTTTTTACAGCAGTATAGTATTCTATTGTGTAGATGTACCACAGTTTTTTAATCCACTCATCTGCTAATGGGCACTTAAGGCTGTTTCCAAATCTTAGCTATTATTAATTGTGCTGCTATGAACATAGGGGTGCATATATCCTTTCTGATTGGTGTTTCTGATTTCTTGGGATATACTGCTAGAAGGGGGATTACTGGGTCAAATGGGTGTTCCATTTTTTATTTTATGAGGAATCTCCATACTGTTTTTTACAGTGGCTGCACCAGTCTGCATTCCCACCAGTGAAACCTTCTTTCAGTGTGACAGCCCCAGCAAGTTGCAATAATTTCATTTAGTTTGTCTGCTCCATCACTTTACTATCTGGATAGCCTAGCTAATAAGACAATCTCTTAATTAGTATAAAGTTATTCATTTTCCATCATAAACTAATTTTATGGAGTTGTCCTATATTATAAATTATTATACCCATGATTTTCAATCCATTTTTAAAGATGAATAAAAAGTCAATGAAGTTGGGGTGACTAGGGAAGGTGGTTCCCACTCAAACTTGGAAACAGAGATCATTGGCCAGAATGAGCAGGGCCACTACAAGCCCCTGAAAATTTTGGGATACCTAATCCCCCAAACAAAGGAGTTCACTTTCTTGTGACTTTGGCTCTTGGCTTGCGGGGCTCTCTTGTTCCTGCTTCCTTGGATACACCTGTGTTTCCTTCGAGCCATGTGGCCCTGCGGACAGTCTATCAGCCCATCTCACCTGTAATGGGCTGATAGACTGCAGGGGGAACACAGCTAAGCTAGCCTGATGCTGGATGGGACTGGCTCCAACATGGAAAGGAAACTCTGGATGCTGCCTCTGATTCTAGCCCCATTGAAGCCCCAGCTACACTTTTTATTGGTGGGACAAAAGGAAACGGGACCTTGGAAACTCAGGGGCATAAGTTCACAGAAATGTCAAAAAAAAAAGTCATTGGAAAGTCCTTTTTTCCTCTGTGTGTGTGTGTGTGTGTGTGTGTGTGTGTGTGTGTGTGTGTGTGTAGCCAGTGACCAGAACGCCGTAAGGACCAGAATGACTGGTCACTATGACACCCACTGAGGCCAGCTAACAGCCAGATCTGGGGGTGGGGCTAGCCAGCCAACTCCCTGTGGTCTGTCCCCCAGCTAGCCCCACCCCAATGGGCCCCACTATCCCAATTGGCCTGTGGCCCCTCCCCTTGGCTAGCCTGGCCCTGATCGGCCCTGATTGCCCCAACTGGGGCAGGCCAGCTGGCCAACCTTCTGCCGTCTCCTCCTCCCGACAGGCCTGGCCCCAATCTGCCCTGATTGGGGCCGGGCCGGCCGGACCCCACCTGTGCATGAATTTTGTGCACTTAGGGGGTTCCCTCAGCCCAGCCTGCACCCTTTTGAAATCCGGGAGCCCTCGTGGGATGTTCATCAGCCAGACATCCTTAGCATTGCTGTGGAGGCAGGAGAGGTTCCCGCCACCACCGCTACACTTGCCAGCTATGAGCCTGGCTCAGGGCTTCTGGCTGAGCAGCGTTCTCCCTGTGGGAGCGCACTGACCATCAGGGGGCAGCTCCTGAATTGAGTGTCTGCCCCCTGGTAGTCAGTGTGCATCATAGTAACCGGTAGTTCTGCCATTCGGTCAATTTGCATATTAGCCTTTTACTATATAGGATATATATTTTTTTTTCCTTTAAAAACTGGATTAGAGAAAACAAGTTCACAAATAAGGGATAAATTCTTAGGGGAAAGCTTGTCCTTACTGTTATAGAAATATCCACTTATATTTAAAAAGAACAATAAATTAATATGCTATGTGAATTATGCCTTTTTGTTGTCTTGCTATTCTAAGTGAGGAATGGATTAGCAATTAACATATGGCAGCTCCCTGATGCCTTAATAAATGGAAAGGAGCTTTGGTCAAAGCTGTTGGAGCTCTTTCACAAATTAATTGACCCTAACATGTGGATGTAGTGTCGCCCCATCTGCCAAAGGGGGTGGGTATAGCCAGTTCAAAATAAATTCTGAAGTTGTAAGACATATCTAAAAGATAAATACTACTGAGAGGTGAACTGGGGGACAGCTTTACATTTTCCTGTCTTAGTCTGGTGACAGATGCCCTCATTCTATCCTTTCATTCTGCCCTCATGTATTATAGAACTAGTCATATCTTTAATTCCACACCTGTGAGCAGACATTTAAGCTATATTTCCACAAAGTTACTTTAATGAATTCTATATGATTATAGTTATGTTGTGTGTGTGCATGTGTTTGTGTGTTTTGGTTACTCTTGTTTGTACCAATATACAATATTTCACGTGTAAAGGTTATGTACCACATATTTCATTTGTATGAAATTCTGAAAAAGACAAAGCTGTAGTGAGAACAAGTCAGTGTTTGCGTGGGTTGGGGCATGCTGTGACTACAGAGGGTAGCTCAAAGGAGTTTTTTGAGGAGCGATGGAACTATTCTGAACCCTGATTGCTGTGATAGTTACCAGAATCTGCATGTGTGTTACAATGCCTTGGAATAAACACCAAAAATTTCCTGAAGTAAATTTGCAAAGTAAAAGAAAAGGTTAAAAATATGATTTGATTTTTAGTTCCAAGTCTTAATTTTTGTTCTTATTTTAAGTGGTAAAATAATGTTTAAATGATTTGTAGAAAGAGTTGAGAAAATATTTTTGGAAGTATGAATAAATTCAGGAATCTTTAAATATCTGTTCATTTTATTGATGACTGAAAGGGTACTGTGAAATCTTCCTATAACACAGGCCTAGAGGGATCAGAGCAAAAGATAACTCTAGTTTTCAGATTCTTTTTCTGTCTTTACCTTTCAAACTTCTCTGGGGAAATGCAGGATAAACTTTTTCTGTGAGTTTTCAGGATTAAAGCGTTATAGTGAGATTTCAGTGTATTTTGCTATCCATTTTTCTTATTTCTGCCACTGTGGAGGGTAGCATGTTCAATATTTTTAAGTTATGTTTTGATTAATTTTTTCTATTCTTGTATATCTAGGTTCATCTTATTCAGCTTCGTAAAACTATAGTTTATAACTCAGATCTCTATTCTTTAAATTCCAATTCATATATTTCATATTAGGATAAATTATATAAAAGTGAAGGAAGCTTATAAACACTAAAAATTGTCACAGAAAAATAAGGAAATGTCAATCTGCTCACCTGGGCAATGAATCTCAGTGTGCAGCTTTCAAGTTCTAATTGAATTGGATAATTCAGCACTTCTTTATGCCTGCCTGCAGAATGCACCTAAAAGCCCATCTCTCCCTTGAATAGTTTTGATAAACAATTAAATATTTATACTGTAATTTATACCATGCTGAAATTAGATGATTGTTTCATCAAAATGGCAACTCTAACTGTGTCTAAAGATTTTTATTTTTTATTAGCCTTAGAACCTTTTTACTTATATTCAAAAATAATGATTTCCTTCATCATTTAACATTTATCAATGTTCACCCTCATGTATTTCTACTAATGAAAGAAAAAATTGTTTCAGCTATATACATATTTTTCAATATTAAAGGTTATCCTAAGAATTTAAAACAAAAGAAAATAAATATAACTTTGGAATTTGCTGAGCATTCAGATTAAAACACAAGTTCCAGGATTTTACATTGGTTGGAGTATGATTAGGGTGGCCAACTCATATTCTTTCTCCCTCTTTTATTGATTTCTTTGCTTATTGAAAATCTACAGTCTCCTGAGACAATAGTTTTTACTAATTTCCATGTCTTCAGGGGTTGCTAGTGGAGATTCGCCATGTTGGTGTTCCTGCAGGATCATTTCTAGAAGAAAGTTCATAAGTGAAAGGACAGGACTGAATTGTAGGAATTCGTGGGAGTGGAATGATTAAAGAGCCAATATTAGTTCCCTTTTGGACCTCTTTGTTTCACTCACTGTTTATAGTAATTTTTTTTTAAAATATAGGTTTATATGAAGTGAGGTTTTCATTGTAGATGGTTTCTCAATATGGTATATATTGTGATCTTTTTTCCCCCTCAAGGATCTCCCAGGCATATCACTTGTCAAATTGAACTTATAATTAATTGTGTTGAGTTTAATTTGTATTTTTATGCTTTTAGAATGTTAAGTGAATCAGCAGGGCAAGTTATAAAAAAAAAGAAGTTAAAAAAAATTATAACCATTTGTGGTCCGAAGAGGCCTAAGATGGCCCCTAAGAATCATTGCCTGCCCTTGCATGTGGGAAGAACCTGTGAATGTGATGGGCTATTGTTGTTCTGATTATGTGGCCTTATATGGCAAAAGAGATTCTGCAGATATAAATAAGTTTTCTAATCAGTTGACTTTGAACTAATCAAAGAGATTTTTTGAGTGAGCCTGATACAATCAGTTGAGCTCTTAAAGGAAGTCAGAGAGTCAAACAGTAGATTATCCTGCTGCCCTTGAAGAAGCAAACCAGGACACTGTGAACTGCTTAAGAGGTGGGGGCATGTGGCAGAGCCCTGAGGGTGGCCTCTGGGAGTTCCGACCTACAGCTAGCAAGAAAATGTCCCCACAGCCTCAAAGGATTGAACTCTGCCAACAACATTTAGAATGACCTTATGCCTAAAATGAGATTGCAGTCCTGGCTGCCACCTTAATTTTGGCTTAGGGAGACTGAGCATATGTGCCAGCTAACCTGTACATAGCTTTCCGACCCAAGGAAAATGCAAGACAATGAATACATATGGCTGCAAATAGCTAAATTTTTAGTAATATATATAGCAATAGAAAGTGATTACAGTACAAATGGGTTATTTTTAATGGGACATACTTAATGAAAACAAACTTTCATGGAATAAAACTTACAAAAATTAGAATTTATTAGTATGGTTAAGGTATTTTTTTTTTTTTTAGAAAGATTAAAATTCCTGTGCTTGGGACACTTTGGTCAAAGAGGTGTTCAAATTTCTAGACAGACTGGTAAAACTCCCAGGAGGACCGATCACTAGGCATATTTTTCAATGGCAGGGAATCATTGTATATGGGTTTAGAAATTCCCTCATCATTAAAAAGTACACAGTATGGAGAAATTATTTACTTTAGTCAGTACACATATTTTTATTATCTATCTCTGATGAAGTTAAACTATAAATTCTCCAATAAAATATGATTCATATTTTAAGTACCAAATGATTACGCTCACTATGTTCTTGAATCAGCTACATTTATTTTATTAGAAGAGATTGGCTAAGTTTTAATGCTGATTTACATGAGATAGTGCTGTATGGGATAAAATAATTAGAGAAAAGCCTTAATATTCTGGTGATGAAATATTTAAAACTGAATTGTTTGCTGTAGATGAAATACAATTATAAATACACATGAGTCACGAATGCAGGCTTTGAAATCTGTTTGCTGAGATTTTTAAAATTTTGTTGTCTTTTTTTATTGGAATATGCATACTTTGTAAAGTTGTCATATGCCTTTAAATTATTGCTTGAAGTAGTCATCCTTGAATACCTCTTCTAAATGCTTAATTCATGATAAATCTACCACCTGTATCTTTATAACTAAGTAACAAGCAAGGTGATTTGAAGAATGATATAACCTTGCTTTTATTGATTAGAGTCGCAACAGTGTGTTTTAACATGGGTACATCATAAAATTCTCTGTGCAGATTAATTGTTCCTAACTATGCTCTTCCTTCTTTAGTGAAGGATTATACATCGCCCCTCCTATCCCCATGCCATACCTGTTATCTGGTTAGGTACGTACACTTTCTGAAACTTGACCCCTCTTGGCTGTGTGCCTAGTGGGAGCCAATGAAATTGGAGCCGAAAAGATCTTGTTTCACTTTCTGCAGATGCTGTAGAACATTGTGGGCTGCTGGGAGCTATGTTTGATGTGCCACAAGAAGAGTATGTCCCAAATAGGAGTTGCTCCTCCAGCCTGATCTAAAAATGAAGAACTCTTGGAAAGCAGCCTGTAGCCTGACAGCCAGAACTGAGCCACAAGTGACCAGCAGCCATTCACATACAAACACTTGGCTGTTTTATAAGCTTTTAATGTTTGTTTTCACAACAAAACTGAGCAATGTATTCTGAAATTTAATCTTCTCTGAGATGAAAACTGAAGCACTTAATTTCTCTAATTAGCACTTCAATTGTTTCTGTTGCCTTCTAAAGCCTAAGCTTTTACTTGTTTACAAGATCCTGTATGTTTGGGCCCCTATTGGATTTTTTTTAACAGTTTCTAGAATTTACCATGCATTCTCCTCATGTCAGGAATTTTTTTTCTATCCTTCTTTCCATCAGCAGGAGCAACATACGTAAATATTGTATGATAATAGATAATTATATATATGATTAAATGCTTAGTGTCTTTTTTTTTTACTTCATTTTTCCTTCTAAGATAATAGGGGTTATGTGTTTTTCACTTTTGATTCACAGTACTGGTCATAGTACTGAAACATAATAAAAGGCTAATAAATATATGTTAAATGATGCAAAAACTGAAAAAAAAAATTTGATGTGCCATTCTTATCCCAAGAAACATCAATTTTGTCTTTAGTTTTAGAGCTATGATTTCTTCATATAAAAATTCCAAAGACTCAGAATGTAATGTTTCTATAAGAAATGTACTTTTAAATATTACTACAATATTTATGAAGTAAAGTGCAACTACTATGTTGCATGTCCCTCTTTAATATTATTTCTCATAGAGCAAGAATCCATTTTCACTTTTCATAGCCTAAGACTAGTTAAATGCTTTTCTGTTGCCATAGTAACACTACTCAGTTTTTACAGTGGTTTTCCCCATATTTTAAACAGTATGTTATTTCATTACCGAAACTTAAGGAATTTTGAGGCAAATAATATTGTCTGTTCTTGATGGCTAAAATACACATAATTTCAATCTGCTTTTTGCATATATTTAAATTTGACTTTTAAATTATACTCATTTTAATGTAACTCCATTCTCTTTTGTGTTATGAGCTTTATGTGTTCAATTTTCAGAGCAATCTTTATTCTTCCTTAAGTTTATATTTCTCAGTATGTGTTTTTAATAAAAAAGCATTGCTTTAATCCATCAACTTCAACGTTTAGCTATTAAGATCTGAAGGGAAACATGGCTTAGTACAAGGTGGGCTCAGAATAGACCAGCAGGCAATTCTGTCAGGCTTACTCAGAATTCCATTACACTAATCAAAGATGGGGGGACATCTGGCTAAGGCAATGATTTTCCACCTTTTTCATCTCATAGCACACAAACTAATTACTAAAATTCTGCAGCACACCAAAAAAATGTTATATTTTTGCTGATCTGACAAAAAGAATCATAATTTTTATTGATTTACAAAAAATAATAATAGTAATAATTGCCTACATTTTTTGCTCCAAAGTGACTTTAAAAAAATCGTATGTCTGTACTTGTATATAAGGATTTCTGCCACCAAGAATTGCAACACGCGAGTCTTCAGGGAAATTTACGAAATCTCTGAGCTTCAGTGTCTTTGGATAATACTAAGTGTATGGCAGTAATGCTTAATAGTTCAAGCGTTAGGCATATTAAAAATTTTCAATCATGCTAGCTCTCTTCTTGCCAGCTCCTTCACTACTTGTTTGATCTCTGCTGTTTTAGGCGTCATATCAGAATCTCAATTTTTTCCTCTTTTCTCAATTTTTTTTATTATCTCAAAAGGCATGGCCTCATTCTTTCTCAAAACATTTCAATGGTATATTTCTATTCATGTAAAACATGAAGATGCATTAAGCCAGTTTGGTTTCTATCTTATACACTATTCTTGAAAAATTCAATAGAATTAACTTGTTCCACCGTGTTAGATGGGAGAAGGGGAGGAGAAATGCTTACTCCATATGTAGAGTTGACAGGGAGGAGAGCAAAAGGCAAAAATGAAATAGAGATGGAGATGGAGATGGAGCTGGAGATGATGGGGGGGGGAGAGCGAGAGAGAGAGAGGAAGAGAAAGAGAGAAGAGGAGAGAGAAAGAGGAGAGAGAGAGAGAGAGAGAGAGAGAGAGAGAGAGAGAGAGAGAGAAAGAGAGATCTACATGTTGACCAGGAGCAGCTCCCATCATTGAAAAAAGATGCAAGAAATGTAGAAATGTGAGTGGGAAGCTTCTGAGACTTAATTGCAATAGGAATAACAATACATGAAATGGATAAAAACTACCTTAGATAAACTGAGTAATTAATTCTTTGAACAAAACACAGGCTCATTTGCTGTGAAGTTGCTTATTTCAAAACAATTAGCTATTTTCTGTCATATGGTTGGACACAGACCAGCTATATAGCAAGGCTGTTTGGTGTGTTTCTGAACATAAGGACTGATGTTTAACTCTGACATTACATCTGGGACGAAATCATGGAAGATACTTAGGTGAAGGGGTAACAAAACTGCTGATTTTTAACATATATTTTATTTATTGGAAATTTATGTTAATATGTAACCTGACTATTTTCAACAAATTAGATAAATTATATCCCTAATTTGCCAATTAATTTTTTTCCATTTGTGTGAATGTTTGACTATCTGATTTTTAAGAATTCTGCAGTAAAAAAAGCTTCAGGCAGCTAACTTAAGCTACTAAAACACCAACGGTAATCTTTAACCAGGAACCTTTGTATTCAGAGAAAAAAATATTTCTAGATTGTTGATAGCTAATATCATAACAATTTTCTTTAAAGAATTTCCAACTTTCTGTCAGGCATTGGGGTAATAGGTTATCTTATTTAATTGCTTTGAAAGCAGACTCTTAAAATCCCTGCAATGGCAGGAGAGAGGTAGTCAAGGTGATTGGCAGGAGTATTTTAAAAAGGAAGAAAAATGCAAAGATACTGCTGTGTTCTCAGAGTTTCTTGGTACTTTAAAATACTTTGCTTAAATGTTTATCACTATCCCCAAATTTCAGGAGTACTTTTGTTTGGCTGTATAAAGACATAACTATGCCAGGAACAGATTAGAAGCCATTACCCATTTTGAAAATCGTTATACCAGGTATATTTTCTTGATGCTTATGCGTAAGTTCCATTAGTGTTAATGAGAGTTGCATTCATGCATGGAGTAGAGAATAGATCCATTATCTCTAAAGGGCAGTTTCCTTTTTAATACATTACTCAAGTTTTATTACATGTTTCCCTTTGTTTATATTATGGAGATTCGCTTTTTCATTTTTAGCAAGGGACACACAGCTGTAGGATGAAACAATGCCTTTGTTTGGGGTTCTTCAGGATAGTTTTAGTCCAAGAGAGCGTGGAAGTGTCATCTTTTAAAGGCTCTATTTTTATAAACTACTAGAGGCCCAGGCATGAAAATTCATGCGTGAAGGGGGTTTCCTCAGCCTGGCCTGCACCCTCTCCAATCTGGGACCCCTTGGGGGATGTCTGACTGCCACAGGGATCGGGCCTAAACCGGCAGTCAGACATCCCTCTCACAATCTGAGACTGCTGGCTCCCAACCGCTTGCCTGCCTGCCTGCCTGCCTGCCTGGTCACCCTTAACCCCTCTGCCTGCTGGCCTGATCGCTCCAACCTTGGCCTCCTGCCTGCATGATTGCCCCTAGCCTCTCTGCCTGCCTGCCTGATCACCCCAACTACCCTCCCCTGCCAGCCCGATCTCGCCCTTAACTGCCTCTGCCTGCCTGATCACCCCTAACTGCCCTCCCCTGCTGGCCTGATCTCGCTCCCAACTGCTCTTCCCTGCAGGCCTGATCTTGCCCCCAACTGCCTTCCCCTGCCAGTCTGGTTGCTCCCAACTGCTCACCCCTGCTGGCCTGATATCGCCCCCAACTGTCCTCCCCTGCCAGCCTGATTGCCCCAAACTGCCTCTGCCTTGGCCCCCACCACCATGGCTTTGTCTGGAAGGAAGTCAGATGTCTGGAAGATGGCCAGTTGAACTGGTCTAATTAGAATATTACCCTTTTATTAGTATAGATTACTATCCTGGATTCATGTAGAACTAATTAAAAAGTTTAGATTTAAGCCCAGCCTGCATGGCTCAGTGGTTGAGCATCAACCCATGAACCAAGAGGTCATGGTGTCCTTCCTGATTGGGGTACATGCTCAGGTTGTGTGCTTGATTCCCAGTAAGGGGTGTGCAGGAGGCAGCTGATAAATGATTCTTTCTCTCATCATTGATATTTTTGTTTCTCTCCCTCTCTCTTCCTCTCTAAAATCAATAAAAAAAATATTTTTTTAAAAAAGTTTAGATTTAAATTTAAAAAAAAGATTCCAGTAATTACTGAGACAAACATTGACATTTGCAATTATTTTTAAACCTATAAGAAGTAATTTCCCCCAGCAACTTAGTTTGAATAGAAGGGAAAGGAAGCTATTAGTAAAAACTTAGGTGTTTCTATAATATTGGGTCAAATCATATAGTCCCAAGTAAAATGTTTGGGATTTTTAAATGTAGGTTAATAGTCTTCAAAAAAAAAAAAAAAAAGGAAAGTAATGGGGATGTTTTTTGACAATTATTATAGGGGTAGATTTAAATAATGGTAGAAAATAATCATAAGATTGTCCAGTTACCTCCTATATTCTCCTACTTTCATATGCATTTTGTCTTAGTCCCTCATCATTGATATGGATAATGAAATGAATAAGTCTTGAATTAAATAATTCTTTATTGATACAAATAATAAAATATTAATCTTTTCTTTCCCATGTAGAAGCACCCTATTTCACAGTTGATGAGCAAGAAAGAGATCTTGCAGTAATGGTAGTGATAGCAGGGGCCCACTGATGCCTAAAACTGAGAGGGACGAGAAACTTTCTCTTTGATCAAAAGAATTGTGCTCTCAAGAGAGAGGGGAAATCCTTGTTGCTTTGGGTATCTCTCCATCCTACATTATCTCTCCTCCATTCACAGGAAGTGTATGGCAGAGGGAGGTAAATATAACCCCAGCTTTCTGGATGGAGAACTGAAAAGGGGAGCTCTAAGGAGCTGGCAAGCACGAGGGAGATCATGAAGAAGAAGGAACCCGAAAAACCAACCCACATAAATGTGTTATGAACGTTTGGAATCACCCCTGAGGTGTGTATGCATGGGTCTGATCTTAAATAGCATACCAATGACTTTGAAAACTGGACTAAGAGACTCCCACTCAAGTCCCAGGCTGACCAATAAGTAGTATTCACATAGGGCCCATCCAAATAGCATTGTAAAGGCTTTCAAAATGGAAGCAATAATGCAACCATAACCAGTGGAATGTTGGCCAGTGCTTGTTCTGGATAATAGACCATTGTCATATACATAATTTTCAAAGTTTTTTCCATTCTATGTGTTGTCTTTTCACTTTCTTGATAGCATCCTTTGAAGCATGAATGTTTTGATGAAATCGAGTTTATTTTTTTCTTTATTTTTTTCCCTTTAGTTTGGGTGTCATACCTAAGAACATTATTATCTAACCCAAGGTCATAAAGATTTATACTTATGTTTTCTTCTAAGAGATTTATAATTTTAGCTCTTACTTTTAGGTCTTTGGTCTTTGCTCCATTTTGAGTTAATTTTTGCATATGGTGTGAGATATGTGTTCCAATTTATTCTTTTGAATGTGGCTAGAAAGTTGTTCCAGTATCATTTATTGAAAAAAAACACCTATTCTTTTCTCATTGAATTGCCTTGTAGAAATCAATTAACCATAAATGTATGAGCTTACTTCTTGACTGTCAATTTTATTTCATTAATCTATATGTATAATACTTATGTTAGTAGCACACAGTGTTATTTACTGTAACTTTGCAGTAAACTTTTAAATTGAGAAGGGAAAATTCTCCAACTTTGCTGTCAAAAGATTTTTTGTTGTTGTTATTCTGGGTTCCTGGCATTTCCTTTTGAATTTTAGGATCAGCTTGTCAATTTCTATAAAAAAAAAAAAGCCAGTGGAGTTTTGATAAAAGTTGTATTGCCTCTATAGATAAATTTTGGGATCTATTTTTTTTTAAATGATTTTTTTCTAACCTAGTCTATCTCATGGACTGATATGCTTTTTAAGAGTATTACAATTTCATTACATAGGAGTGAAAGGAGACAAGTTGTGGGGGGATAATATGAAATAAATGGTAGCTTACAAGCGGCATGTGAGGGGTAGTTAGGAATATACTCTTGGCTGAATGTTCTAGAGCAGCTTTTCCCCAAATGCGTGTGGAACACCATTTTCACTATAAAAATTATTCTCTTTGCCATGAAGCTAAATGTCATAAATGTAAAGATATTTCTAATTCAGGATTTTGTTTCTTACTTTTTTAGTATTATAATGTCATATAAATTAATATTACATTGAGATGTCCTATTCAAATATCATGATGTGTTTGCCAGATCTACATTGATTGTATGCCATTTTATTTTCTCTTTTTCAGTGGCTTGAAAGGTTAAAATTCTGGAATGTATTTTTAAGAGGCCCTGTGTATCAGTCAAAATTCTCACTGCTAAGAAACAGCAATAGCTCTGGATAATTGAAAAGAGAATGGATTTATTGAAAGGAGACTGGATAGTTCATTCTAGGAGGACTAAAACACCTTGGCGGGAAGCTTCCATTGTTACCACACTGGTCACAGATACTAATTATAGCCTACACCACTGGAAGTTTCCAGAAAGACCCTGGTAATCACATTCTGAGAATATGATCACAATCTGCCACCACATTTTAGTGTTAAAAGCTGGTGCTTATAATGGAAACTTTTTTTAAAGCTCCAGTTGAGTTTAAAACTCTCTGTGATCATTCAATTAAATCAGACAAAGGTGCCTTGACCACCCACTCTGAGCACTTGGCGAGGCTCCGATCATGAGCGCTGCTGTGTTTGACTTGGCTTGCAAACAACTTAGCCATGTTAAATGTGTTTCTTGCCTACCAGTGAATGAGTGAGGGGAATTCTCCAACTCTGTTGGGGTTTGATACTAAACAGCACATCCCTGAGAGCCCTGCTGCACCTGATGCCTACACAGAGCGCAGGAGCAAGAATAATTACAATCAGGCTTCTGCTGGCTGTGCTTAAGCTCAAGTCAGCAGAGTGCTAATCAGTGCATTTCTGCACAAGCTCGAGATGGGAGCTTCTCTTTATTCACAGCAAGATGGACAGTTTGTGGGAAACAAACAACCCTTGCATGCTTTTCTAATCGGTAGTGCCCCCACTTCAAAAAAATTACAACAAATTGGAGGTGTAAAAGTGGTTTCCAGTGGTGTTAAATATAAGGAACGTCTTCAAGATGTTGCACTTTGGAGTTCTTTGTGGCAAGCAGGCAAACCAGCCGAAGCAGGAAAAACAACCCACTTTTATAAATTTGTTGATGTACTATGGGAAAGGCCTTAGCCAAGAAGCGTAATGTGTTGACGGCAAACTTACCTACATGTTTAGTGTCAGGTGCAAAGTGTTGTGTGGTTCCTGAGACTACCTTTATGTGTGTCAAAATAGGAAAGTCTCCGTTGGAAGCATAAACTGTCTGAGTCATGGGAACACCTAATGTCTGAGAGAGTGAAAATGGTTTATTTTTTATTGATACATTTATGTAACAGAGTTCAGGCTTATTATTCTTGGTAAGTAGTTGCCAACTATTAGATTAAATTCAATTTTGTATAATATACAAATATTTAAATAGTAGAATAAACTCCTGTCTTTAAATAGTTTTAAGATATCTTAGCAATGTTTAATGTGTATTGAAAGCAATTAAAAGGACATTATTTAGAGAATGTGAATATTTTCTGAGTGCATTTGGAGTAGAAAAATAATTTTTCAAATATGCTTTCCATTCGTATGTGTACAAATGTGTGTGTGTGTGAGTGTGTGTGTGTGTGTGTGTGTAGTAATGACAAGATATTTTTTATAAATAAAAGGTCAAAGATTATTAATCTTGCTGCCTAAATTTTAAATGTCTTAAACACTAATTTAGGAAACCTGGAAATTTTAAAATATTTATAACTAAAAAGAGGACCTGTTATATGGGAAAACCTCATGAAGTCACTTATTACCTATTGCTGCCTAAAAAATTACCCCTTAAATTAGCTAATGAAAACTATACACACTTAGGACCTCACAGATTCCTGAGGTTCAGGAATCTGGGGAAGTTTAGTTGGGTGGCTCTGGCATGGGTTGGTTTCCCAGGAGGTTTCAGTCAAGATGTCAGCTGGGGTTGTCGTCATCTGAAGGCCGGATTACCCACCTCCACGGCGGTTCATCCAATACAACTCTTGTCTGGGAATCTTAGTTCCTTACTGGCCGTTGACAGGTTGTTTCACCTTTTTCAACGTAGATCTTTTCACAGGCTGCGTGTGTACCCTCACAAGGTGGAAGCTCGCTTCTCACAGGGTAAGCAGTCTAAGAGAGTGTAAGACAGTAGAATAAACTGTCTTTAAAAAGCAATAGCTTTAAGATATCTTAGCAATGTTTAATGTGTATTGAAAGTAATTAAGAGGACATTATTTAGAGAATGTGAATATTTTCTGAGTGCATTTGGAGTAGAAAAATAATTTTTCAAATATGCTTTCCATTTGTATATGTACAAATGTGTGTGTGCATGTGTGTGTGTGTGTGTGTGAGTGTGTGTGTGTGTGTGGTGAGGTAGTAATGACAAGATATTTTTTATAAATAAAAGGTCAAAGGTTATTTATAAAAGGTTTTTTATAAGTAAAAGGTCAAAGTTTAGTGCACACAACACTTTGCACCTGACACTAAACATGTAGGTAAGTTTGCCATCAACACATTATGCTTCTTGGCTAAGGCCTTTCCCATAGTACATCAACAAATTTATAAAAGTGGGTTGTTTTTCCTGCTTCGGCTGGTTTGCCTGCTTGCCACAAAGAACTCCAAAGTGCAACATCTTGAAGACGTTCCTTATATTTAAGGTCATAAATGTGTATAGTTTTCATTAGCTAATTTAAGGGGTAATTTTTTTGGCAGCAATAGGTAATAAGTTACTTCATGAGGCCACTAGGAGCCACTAGGCCTGTTGTCAGCTAGTCTTGACATTCACACTGTCATATCCTTCATACCCATTGCACACATGTGTCAGCTCTATCCAGGGTGGCAGGAGCTAGACAAGGCCAGGGACACCAGAACGTGGGAATCCTTTGGGGTCATCTTGAAGGCTGACAGTCACCATAGGTATAAGTGGTTCTCAGCCTTCTGGCCCTTTAAATACAGTTCCTCATGTTGTGACCCAACCATAAAATTATTTTCGTTGCTACTTCATAACTGTAATGTTGCTACTGTTATGAATCGTAATGTAAATATCTGATATGCAGGATGGTCTTAGGCGACCCCTGTGAAAGGGTCGTTCGACCACCAAAGGGGTCGCGACCCACAGGTTGAGAACCGCTAGGTTTTAACAGGGGCTTGATATCCTTTCACATCTGTGGGTTATCCATTTTGCCTAGTCTGAAGATGCTTTTCGCTGGACTAGTGAACCAAATTGTTTTGCTGAAAAAAGTGAAAGGAATAATCAATCTAAAACCAGTCTATGTTACATAAAGAATTGATTGTGCTGCACTGTCTAAATGAATGAAATATAGCTATGATATCCTCACATTGTAAAATAACTATTTATCTCTCTGTGGAAAACACATAATATTGCCAAGCATTCATTTGATTGAGAAATATCTTATATAAAATTTCTGAAACTACAGGACATAGTGTCTGCTGTTTGGTATAACTTTATTATTTTAAGGGGGAAAAAAAAACCATATTACTGTCTGATTTATATGTATTAATAAACAAGAAAATTTAAGCAACAAGAATAACTGTGTGGTAGGGGCTACAAAGCTATAACAGAAAGAAGTAACTAATTGGTCCATTGTCACAATAGCTGAAAAAGTTTATAGTAAAATAAAAATAAACACAAACACAGCAAATAAAACTATGTGTCGTGCTTATTAAATATTATATTAAAGAGGGCAGTTTTCCTCCCTCAAATACATATGTTTTATTCCAAATTAGTCAAAAACACAACTACAAACATTACTTTATGAAGTTTCACATATAATTGGTCTTCTTTTTAGTTACAAATATTTTAAAATTTCCAGGTTTCCTAAATTAGTTTTTAAGACATTTAAAGCCCTTGCCGCATATAAAAATAGTCTTGTCAAAATACTATATTATTATATTATCATACAATTTTATCAGAGTCTATCATTTTGGCATTAGACATCTGAGATTCAGGGTGTAAGGATTTTAAACAGTGAGCAGCTGATCCAGGACTAGCACTAAAGTGGTTTCTGACTGAACTGAGTTTTCACTCCTCTGTTAGGAATATTTTTCCTTCATTCCTATTGTACAAACAATTTTTAGGCTAAGCAAGCCTGAAAATGTTGTGCCATGATTTAGTAGCACATTAATTATTCAACTTACATTATTCACATCCTATTCCCTAACATGTTGCACTTATTTCATGTATCTAATCTATCATTAACATATAGGAAGGTGTGGTCTCATTTATATTGAACAAAAAATCTGCCCCAAACATTGATATATATATTTTAAGTTTTTTAAGGACAGTGATAATTCCTTCCCCCAAATAATGCAGTTTGGTTGCAAGGACCCACCATGCAGATTTAAGAAGAATAGCAACTTACCAGCTAGATTTTTCTTTTATAAAGACGAGCTAGAAGACAGGTATAATGGCATGTTTCTGGGGGAAAACTGCAGGACAATCTTACTTTTCTTCCATTCCTGTTCTTCTCCTACTAGAGAAACGATAAATTGGGAATAAAATATCTGTATTTCTTTGGGGAAAAGTCTCACAACGTAACTCTTTAGAGAGGACACAAAAATCGCCTAACTAACCTTGAATGTGTTCTTTTAAAGTCTGTTACATTATTTCCAAATGGAAAGCTTTTTTTCCCCCTTGCTTGATAGCTTTGATTTTCCAATATTGTATATGATTGCTAGCCTTAGTGTGCAAATTCAAATTTCAAAAGGCATTCTATTTTTCTCCAAGAACATTCAGGTTGTGTTTTGCTTTGTGTTTTAACCTTGGTTTCATTTGTAGTCAGAATATTTGTATTTTTAAAACATGAGTTTAACGTGTTTAGACTTTGCAAGTTTTTATTCACCTTAATATAATTTTATTGATAATATTTCTTTTTAATTGAAGAACATGGAAGCTTAATATGGTATAAAATGTACTGTAAGTTACTCAATTTTATGGCTTTTTGCTATTTTTCATCTTAAAGTAAGTTATATGTTTAAATTTATTTATTACAGATACAAAACATTTATCAACAAAAAGGAGTGAATTCTAAGATATTGTGATTTTGAGTACTGCTCCTTTTAGGATTCTTTATCCTTAGATAAAAGTGGAATAATTCTAATGTGTAAGGTAAATCTTTCTTCATCAAATGCTTTGAACCTAATTAATTCCAAAAGCATCATTGAACATGGATCAGAACTATTCAAAGTTGAGGATTTTCTGCACTCTGAGATATCACAATTAAGATGGCAATAAAAAGGATATCCTTTAGAATAAGGATCCTGTCAGAATCTGGTTGGAGTTCGTATGGCATATTCTTCTAACTGAAAGTTACCTCCAGTGTAGCTGCAAATTGTGAGTGAAAGAGAATGCGATTTCAGATGTGGCTATAGGGTCAGAGTTGGGGGATAGATCTCACAAAGTCTAAGAGGCTCTACTGAGAAATATTGTCTTCCATATGATAGCCTTGCAAAGCCATGGAGTATTTTTAATTCAGGATAAAATGATCAGATTGATCTTTTAAAAGTGGCTCTGGAGTTGCAGAGAGATGCAATTAATGGGTGGGAGTGTAGCTGAGGAAATTAGAAACCATTGCACTGTTTCAGGTAGGAGATGACAACAATTTGGGCATTGATGATGTCTCTGGATATGGAGAGAAGTGAATAGATTCCTCAGGAAATAAACTGACAGGATATGGAGGTGGATTTGGTAAGGGGAGAAAGAGATGCTCAAGATTGCTTCCACAAAAGCTCCAGCTTTTGTCTTGTGGAGCTGGTTTACTGGTCATATTAGTCACTGAGGTGTGGCTTCTGGAACGGACTAGGCTTGTTTAATTCTTATAGGAACAAGTCTGGGAGGCTCTACATCAAAAAGGTAAACTGGTCTTTAACATTATTTTGTTTTGACAAACGTTCAAAATGTACCCATGTTGTTAGCATAATATATGAGAAATTCATAGGTAGGCTATACTTTGGGAGTTTCCAATTTACCTTTAAACTGTATTAAGTGGTTTAATTCAGGCACACAATGACTTTTTTCCCCCCAAGTAACTGCTGTTTATCTGATCTGAGGCTCTGTAATCTTTCTAGAAGTGGCAAGCAAATCTTATCCATTATTTTTTATTGTATTTTTTAATGTACACAATGAAATTCAGAAGGTTGCTAGATATAATTGTTGCTTATCATTTTAATTTGCCATTAAAAGTGTTTACAGAGCAAGTAAACTGCATTTTATTTTATTCATTACTAGAGGCCTGGTGCATGAAAATTCATATAC
The DNA here is from genome assembly GCF_963259705.1 of Myotis daubentonii. NCBI lineage: Eukaryota > Metazoa > Chordata > Mammalia > Chiroptera > Vespertilionidae > Myotis > Myotis daubentonii. The sequence continues at coordinate 195,689,650 of NC_081840.1, forward strand.
TGGGGGGCAAGGGGGGTCCCTCAGACCGGCCTGCCCCCTCTCACAGGCCAGGAGCCCTCAGGGGTGGGAGGCGACACGGTGATCAGGGAAAGGCACCACTGCCATCACACCTCTGCTGCTGCCACTGCCGGCAGCGCAAGCCTCGGCCAGCCCTGGTTACCTGTGCCTCGGGGTGGTCCTGGGTGGCTGGGGGGCTGAGAGGACTGGGGGACTCTGGAGGCAGGTGTGTGGTGGGGCTGAGGGGACTAGGCACTGCCATCTTGTGGCTGTGGGCGCTGCCATCATTGAGGGCATGGCAGTCAATTAGCATAGTCCCACCTTATTGGCTGTGGGCACCGCCATCTTTGAGGGTGAGGCAGTCAATTAGCATATTCCCTCCCAGCTTGGTATCCCCCAACTACCCTCCCCTGACAACCCGGTTGCCCCTAACTGCCCTCCCCTGCTGGCCTGGTCGCCTACAACTGCCCTTCCCTGCTGGCCATCTCGTGGCTGTGGGCGCCGCCATCTTTGAGGGCAGGGCAGTCAATTAGCATATTCCCTCCTTATTGGCTGTGGGCGCCACCATCTTTGCGATGGCGTGAGGGTCAATTAGCATATTGCCCCTTTATTAGGTAGAGGCCTGGTGTACGAAATTCATGCACTGGGGTGGGTGGCCCTCGGCCCAGCCTGCACTCTCTCCAATCTGGGACCCCTTGGGGGATGACAAACTTATTGGCTGTGGGCGCAGCCATCTTTGCGATACTTCTTAGATATAATTTTTGATTCACAATGATTTTGAGGAGTTTCTACATACATAAGAGGGTATATACAGGGTGGGGCAAACGTAGGTTTGCAGTTGTTCATATGGAAAATAATATAATAATTAATAAATAATACAAGAATAAACTGTTTCACATATAAATGTAAACTTGTTTTTGCCCTACCCTGTATGTTATTATGTTATACTTAGAGGCCCGATGCACAAAATTTGTGCATGGGGGGGGGGCGTCCCTCAGCCCGGCCTGCACCCGCTCCAATCTGGGATCCCTCTCACAATCCAGAACCACTGGCTCCTAACTGCTCACCTGCCTGCCTGCCTGATGTCCCTAACTGCTCCCCTGTCGGCCTGATTTCTCTAACTGCTCTCCCATTATTGCCTGATCCCCCTGACTATCTGCTCTCCCCTCCTGGCCTGATTCCCCTAACTGCCTATCTGTTCTCCCTCTCCGTGCCCTTCAAACCCCCAGCATAGGTGGCCCCGCCCCCATCCTGATTGGTCATTACATGACAATGTTCCAGCCAATTTGCATGTTCTTTTATTAGTAGTATAGATAAATACTATGGGCCCAGTGCACGAATTCATGCACCTTGAAAGGAACTGTGGGCTGTGAGGCTGCGGTGGGTACAGAGCCCATCCTCTGAACCCCCGTCATGGCCCCTGGTCCCCTCTCTGCCGGCAGCCCGGCTCCCATTGACGCCACTCCCACAAGCTGACGGCGCTGGCCCCGCTCGCACCCACTGACTGCACAGAGTAATTGGTGCCAATGCCAGCAGCTGGTGCGAGTGGGGCCAGAGCCGTCAGTGGGTGTGAATGGCAGCTGCTGCCCTGATTGCTCCTCGTTTTTCTCCCAACTCTAGTGTGGCTTGTTGTCACTCTTCTGAGTATCTAATGAGCTTACAATCTTTTTTTTTTTTTAATAAAAAATTGTATTTACTTAGAAGCACTAAGGGGTGATTGGAGCCAGCAGCCACCACTCACACTCACTGATGGTGCCAAGTGATTGGGGCTGGCTCTGGGTGCTAGCAGCAGGAGTGAGCAGCAACTCCTGCACTGGCAGAAGGTGCAAGTGGGGCCAGCACCACCATCAGGTGTGAGAATCTGGTGGGACCGCAGCACGTGGGAGCAAAGAATTTTCGGTAACCACCAGAGGCTCATCCAAAGACAGTGACCAGCACCCCACCTTGGTCTGGCGCCCCCACTCACCTGCTCCACCATCCCACTGTGGCCGATGCCTGCCATGTTCCGTGCTCTGCCACCTGCTGCCAATGCCTGACATGTTCTGCTTGCGCCCCCGGTGGTCTGCGCACGTCATAGTGGTTGGTTGTTCCGTTGTTTGGTTGTTTTGCTGTTTGGTCTATTTGCATATTAGGATTTTATATATATATAGATAAGACTTTTATATAAAATTATATATTCTTAATATTGGGGTAGAGGGGCAGGCTGTGGTCCCAAAACTTTCTCCTGCAGCTGCTATAAAACCTGGCTTTTTTGTCTTGTAATGTGGATGCCTAAAAGCTTCCTTGAAGTCCTTATATCTAATGTTCTTGCCTTCAAGAATTTTTCTCCCAACTCTAGTGTGGCTTGTTGTCACTCTTCTGAGTATCTAATGAGCTTACAATCTTTTTTTTTTTTAAAATAAAAAATTGTATTTACTTAGAAGCACTCAGAATGTCAACAAAACAGCTACAATGTTTTTGTTTGTTTGTTTGCAATTACAGTGTGGTATTCAATCAATAGAAAAACAATTATTTTGTATAAGCTGCATCAGACACAACTGAAGATTAAAAAAAAACCCTGCCATCCCCATATATATCTAATTTGTGCTGTGCACCAACAAAAACCTGCATTAAATTTCCAAGCCAATTTACAGCCCCCGTACTGTAGCAGGCAAGGTTAGTGACTATGGAAAATACCACCAGGACAGGGCTATCAAAAGACACATTCAGTAGTGTGTTAGCTCTATAAGAAAAGACACTGTACAGTTTAAAAGCAAATCTTACACAGCCTGACAGTTCAAGATTTTTCTTTAAAAGGAGTGAGTTGTGTATAAGGGGGGGGGGGTTAAATGCTTTATACATAAGAAAAAAACTGCTCTAGAATCATCATCATCATTTTCATCTTCTTCATCCTCCTCCTCCTCCTCCTCTCCAACTTCCTCGTCTTCCTCCTCTTCCTTTTTTTTTTTTTTTTTTTTGCTTTTATCAGCCTTGCTGGCGCTTATTCCCCCCCCCCCCCCTCCGCCCATATCAGGCTCTCCTTTAACTCAATACCCAGCAACCGCCTTTCTGTATTTCTCCGTCAGCTTCGCCTTCTTCCCATTAGGCACCTTGTCACCTGCAGCCGTGACTCCACATCTCCCCCAGCTTCTTTGCACCATCACCAAGGGCCAGACGGTGATGCTCTCCTTTGTTTTGGCGATACTCAGAACAGAACAAGGCCAAAGAAGACTGCTGGGGTGCTTTGGGATCCTGACATATCTTTTTGTTGTTGTTTCCCCGTTAGGAGGGACACAAGTTTTCATTTCTCTTTCAAGCGGGCCTTGTCCGCTTTTGCCATGTCTTCACGTCTTCTTTTCTCTTTGCAGCGGGGCCTTCCACCTCTCAGCACTTCTTAGAAACCCCGGGGCGTTGCCTGAAGCCTCTGGGAGCTTCTTCCTGTGCTCCTCCCCGCAAGTTTGCACAAAGAGAGCGTATGATGACAGCTTGCCACTGGGCTTCTCCGCAACTCCTGTACCCGAGTCTCCTTACTTTCCGCAGGGGCCACAGAGTCGCCCGGGGCCCATCTGACCTGCACTTGCCCCGGTGCTGCCTCTATGGCGCTCCATGTACCACAATGGCTGTGAGAAAGCCAGCCAGACGCAGCCGAGCTTGCAATCTTTACCACACGTTTATACGGTCTTGTTGAGAAACGATTGATGTATCTATTCAGCAATAGTTAAAGTGCCATATAGACAGGAACCATTTACATGTTTCTTCCATATTTTATCCAACACCTAGTACAGCACCAGACGTAGATGGGTGTTCAGTTCATCAGGCATCTGTCAGAATCAGTTCTCTCCATATCTGAACAGAGGGAGACCCAGCTTTGCAGAAAACAAAAACTTGTGTCTTTTCACTTGACTTTTCCATCCCTGTTAGAAGCATACCCATTTCCCATAGCTTTCAAACATGAACACTCATATTAGCCTTTGCTTCTTGAGCTTTTACTTTTGCATTGATTTCAGTCAAATTCAATTCTTCATACTTCTCAGAGCCTGAGTCTGAATAACATCATGCAGGAAGTGTCAAATTAATTTGTTGTGGATTATCTTCTAAAAATTTTGTTTTGTGCTGTAAAATTATAAACAATACTTTCTTGGATTGGCAAAGTCCCCATCTTCCTTAAAATCCTATAGTTCCTCCTTATCAACATCTGAATCAAACCTGAATTTTGCACAATTTAATTTCCAGCCTTCTCATTGCTTTTCTTTTCCTGTTTTTTTTCCTCCATATTTTATTCTTAACCTTATATCTTTGAACCAAACAATAGGGCCAGTGAAGGCTTCTGGTTTCTGTGCTCAATCTTCTTTTCTAGATCCAAGAATATCAACTTATTAATTTTCAATGATAAATTTAATTATTACTTGGTGAGAGCACCCGAGTTTGCATGATCATAGCAGTTTTCTCTCTTAGCAATGGGCATGAGAACTCACGCTATAATTTAAGCCACTTATTAATTTTGCCATAAGGAATTACTGCAACCATAAATACTCTAAGTCCTTTAGATCACCACATTTTCCCCTGTTGTAGAATCACGTGGGGAGCCAATTCATAACCAGAAAGTTGCTTGGTAAGTGTGGAATTAGAACAAGTCACTTTATATGACTCAAATATTAAATAGGGTGAGGCTCAGATTGCTTCTGAGCAACGCTGTGCACTTGCAAGGTCTTGGAACAGTGTGTTCTGCAATCTGGGTAGGTAGAAGCTATAAAAACTGTCATGTAAAGGCTACAGGCAACTTCTGTTATGGGTAAAGACATGAATACTGCTTTGAAGCTGACTGTTCCTCCAGTCTGGGTAAACCCCCTGAATGGGTCTTTCATTGCACAAAAGTAAAGCAAGAACCACTTAGGAGTTATACATTGGTCTTAGAGGAAAAAATGTGATGTAATTGTTCATCCAAGTAAAGACATTTTGGACTGTGCACTCTTTGTCAATGTATGGCTTTGTCTCAGCTTGTGCTGAGCAATCTTCTCTCAACCCCAGTTTCTTCTTCAGGAGAATGGGGACAATAATATCTGGGAAGATTAACGTAACGCAGTACAAGGAAACCTCTTTGACTTCTGTCTCACACCTAGAAGGAGACTTAATATTAGTGATGATGATATACTGAAATCTCACTGCTTTTAAAAATAAATATGTTATTTCTTTTTCTTGATTGAGATGACACTGTGCCAGTAAATGCATTTTTGTTTTCCCCAGAGATGTGGGTCCTGGAGAAGGAAGATGGCAAAATGAAATCCAAGTTTGAGCCTTGCTGCTTGCAGGAGGACCAGGTATAACGGACAGGGCTGCAAGTGCAACATGGAGCTGGCTGTTGAGTCTCCACATGATTATTCTCCACAGGATGGACCTAGACTTTTGCACTACTCTGCTCTGATATGTTTGCCTGTTTCTGAACCTTCCCACCTACAACTATCATTAGAAGCAAAGGTTAATATAAGCATTCACGTGTGAAGTGATAGGAAATGGGTATGCTTCACTTTATTTTTTAAAATATATTTCATTGATTTTTTACAGAGAGGAAGGGGGAGGGATAGAGAGTTAGAAATATCAATGAGAGAGAAACATCGATCAGATGCCTCTTGCACACCCCCTCTGGGGGATGTGCACGCAACCAATGTACATGCCCTTGATTGGAATCGAACCCGGGACCCTTCAGTCTGCAGGCCGACGCTCTATCCACTGAGCCAAACCGGCTAGGGCAGGTATGCTTCACTTTAAGTGAAGTGGAAGGGGCATTGCTTTTTCTTGCCCTGCCAGAAGGACTGTGGGTGCCTAGCGGTGAAAGCGGATTGGCACCTTCCTGTGCGGTGATGGGGTATAAGTCAGTCACTATCACATGTGGGTAGGCTGGGGTGGAGCTAAGGCCTAGTAGGATGTGGGCAATATTGTTGCCTGTTAACATACATTCTCCCCTTTTGCGTTGGAATTGAAGCGTTGGGCAAATGGGTGGCCAGCTAACTACATTCCCCAGCACTTTTGCAGTTAGACATTGCCATGTGACTGAGTTAAATCTGGTGGAATGTGAGCAGAAGTGATGTGACCCACTCCCAGGCCTGGCCTGTAAGCCCCCTGAGCATTTGCCAGGCTCTTTTCTCCTTCTGCCTAACTGGCATGATGGTAACCAGAGAGATCTTGGAACTTGCGTGTGATTTAAGTGGCAGAGTCAGCATCAGATTAATGCCCGAATGGCTGCATGGAGAAAAGCCAGAGTTGGCCTGCAACCCCTTTTATGTGAGAAAGACATATTTTTAAACTGAATTTTTGGTGTTTGTTTCAACCAATTTGCCTGTTGTAACCAATCCAGAAAGTAATGTTTGGGTAGTGGTGTCACCGGCTGAAAAGTTGGAGAAATACATGATATCATGGCAAAACATTGACATTTATTAAAACTATCTCCAACTCAGACCTGGAATGCGGACTACATTCTCATATAGTTTTAGGTGTAGTGGTTGGAAAAGAGCTGGAATGTTTATACGTTTTGGCTGCTATTCATTGCTTCAAGTAAAGCACTGTATTGCAAGAATTGGCTCGCTTGCACAGAGATGGAAGGGGAGGGAGAGAATTCACAGGCTTCACAGGGTTGGAAAACCAACTGCTTCTGAAACCCAAACAGGAAATGAGACTTAAAAAGGCTTCAAATGCAAAGGCCCAATAAGATGTCTAAGTTCAAGTCAGGTACTTAACCTTCAAGCAAAAATCTGATCTCTTCCCACCCAACTCAAGGTAGCTGTTGTCCGTTATATATATACACTAGAGGCCCGGTGCACAAAAATTTGTGCACTCGGGGGGGGAGGGGGGGTCCCTCAGCCCGGCCTGTTCCCTCTAGCAGTCTGGGACCCCTCGGGAGATAACGACCTGCTGGCTTAGGCCTGCTCCCGGGTGGCAGAGGGCAGGCCCAATCCCTAGGTGCAGCCCCTGGTCGGGCTCAGAGCAGGGCTGATTGGGGAGTTGGGGCGCCACCCCCTCTCACACTCAAGGCAGGGTCGATGGGGAGGTTGTGGAGCAACCCCCTGTCACACACAGAGCAGGGCCCATCAGGGGGTTGGGGTGCTGCCCTCTATCACCCACAGAGCAGGGCGGATCAGGGGGTTGGGGCGCCCCCACTCTCACACTCAGGGCAGGGCTGATGGGGAGGTTATGGCTCTACCCTGTCACACACAGAGCAGGGCCCGTGGGGGGGGGGAGCTCCCCCCTATCAGGCACAGAGCAGGGTGGATAGGGAGGTTGGGGCCCCGCCCCCTGTCACACACAGAGCTGCAGGGCGATCAGGCGGTTTGGGCGCTGCCCCCGTCACGCTGATCCCGGTGCCGGGAGGCATATTACCCTTTTACTATATAGGATTGAGGCCTGGTGCACGGGTGGGTGCTGGCTGGTTTGCCCTGAAGGGTGTCCTGGATCAGGGTGGGGGTCCCCACTGGGGTGCCTGGCCAGTCTGGGTGAGGGGCTGAGGGCTGTTTTCAGGCTGGGGGTGACTGAACTCCCAAACGCTCCTTTTTTCCTTTTTTTTTTTTTTTTTAAATTCTGGGCCAGCTTTAGCTTGAGGCTTGGCTCCAGCTCTTAGGCCTCCGGCTGAAAGTAGGTTTCTGGCCTTTGCTTACAATGTTGCCAATCTGCTGGCTGAAGTTGGGTGTATTTGTTACAGAGTTTCTTAAACTGCCCGCTCAGAGGCAGCGGCAGGCGGAACGTTGGAGTCCTCCGTCACTGAGGCAACCAAGCCTCATGTTAGTTTCAAGTTGCCTGGCTGCCGGCCGCCATCTTGGCTGACAGTTAATTTGCATATCTCGCTGATTAGCCAATGAAAAGGGTATCGGTCGTACGCCAATTACCATGTTTCTCTTTTATTAGATAGGATAGGTTTGTGTGTGTGCTTGTGCATACACACACACACACACACATACACACACACATGCACACACACGCACACATGTACATACACCCACACTCCTCAGGGTAGTTAAAAAAGGAAGCAGAATAAAGAATTATGTCTAAGAAATTATTATGAATATAACCACCGGTACTTGGAAGGTACAGGAAATAAATTGTCTAAAAATTTACTTAGTTTTTTTTTTTAATATATTTTTATTGATTTCAGAGAGGAAGGGAGAGGGAGAGAGAGATAGAAACACCAATGATGAGAGAGAATCATCAATTACCTGCTTCCTGCATGCCTCCTACTGGGTATGGAGCCCACAACCCGGACATGTACCCCTGACTAGAATTGAACCTGGGAACCCCCAGTCTGCAGGCTGACGCTCTATCCACTGAGCTAAACCGGTCAGGGCAAATGTACATAGTTTTTGCAGGAATTGTACTGCCAAAAAGTACTATAAGCCTCACCTGAGGAAGCCTCTGACTCCTTGACCTGTAAGAAGGGCATACACTCAGTGTTCATTCCAGGTGGGCCATGGAGGATGGCGGCGAAGGAGCAACCTCGCAGAGCGCAAACCCAGGGGCCTGAGTATGCGGGACACTGAAGCCTCACCCAGAAATGAGAATCGTGCCTGTCTGGGATGCCCTCCAATACCAGGACAGGGTCTCACAAAATGTCCTCCCAGCAGGAATATATCATGTCAAATATTATCATCGCTGTATTTTTGCTGGTCTTCCCTTAAAAATAAGATTTCTTTTTCCCCCCCCATCAATTTGAGGTTTACAGAAAAATTGAGTGGAAAATGTAGATAGTTCCCATATTCCCCCTCGCTTCAACTCCCAAACCCACAGTTTCCCTTATTATTAATATCTCCCATTAGCGTAGTACATCTTTTACAATTGATGAGCCAAGATAGATACATTATTAACTAGATTCAATACTTTACCTTAGGGCTTGCTCTTTGTGTTATATATTCTATGGGTTTTGACAAATCTGTAATGACATATATCCATCATTATGATATAATACAGAATAGTTTCACTGCAATAAGAATTCCCCATATTCCACTTATTCATCTCTCCCTTCTGCCTCAGGCCACCACCCGACCTCCTGCCCTGCCCCAGCGCCTGGTAACCACTGATTTTCTTATAAGGTTGCCTTTTCCGGAATGTCATGTAGTTGTAGTTAGTCATACAGAGTGTAGCCTTTTCAGATTGGCTTCTTTCACTTAGCAATCTGCACTTGAGGGTTCTTCATGTCTTTTCATGGCTACATAGTTCCTTTTTTCAAAATCACTGGATAACGTTCCAGTTGCATAGATGAGTGGCAGTTTGTTAACCATTCACCTTTTGAAGGACATCTTGTCCGCTTTCAGGTTTAGGCAAGTATGAATTATTCATGTGCAGGTTTTAATGTAGACATAAGTTTTCAACTCATTTGCTAGATCATATGGTAGGAAGATGTTTACTTTTGGGGAAAAAACCTGTCTTCAAAATCGCCTTACCACTTTGCATTCCTACTAGTAATGAAAGAGTATCTGTTTCTCTACACATTCTTCTCCTTTTTAACAGGAATTTTTATTACTATGGTTATCCGGCTCCATCAACATATAATGACTGGGACTCAAGCAGAGTCACCTTCATTCCGGTTTCTGTGCTATGGGGGGGAATGCAGCCCTGGCAGATAAAGTTCACATTCCAGAGATATGGGACTTCGAACTGGATGCAACAACTGGATAAGACTTTGAATTGTCTCCTTGGGAAGGGAATGAGTCTACTTCACCTAGATACAGACGTTTGATTGTCGGAGAGGTAGGCTGTGTGAAGATGGCTATCTGTCCCTGAGAATCTACCCCTTCTTTCTTTCCTTTTAACTGAAGGTCTGGACATACAGCTACACAGTGTTTCCTAACTTTCCTTATGTTTAGGTTTGGAGAGTATGCTCTTGCAATGGTTCCACTGTTCTTCTGTATGAGTACAAGTAATGTGTGCCATTTCTGAGGTTGGCTATAAAAGCTTCCAGACATGCCCCTCATGTCCTTTCTCATCTTTGTTGTTGTTGTTATGGAATGTTGATATTCAAAGGTGAGTAGGGGTACATTGAAAACCCTATTGTTATAAATGACCAAGCCCTATCAGTTTGGGACCCTGAGTAACAGATTGAGGAGATCTGTGTAGCTGACCGAAACTCTTCCCTCTGGACTGTTAAGTGAGTGAGTAAAGAACTTCTATATTTGAACTAAGCTTGGTCCTATTTGTAACAATAACTTGGTTCTAGTTTTACCTATTTTAATTAATACATACCCATAATATGAAGTAAATTATTTAATCTTGCCCTAGGCACTCATAATGTTGCCTGTTCGTTTGTTTTTAATAATAATGGTGATGGAGAAGGGGTCATGATATCATTCTAAACTGATTCTTTCCTCATGTTATTGATAGTCTGAGAGGCAATGTAAGATATAAGTAAATAAATTGGCATCTGGTAGTTTCTTTACTACCTATACCTACCTATATTTAAAGTCAGATTTTGTTAACTTGGTAAAATTCATTTAGCTTTTAAAACTTCATTTTACTTACTAAATAAGGAGGATCATAGCACCTATTTCATAGGTTTGCTGTGGAAATTAATTGAAAGAAATCATGTGAATCATTAGCATATTATTTGGCACTTAGGTGCTCAGGCAACATTAGCTATTAGCTAGCTCTAAACTCCGTGAAGTTGGATTTTATACCCACATTTAGTGGAAAGACTGGAGCTTAAATAAAATAAACAAATAAATGTTCCTGCTATGCTCATAGCCCCTGGGTGAAATACCTTTTGACTCTAGTCAGAGTGAGAAAATGAGGAAGTATAAAAGACAAGGGCTTTGTTTGATTTCCTGGGGGAATAGCCAATTTCCCCAAATAAAGTAAAATAATAGCACCTCCCACTGGGCAGAGAGTTTGTAAAGAGAATTGCTGAACCTCTCCATACAGGAAAATCCAGCAGTTAGGGCAGATGCCAGGAACAGCACGAAGGGGGTAACACAATGAATTGCGAATGTGTACAAAGAGTTCAGCAACTGGCAACCGGAGTGAAAACTGCAGTGAGCATGTGCTGCATGGAAGTTATTGGCAGATTACGTTCAGAAATCCAGCAGCAGCTGACTCAGTGAAGACAATAAATACTTTAAATTGGCAACCAACACTTTTACCTAACACATACACGTAATGAGAACAGCACAAGAACTACAAGAGAGTGTGAAGGAGAGTGAGAATGGGGGTGATGGGGTGACTGGGGTTCTTAGGGAGGCCACAGAGCCCAAATGTCAGGATTAACTAGACTATGCATCACTGTCAAGGGTCTCTGCAAACCTCCTACGTGGCACCAAGACAGAAAATAGAACAGAGAAAGGAAGAACAATAAACCAAAACTTACTTTCAAAAAGAGGATAGTGAAAAAAGAATTGGCAGGAAGAGATTTTTCCAACTTCCTAAGTAAGGAGAAATTGATGGTCATCTCCCCAATTTTAAAATAGTATACTTTTTGCATTGTAAATTCATTGACAGTATGCTTGAGATATTCTTAATTAATTTTCTCTCTGTTAGAATTCCCAGTTTATAATTCTCACAGGGAGTTATTTTGTATTCAAAACAATGCAGAATTTGGAGCATAACAAATGTCTGGCTATTATAATGCCTAGTCAGTGACTGATTATATTGAGTTGAATCCATCAGTTCCTACCCTAAAAAGAAAAAGGGGAAACAAGCTTAAACGATGTGGAGTTTAAATTCTTCTCTGGTACTTTCCCAATCAAGTGATGGAGGGAAATGAATCAAATTTAAGTGCAGAAAAAAAAAATCTGTAGGCAAATGACTTAAAGAAGCAAGGATGGAATATTCTTCTTAAAATATTATCTTTCTCTAAGGAATGTACCCTTTTAGAGATCAGAGATAGTCCTTCTTCTGTCTGTTTTACAGCAGGACAGTCTAATGAATGCTATTCCTGTTTTAGCCAGTCTATCTTTCCTGCTGTTTCTGACATAAAGCTTCTAGTCTGGGCTGGCTGGCCTATCACTCTGTGTCACATTGACCACATGCCTTGCTTCTGAGCCCACCTTCTGCACTCATTCCATTTTTGGTCTTTTTGTAATGGTTTCCATTTTTCTCTTGTTCCTCCAAAACCTTGCTTCTTTTTTAGAGCCCAGCTTAAATTCTCTGATCTCCTTGAGTAGCATATAATTCTTCAAATCACAAAATTTAACACATTAATTTATGGCTCTCTAATCATTTCATGTATGTAAATCATATTTTGCCAATAAGATGATCAAGGGCACAGGTATTCTTCGGGAACATGGTAGATATTCAATAAATATTTATTGATTGATTGTTTAGTATGTTTCCTAATGCACCTATGTTTCTCTTCAGAAGTATTTATACAGTGGAAGACTCTTACTAAAAAATAAATGATGCAAAAGGAAGTTGAGCAGAGAACTGGATAAAAACAAACTTACATTAATGGTAGCAAATGACATGATTAACACCTTTTCTGGCAGCCTTGCAGCTTGAATTTGATAAAGGAAAGTAATTTCTCTAAAGAATCAAAAGCTAAATTGAATGATTGAATTTAACTCCATAGTGTAAGGCTGTGTTAGTAGATTTTTAAAGAGATGACATTTGAGTGTAATTTAAGTGCAATACATCAGTCTGCCATTGAGCTAATAAACTTCAAGTAAAAAAAAAATCACTGAAGAATTTGGTACAGATGACTCCTTCAAGAATCCTTGGGGAGGTAAGATGCATAGATAATTGAATGAAAATCTATCTTGACTGACCCCAATGACAACAATGTTCAACTCACATTACAAATCACCTGTAGTTGTTAATAGACCATTTTTAAATTGCTTTAAAGGTATCAATGGTGACTACAAGGGAGCAGAGTGCTTCCTATTTATCTATTCCTCCTTAATAAAATGAATTTCTAGTGCATTTTTTTTCTTTAACACTGGCAGTTTACAATAAACTTCAGTTGCTCTAGTTTAAATTTCATCAGGTGGGGGTGGGGGAAAACACATTTGGTTGTCTTTTGTTTGCCTAATCTCTCTGTCTTTATGAATGCCTTGAGATTATGGGATCAAATTAGTTCAACCATAAAACGTGGGAATAAATGGGTAATTGGTGACTGTAAACTAATAAAAAGGAAAATAAAACAGAGAAACACCTTTTCCTATGAGTTCTAGTAGGCTTGCATCCAAGTTCACAGCTCAATTAGAATATGATTTTCTGTTTTTCTGAAGGGAATCATAAATGTTTAGAGATTGTTACATAAATAATATATTATGAAACTCATAAAATGAGTACATTTTTTAGAAAGGGTGAAAATGTAGTAACTGAACAATATTAAAACATGTAGTAATATTAATAAAAACATAGGACCCATAGCTAGGATATTTCAATTAGTGCCTGACCAAATGTGGTCTTCGAATTGATCATCAGAACTACTGGATACTTGAAATACAGATTTTTAGATCACACCCCAGATCTACTGAATTAGAATTTCTAAAGATGAATCACAACAATCTATGTTGTAAAAAAGAATTCCTGATGACTCCTATAAATGTACAAATTAGAAAACTATTAAAATTCACTTGATTTCTTAATTCTTGACTTTCAAAAATATGTCTAGAAAGATAAAAGTCACACCGTCAGAGACCTGATTGCAATGTTGAAGGAGAAGGGAAAACTCTCACTTTTTAACTACAGATCTTTGCATTGCTTTCTCCCAAAGATCTGGCATCCTTTAGTAACAAAGAAAATACATACAACCCAATAAATAAATAACAACTTTTTAAAGAAAGAAAATGCATGTAATTTGATGGTTTCTGATATTATGAGTTGTGTTTTGTCTGTGAACCCGCTTCCCTTTTCCATATTTTGCTTAAGAGAACCATATTGGGAAAATTATGGGGTGGTAGAGAGAAATCTAGGTGTGGTGTTTCAAGTCCAGGACTGCCTTAGTTGGCCCAGGCTGCCATAACACAATACCACAGACTGGGTGAAATAAATACCAGGAATTTGTTTTCTCATGATTTTCTAGGATAGACATCCTGGATCAAGTTCTGGCAGGGTCAGTTTCTGGGAGAACTCCCTTTCTGGCTTGAAAACAACCCCTTTGTTCTCAAATGTCCTTTCTTTTGTGTGTGTATGCAGGGAGAGAGAGCTCACTCCTGTCTCTTTTTAAAGGACACTGATCCTGTTGGATCAGGGCCCCATCATTATGATCTCATTTCACCTCAAATACATTTTTACTTCAAATATAGCCATTATGGGGGTTAGGGCTTCAACATATTAATGATGAGGGGCTCAACATTGGATGAACTAATGTATTTGAGTGAACCATGGAGGGGAGTAATGGAGTGAGAATCTTTGTTAAAATCTTGAAGGGTCAAAATGTAGAAAACAAATGACAAAGTTTAAGGGGTGGAAATGAAATAATAGAAGTAAAATAGATCAGAGATAAAGAATTGCAAGGAGTAGGACTGAAATGAGAAGTATCCAGAAAGATGATGACAACTGATGACAAATACTCCCCTTCAGAGGACAAGTTTGTGCAGCTAACTTAAAGCTCTATTGCTAAGGCCTCAAGAGTCAGAGATGGTCCCAAATGTGTTAACCTTTTTCACAAAATAAAGGTAATATTTAATTCATTTGCATTTTAAAGAGAACTGTGCTGCTTAGTTTAGTATGAATGCTGTAAATTAAAAGTTTTTGATTATTAACATTTTTGACTAAAAAATAGTATGTTAACAAGAGACACAGATATAATATAACTTAGAAACATCACTAGTAAAGTCTGGAATGATATGGATATATCCAGGGATATGAACCAACTGGCTAAACTTAGTTCACCTAGGAAAAAAATCTATAATGAAAAAGAAAAAATAACAGAGAAGATGGACACCTTGAATTTCTTACTTTCCTTTTTTTTTTTTTTTTTTTATCACTTTCTCTCTTCCTCTGGATGTAGGTTTATGTGATAAGAAGGATCTTCTGACCTCGAACAAGGAAAGGTTTTGTTATAATGTGGGCTGGTGGCAATTTCTGCCTTTCCTATTCCCACTCAGCTATGTTTTCTTCTGCTCTTTATGAAGATGTAACTTCTGAGCTCATGTTGATGACTACCAGGAACACATGTGTTATTTTGATCTCACCAATGTGGTTGGATCTAGAAATATTTTCATATTATTCATTCAATGAATTTCTTGGGCCTACCTGCCTACTCGGTCAATATCTTCCATAGGGGTGTCATCAATTCTGCCTTGATGTACTGGTAAATACTACATTTCTCTAGGAGTTAAGTTTTGTACCTAAAAAGAACTGCTTACCTAAAAAGAACTCTAACACGTTGATTAGCTTTTGGTACTGCCATAGCATAAGAAGCTATATTTTGTTCCTGGTATAGCCATTATCCATTTGCTATCTTTTTTTTTTTTTTTTTTCATTTGCTATCTTTTGAATGGCTAGATAGCCTGCTACCAGCATCCTGTTATAGACATGATTTCAGGTCTTGCCTGCTTCTTTAAACCATTTCTGTGTTCCTATTTGTCTGGTTGGAGCCCATTAGTTTTTGTGGTTATTGATACAAACCATGGCCTCTTTGGACACTATTCTTTGTACACTGGGCCCTTTGTCAGAGCCTTGCCCTAAGGAAATGTCAGGTTTTTCTTTTTTTCCTTTTTAGTTCTCTCTCTTTCTCTTTTATAGGTTTGTTTCCTACTCTTGTTCCATGGCCATGCTTCTTGTTCATCATTCTTACCTTGAGGACAAGCTCATTCAACATGCAGTGAAAAGAATTTTTGAGTTATGTTTCCAAGAGATGCAATGCATGATACAAGGCATCTAGTTTCATAGGAAGGATATATGTTCTTGAATTATAGACAGACTGGTAAAAGGATCCCCTGTAAGGTTTCCCCAGGGCTTAGCAACCTCACATTGTTATCGATGGAAGTAGAGTTCTTGTGGTGACTTCAGAAAAAGAATTTCCTGAGACCACCATCTCACCATGGAAGAAGTAATCTTGTCTTCAGCAGGGACAGAATAAAGGCCACTGACCATAGCTTCTGCTCCATATTAAAGTACAGTCCAGTCTAGCATCTGGCTAGCTTATGTAGCTTGTGTTCTCAGCTGTAGTCCATTGCCTGTGGGGTCTACATGGCCATGGGCCCTGCAGTCGCTAAGGCCACTTGGCTATGGACAGAGAACAGGTGAGCACACAGGTGTGGGTCATGGAGCAAGAGCAAATGTGAGAGTGAAAGCTCTTTGTCTGGGTTTTAACCAGGAGCTTAACCAATGAACTTTTCACGATTTCTCCTGCTTATGATGGGGTTCACCCCTTAGCCAATCCATTGTTCTCCCAAGCTAGACTAGCAGACAAGCTCCTTCCCTACATCACCCCAACTTCTACTGTGCATGTGTCTATCTCCCCTTCTCTCCCTGTCTCTTCACAATCCAGTACCAAATGGGGGAAGGGAGGGGTGTTAATCCCCTGGGAAGAATAATGTTATATGAAGCTATAGCTTCCTCAGGAAGCTTCCTAGGTGACCATGCTTACAATGTCTGACTTCCCTTCACTCATTTCCTTTTATTATCAACTAGAGGCCCGGTGCACAAAAATTTGTGCACTCGGCAGGGGGGTCCTTCAGCCCAGTCTGCGCCGTTTTGTAGTCTAGGAGCCCTCGGGAGATGTCCGACTGCCGCAGAGGTGGGAGAGGCTGCGCTCGCCAGTTGTGAGCCTGGCTTCTGGCTGAGCGGCACTCCCTCTGTGGGAGCACACTGACCACCAGGAGGCAGCTTCTATGTTGAGCGTCTGCCCCCTGGTGGTCAGTGCGTGTCATAGTGACCAGTCGTTCTGCCATTAGTTGATTTGCATATTAGCCTTTTATTGTATAGGATAACTAGCCAATTATGTGGATAACAACATCATTTATGGAATGAGATGTTTAACGTTAAAAATTCTGGGGGGAAATGTTTTCTTGAGGAGCCTAACCACCAGAAAATATCTTTCCCTCTAGACCAGTGCTTCAGGAGAATGGCACTGGTGATTATTTCTATTTTTGAGAGCATGATGCAAATGTGCACTTACCCCCTTCCTGAGCAGTTTGAGAGAGAGAGAGAGAGAGAGAGAGAGAGAGAGAGAGAGAGAGAGAGAGAGATACATTGATTAGTTGCCTCCTACATGCACCCTAACTGGTGATTAAACCCAAAACCTGGGTATGTGCCCTGACTGGGAATCAAACCTGCATAATAACTTTAGGTGTAAGGGATGATGCTCCCACCAACTGAGCTGCACTGACCAGGGCTACATAAGAATGGGATGTTTTATGCTCCAGTGCATTCTCTACTCTGCATTTCACAATACATACCTGGAATATACGAAAGCAAGCTGTAAATATAATTTATATGAGTCTTCCATAATATTCCATTAGCAATGTTGTAATGCCATTCTTCTTGGATACAAACATATCAATCCTAAATGATTCCAAATAAGCTACATAGTTTTACATATTCACATTGAAACAATGCCACTGGTAGCATCTCTTATGTGTGAAACCAATTATACTGTCATGTGCTTGATATGCACTTTTGCATGCAGCTTCCTGCTGCAATGTAAGAATTTGTGTGAACTCCATTCCGCTTTTTTCTTCCTTTTTAAAAAACCTGTCTTATTTATTGATCTTGGGTACCTTGAGCTACTGTGTGAACTATCTTTCCCTGGCCTTTCTCACAAGGAATCATTTTTAAATAAACTTCTCTAAACATTACCTTCTTTCCCTTACCTCCTTTCTTATAACTGATGGCTAGCTTGCTGGTCTGTCTCCTTTTCCTTAGGCTTGTTTTATAGAGAATTTCAGCAGAAAACATTGAGAAATATTGTTATTTATCTGCTTTTTATGTCAGTGCTTTTTAGATTGCAAAAGATTAATTTTTTAAAGAATGAAAAATAAGTGAGCTTCAGAGAGCTTTAAGTGACTTCCCTAAGGCCAAATGACTAACAAAAGATGAACTCAGATTTAAAAAAACACACCAACTCTCTGATTTAAAGTCCAATTCTCTTTTAACGATATTGTGCATTAATAGATGGGTATCTTCTCTTTTACTCTTTTATTGGTAGGAAAGTAAAAACATGAATTTATAAGCACTCATTGACTTTTTAGGTAGTCATTTTATGTAGCTGCTGGACTCATTGAAGGATGGCAACAAAACCTCAAACTGTAATCCATAACTGTCTTCAATTCCATCATGATTTTTCTTTGCTGAGGTCTTGATCTAATTAAATTGTCATCACCCTGTTAAAGTACTGTTAGAGGGCATTTTATGAAGTTTAGTTGAAGAGGAGGAGAAAATTAGGGATTAATTATCTGACATAACAGCAACACAGATTTTTTTGTTGACACATAATTTGAAAGTTAAACGATTTTTAGAAAAGAGCAAGAGACATTTTAGTGTGTTTTAAAGGGGATCACACTGGGGAGAAATCATTACACATAAGTGTAGAGTGTAAAAATTCAAGTAATATTTAAAATTTTCCATTTTTATAGTCAAATTTTTATAGAGTAAAGAACTATTGGAAAAATGTAAAACTTATGACCTATTTATATATTTGATTATGACACAAATACAGATATAAGGGTTCAGCTAGAACTAGAATTTCAGAGGAGTTAGTTTTGCTGAATATGTATTTATTTATTTTTATTAACTACTAGAGGCCCAGTACACGAAATTCATGCAAGAGTAGGCCTTCCTTCACCCCGGCTGCCGGCACGAGCTTCCTTCTGGTACCTGGGACCCGGGCTTCCCTCACAGCCTCAGCTTTGGCTTTGTCCGGAAGGTCATCTGTAAGGACATCTGGAAGGATGTCGAGCGTAATTAGCATATTATGCTTTTATTATTATGTGCAAAGTTAAATCTAACTAGAGATATATAGTACTTATTATACTAAGATTTCTGTGGAGCTAAGTTTTGGACTGGACTTAGTTCTGAGTAGATTTTAGCCTTTTAACTGCTTAGGTGTGGTATTCTACATAAGTGGCATAATTAATAAAATAAACATGATATTACCACTGGTAGTGATTATTATTGAAATTGCTTTCATTTCAGATTTCAAACTTTGAAAATAATCTAATCATCCTATTCTTTAGACTTGGTATCTATCAGATTTTTCATTAGATTATTCCCTAATCATTTTAATCTGGATCACAGCAATAACTTCCTAACTGCTTCCAGTCTCCCTTCTTCAAAACTATCTTTCACACTGTTGTCAGATTAAGCATGCTAACATATCACTTTCTTGATGTCACTCAATTAAAATGGTCAATAATATATAATGAGTTTAGGTATCTATAAAAAACCAGGTGGCAGTATTGAAAAGTTGGTTGTGAAATTCAGGAGAGAGAGCTGCCAAAGAGATAATTAGGGTATATAGATAGTTAGAAGAGAAGAGAAAATCAATATTAAAGAGGAGGGTGTAAGAATAGGAACTAGCAAATTAAACTGAGAAAAGATAGCTGTACAACCATGGCTTGCAGAATTGTCAACAAGACTTGAACGAGAAATATATTTTATATTTTGGCCAGGAATATACAAACACACAGTAACCCATCTATACAAACATATATGCACATACTCCCTCCACATACCTGAAATAAATTTCACCAAACAATTTTTATTATAATTAGTATGATATATCTGATTTCAAGTCAATTCTATTTTATTTTATTTTAAAAATAAATTTGTGTTGATGATCTGCTAATTGAGTTCACTAGTAAGTCTTGACCTATATTTTGAGAAATACTTCTACAAAGGAAAATAGCTGCAAGTGTAGTGTCATTAAGACCTGGGATGAATGAGTTTCAATGAGTGATTAAGGGAGTCAAAGAGGTGGCAGAGTCAAAGGGGGGGAAAGGGGGACCTATGTAATACTTTCAACAATAAATATTTAATTACCCCTCCCCCCCAAAAAAAACACCACCAACAACAAAGAAGCAGAGAGATAAAGATAATGGTCAAAAGACCTCAGATTCATTTAGTCATAAAGCGCTAATTAAGGGATGCCTATTGCAGTGCTGATTCCAGTGATCAAAAGTGGGATGGAACCAGACCTGGTGGGTGTGGCTTGGTTTGTTGGAGCACCCTTCCCTGCACCGGAAGGTTGTGAGTTCAATTACTTGTCAGGGCACATGCCTGGGTTGCGGGTTTGATCCCCAGTTGAGACACATACAGGAAGCAACCGATGCATGTATCTCTCTCACATAGATGTTTCTCTCTCTCTCCTTCTCTAAAATAAAAATAAAAAAAATTTAAAAAGTGGGATGAAACCAGACTGGTAAGAACTAGGAAATGATCAAGAAAAGAAGGTTGTATCCCTACAAGAAACTTAAAAAGGACATGTGAATATTGTTTAACTATACAAATAAGGAAGTGAGTCCATAGAGGATAAGAAAGTTACCCACTTGCACAAGTACTAACAGAACCAGCATTCCTAAATAAAGATCATACTCGGAAATTCAAGGTTTTCTATCATATCACAAGAAGGGCTGCTGCTGAAGCCCATGTCAGGACTGATACTTTGCCTCCTGTCTTGTTCTTCATTACGCTTTCTCTGTTCATCTAGCTACATCCCACTTTTGAGCATCTATTGAAGACTATTTGTTGTAGTCATTAGACAGTTTTGAAATACTGCCTTTTATTATAATTACTAGAGGCCCGGTGTACAAAAATTTGTGCACTCGGGGGTGATGGGGGGGGTCCTTGGCTTGTGACGTCTCACAGTCTGGGACCCCTCAGGGGATGACCACCTGCTGGCTTAGGCCAGCTCCCCAGGGGATTGGGCTTAAGATGGCAATCAGACATCCCTCTTGCAGCCCAGCAGCCCTCGGGGGATGTCCACTTGCCAGCGGGGAGCAGCCCTAAACTGCAGTCAGACATCCTCAGCGCTGCTGAGGAGGCAGGAGAGGCTCCCACCACCACCGCAGCCATCAGCCTGGCTTGTGGCTGGGCAGAGCTCCTCCCATGTGAGAGAGCCCTGACTACCAGAGGGCAGCTTCTGCATTGAGCGTCTGCCCCCTGGTGGTCAGTGTGTGTCATAGTGATCAGTCATTCCCAGTCCTGCTGTTAGGGTCAGTTTCCATATTACACGTTTACTATATAGGATAGAGGCCTGGTGCACGGGTGGGGGCCGGCTGGTTTGCCCTGAAGGGTGTCCCGGATCAGGGTGGGGGTCCTGCTTGGGTGCCTGGCCAGCCTGGATGATGGGATGATGGCTGTTTGCAGCTGGTCACACCCCCTTCAGGGTGGGGGTCCCCACTGGGGTGCCTGGACAGTCTGGGTGAGTGGCTGTGGGCTGTTTTCAGGCTGGTGGGCGACTGAAGCTCCCAGCCTCTCCTTTTTCCTTTTTTTAATTTTTTTTATTCTGGGATTAATTTACCTTCTATAGCTGTCACTGGAGCTGAGAGCAGGCTCCAGCTCTGAGGCCGTTGCCAGCTGAAAGCAGGTACCTGGGTTTGTTTAGATTCTATAATTGAAAGTCTGTTGCCATCACTGGCTGCTCTAAGCTCTGAGGCCGCGCTGGCTGAAAGCAGGTTTCTGGGTTTGTTTAGGTTCTATAATTGCAACATTGTTTCATCCGGAGCTCAGAGCTGAGCTGCGGCAGGCGGGGAACGTTGACTTCCTCCATCAATGGAGTAAGCAAGCCTCATGTTCATGTTCCCTTCAGCTGCCTGGCTGCCAGCAGACATTTGGCTGGCAGTTAATTTGCATATCTCGCTGATTAGCCAATGGGAAGGGTAGCGAAGTTATGGTTAATTACCATGTTTCTCTATTATTAGATAGGATTTTACTTCTCTTATATGCCCTACTAGGATTTAAGTTGCATTTCAGCAGAAATAATGTCCTATTCTTCTGATTTTGTTGGTGGTGGTCAGGGACTAGATATGGTGTGTTATTCTATCACTCAAAGCACTTATCCTAGTACTGTAAACTTAGAGAATATTCAATAAACATTTGTTGAATAAGCAAAAACACTAGATGCTACCTAGTCTTTGAAAGGACTTTCACTTTAGGAATCAACATGGATTGGCTATTTCATAATTAGGGTGATTGGCCACATGCCATATGACTGCTAAATTATATGAAACTCTTTGCTGTTCTTTCTATTTTTTCAAGGACTTTATGAACATTTGGTCTCTTGGGAACTGTTTTTCAAAGAAGCATATTTTATCTTTTCTGTTTTTTTTTTTTTTTCTGAATGTACCTCTAACTCAACTTTGTTTAAGTAGAGCAGTGACTTTTCGTTTTAATGAGCTAAATAATGCCTTTTTGCCCTGGTTTTCTACTGTCACCATCCTTTTCTACCAGATTGGAGAAAATCTGTTCTAAGAACCAAGCAACTCAGCAAATGTCTCATAAATATCCTTACAATAAAAACATTTTTTCATTATGCGTGTATGGCAAATCCAGTGATAATTGGACATAGTAAAACTGCATCTTTTTTTTTCTTTTTTCCTCTTTTTTGGGGTGTGTGTGTTTAGTTTAGTATGGCTTCTTAAATAAAGATCAGTTCATCTTTTACATTCTTACCCCTATTCCTAAGAAATTGCCTCTTTTTAAAAGTATGGAACGAAAGAGCAAACCTTTATTGAGTAGCAATATCTGTGGAGTGAGAGCATTATTTGGCTCTAAAACAATTCTTTCTTGGAATTCTGTATCCTATTGGAGATATTTCCCATCTTTGAGTAAAAAGAGGAGCTTTCTGTGATAACCAGAGGGGGGTGTGACACTGTTCTGGGTTCCCCTTGGCACTTAAAGGGAAACTTTTACAATAGCAGGAGGTCCTGAAATTCCTTGCAGCAGGGACCCGTTTAGGTGGCACCAACCTTGACTCCCAAATGGAACAGTACATCTGCAAAGGGAAAAGTGGTGGCACCCGCATCGTAAATCTGGAGAAGCTGGGAGAAGCCTCTGCTGGCAGCTCGTGCCGCATTGCCATTGAAAACCCTGCTGGTACAATTCACCATAGCTAAGATTTGGAAACAGCCTAAGTGCCCATCAGCAGATGAGTGGATTAAAAAACTGTGGTACCTCTACACAATGGAATACTATGCTGCTGTAAAAAGGAAGGAACTCCTACCATTTGCAACCGCATGGATGGAGCTGGAGAGCATTATGCTAAGTGAAATAAGCCAGTTAGAGAAAGATAAATATCACATGATCTCACTCATTTGTGGAATATAATGAACAACACAAACTGATGAACAGAAACAGATCCAGAGACAGAGAAGCATCGATCAGACCGTCAATCCTCAGAGGGAAGGTAGGGGAAGGTGGGGGTAAGGGGGAGAGATCAACTAGAGGACTTGTTTGCATGCATATAAGCCTAACCAATGGACACAGACACCAGGGGGGTGAGAGCATGAGAGGGGGCAGGGAGGGAAGGGAGGGATAAGGACACATATGTAATACCTTAATCAATAAAGAAAAAAATAGACTAGAACAGTGGTTGGCAAACTGCGGCTCACAGCCACATGCGGCTCTTTGGCCCCTTGAGTGTGGCTCTTCCACAAAATACCAACTTCTGCGCATGGGCCACGAAGTTTCAATCCCACTATATGTGCGCGCCCACACGTGGTATTTTGTGGAAGAGCCACACTCAAGGGGCCAAAGAGCCGCATGTGGCTCGCAAGCCGCAGTTTGCCGAACCACTGGACTAGAATAATAAAAAATAAAACCTGCTGGTGTCAGGAGTGGCATAGTGTCCAGCAATACAGGCGAGCTGTGCTGAAGTTTGCTGCTGCCACGGGGGCCACCCCTCCTGCTGGAGGCTTCACTCCTGGAACTTTCCCTAACCAGATCCAGGCAGCCCCCGGAGCCGGAGCCGAGACTCCTGGTGGTTACCGATCCCAGGGCTGAGCACCAGCCTCTCCCCGAGGCGGCTAATGCCATTGCTCTGTGTGACACGGACTCTCCGGGCTAAGTGGAGCTTGCCTTCACTTTCAACTACAAGGGCGCTCACTCAGTGGCTCTGATGTGGCCAACGCAGGGCCAGGAAGTTCTGCGCATGTGCGGCCCGTCTCCTGCGAGCACCTGCGAGGTCCCACCTGATCTCTATTTCTGCAGAGATCCTGAAGAGATTGTAAACGCAGGGATGACTGCTACTAAGAAGCTGTGATTGCTCCAGTTCCCAAATGTGTCGCTGCTCGCCCTGGGGTCGCAGCCTGGTCTGCAGCGCAGGTGCCCTCCGCGCCTGTCCAGCGGTTCCCGCCCGGAGACGGGGCGCTCAGCCTGCTCCTGAGCTCGGCTCTGCAGCCCCCACTGCTCAGCCCACTGAACAGGTAGGAGCGACCACGGAGTGGTCAGACGCTGTTCTTCCACAAACTCTTAAACACAAAATAGAAACCAGGTTAATAAAAAACAAACAATTTCAAAGAAAAAAACAGAAAAGGGAAAGGCCGCCCTAGCTGGTTTGTTCAGTGGTTAGAGCGTTGGCCTGCAGCCTGAAGGGTCTTGGCTTTGATTCCCGTCAAGGGGCAGGTGCCTGGGTTGCAGGCTCCATCCCTGGCCCCGTGCTGGGGCTGGTGTGGGAGGCAACCAGTGGATGTGTCTCTCTCTGCCTCTCCCCCTCCCTTCCACTCTCTTAAAAAATCAGTGGGGGAAAAAAAGTATTCTCGGGTGAGGATTAACAATAACAAAATTAAAAAAAGAAAGAGAAAAGGGATAGGCCATTTATTAAGTGCTTCCTTTGTGCCATTTACAATGCTAGATATTTCAGATTAAATATATATTTTAAAATTAATGTTTTTAGTAACTAATATATTGATCTATTGTAGAAAATTCTAAAACTATAAACTACTGTAGTAAAACTGTCATTTTATATCCTAATCTCAGACACACTTTTGTTTTCTTAGACTCAAAACTTCTTTATGTTCTGTGGACCTTCTGAAAATACTTTGTGTAAGTGCTAAATATGACACTGTGTCTTTTTCACTGCCAAGTTTTTATTGTCTCTATAAAATTATGCCTCTCCAAAATATTATTTTACATGTCATATTTGTTTTAGATATCATAGCATCAAAATCTGAGGAGAAAAAATATTATCTTTCAGTCAAAATTTTGTCTGCTTGGGGTTGCAAGTACTTAACCTGTGCAGATTAAAGAAGTAGTAAGTAGTGCATGAAGTTTGGTCTGCTGCATGAATTGAGTTTGGAAAACTAGTCTTTGGCCCATTAGTTGTGGGGCTCTAGGAAACTTGTTTGAATTCTTGAAATTTCAGTTTGCTTTTCTGTAACTCCATTGTACAATGTTATAACCTACAGGATAGAGGATTATTTCTGGGTCAAGCATCCCAGGACATGAATCTTGGCTTCATCGCTTTTTGCCACTGGGAAGATGACTTAATCTTTCTATGCTTTACATTCTTTATTTATATTATGAGGATATTAGTATTGACCATATGGATTTATTAATAAAAAGAAAATACTGTGCTGGCTTGTGGTATCAAACACTATTTGATAATTTTTGTTTATTGTGTTGATTACATTAGATGATTCCTGAAAAGTACTTAGCACATAGTTAATAATCAATAAAATTGCCTCCTTTTTCTATACATCAGTAATGAGTTGCATTATAGATCAAGTGGGGCATAATTTTATATTGGGGATTAATATAGATAACATTTTTTGTATGTGAAGTTAAAACAACAGGAAATCAATGGAATAAAAAGCTTAGAGTTAAACATTTTATTTTTCTTCATTGTTTCATGAGAAAGGTGATCATGACATCATTAGAATGTAATGGCTCCCTAGTTTAAGCTGTGGCCATAAAATATTTGTCTTATTTTATATAAGGTAGGGAAAAGTAGGAAGAGAGAATATTTCCTTAGATAGATTATGGAAGAGGATGTATTAAATAGTCAAAGTTTATGTAGAAGGGTAACAAATAATTATCTTAGTTGCAATTCTTAGGGGAAGAAATGTTTTGTTAGAGAAAACTCTTATTTTTTTATTTTTCTATTAAATAACCTTTTTTAAATAATTATTTTTCTTGAAAAATGTTTTTCCAATTACAATTTATATTCAATATTTTTTTATTAGTTTCAGGTGCACAACAGAGTAGACAACCATATACTTTACAAAGTGTTTCCCCTGATATTTCCAGTACCCAACTGGTACCGTACATTGTTATTACAATATTATTGACTATATTCCCTACGCTGTACTTTACATCTCTGTGACAATTTTGTAACTACCAATTTGTACTTCTTAATTCCTCTACCTCTTTCACCCAATTCCTCAACCTCCCTTCCCTTTAACTATCATAGTCTGTTCTCTACATCTATGAATCTGTTTTTATTTTATTTGTTCATTTATTCTCTTATTTAGATTCTACATATAAGTGAAATCATGTGGTATTTGTCTTTCTCTGATTGACTTATTGCACTTAGTATTATATTCTCTAAGTCCATCCATGCTGTTGCAAATGGTAAGATTTTTTTCTGGCCAAATAATATTCCATTGTATATGTGTGCCACAGCTTTTTTATTCACTCATCTATTGAAGGGCATTTGGGTTGCTTTCATATTTTGGCTATTGTAAATAATGCTGAAATGAACATAGGTGTAGATATATCCTTTTAAATTAGTGTTTTGGGTTTCTTTGGATATATACCCAGAATTGGAATTGCTGGGTCATAAGGCAGTTCCATTTTTAATTTTTTTAAGAAACCTCCATACTCTTTTCCACAGTGGCTGCACCAACCTGCATTCCCACCAACAGTGCAGCAGAGTTCCCTTTTCTCCACATCCTTGCCAAAACTGGTTTGTTGATTGACTGATGATAGCCACCCTGACAGGTGTGAAGTGATGTCTTTTTGTGGTTTTAATTTGCATTTCGCTGATGATTAGTGATATTGAGCAGCTTTTCATAAGTCTATTGGCCACCTGTATGTCCTCTGGAGAAGTGTCTATTCAGGTCCTCTGTTCATTTTTTAATTGGACTGCTTGTTCTTTGGTGTTGAGTTGTATAACTTCTTTATAAAATTTGCATGTTAGCTCATCAGATGTATCATTAGCAAATATGTTCTCCTATTCAATGGGTTGTTTTTTCATTTTGTTGATGATTTCTTTTGCTGTGCAAAAACTTTTTTAGAGAAAACTCTTGATAAGGTGGAGAAAAGAGAGCCCAAACTTGAGACTTGTAAGGTTCAGTGGGATAAAGGGCCACACACTACTCTAGAATAGGATTTGACAGAAGAGAAACATGACTCGATTCTGAAATTTCAGTTGAAGAAAAGATAAAGGAATGTTTTTGAAAAAACATCTGATTTTATTTGGTTTGTGTTTCTGTAGCATAAAATTTGTGTCTTCAGTACAATTTTTATACAAAATAGTTTAGTGGAAATATAGGACAAAAAATACATTCCACTTGGGTCTGTGATGTATAAAATGGGAATATATGAGTGAAATGATGAAATGGTTCCTATGCTGAATTGCTTTAATAGGCACAGATGGCGATGACCATGAGAAGCACCCTTGGGAAAGATCGGCTCCTATAGACAGTGGACTGGGGATCTGCACTTATAATCTTGATTTTAAGAGGCAGGGAGATCCCAGGTGATAGCTGGTGTATAGTTAGTGAGAAAAATATTTCTAAATTAATACTGTATTTGCTTTCTATCATTACCATAACAAATTACCACATATTTAGTGGCTTAAAAGCAATATAGATTTATTGTTCTGTAGGTAGATCAGAAGTCTGACATGGGTCTCCTTGGGCTAAAACAAAGGGGTCGGCAGGCTGGGTTTCTTTCTGAGGCTCTAAGGAGCAGTTTGTTTCCTCGCCTTTTCCAGCATCTATAGGACAACTGCATGCCTTGGCTGGTGGCCCCTTCCAACATTTTCAAAACCAGCGCTAATGGGTAGAGTCCTTTTTCTGTCTCAATGTTCTGACCCTATTTCCATAGCCTTGTTTTTTTTTTTTTTTTTCCTGACTAAAGCTGGGACTAGGTCTCTACTTTTAAGAACTCATGTGATTATAATGAGTTTATGATTATAATCCTGGATGATTGCTCTTCTCAAAGTCCTTAACCTTAGCCACCTCTGAAGAGTCTCTTTTCCCATGTAAGGCAACATATTCACAGTTTTTGGAATTAAGACTGGGACATATGGGGGTTAGGGACAATGTTCTGCCTACCACATATACAAAAGCTAAAATAGTAGAGAATGAGCACATTATGTACTCAATATTACTAATTAAGGAGAACCTTGGCCTTTATTTTAAAAATATGTTAAAACCTTAAAGTATGAAAATAATTAACTATTATTCTGTCAGTGATAATGCCTTGTCAGCAAACCTATTAAAGCATAGTTTCCCAACTATCAGGAAACGCTGCATTTTCCACTCCGGGGACTATGTTGTATGTGATGTACCTTCTCTGTGTAGAAACAGCAGAAACCTTTTGGTGTTTGTATACAGAGCTGGTGCTGTGGTGTCTTCAGTTCAATGAGTTAAAATCTTGTGAACTGTTTCATACAGGGGTACTTTTATGAGTGGTGATTAGGTGCTGTAATACTGTTAATGTTGAACTTCGACTGAGTTCTAGGTAAATACACTTACATTGGATTACTTGCCTAGAGGCATAATATTACTTTTCCAAGGAGAAAATGTGCAGTTTCTTCACAGTTGCATTGCACACAAACACAAGCTTCTCATCAGTTAACAACAGCCCGGGTTCATAATCCCTGTTTGTACATGTAAAGATGGACATGCACCTAAGAAGAGGCAGTAGGGGATAATGGGACTAGCCCTGGGTTGGAAGATGTACCTGAGTTCAAGCTCCACTCCTGAAGAGTTATGGAGGATAGTTAACCAGATGCTGACTCAGCTCTTCAGTGGGAGTATTCTACTCTTCCATTTTACTTATTTAGTAGCAGAAAGCTACTCTATTTGTAGTGAGATCCCTAAAGCTTCATGAATAGCAGCTGTTGCAAATTGATCACCTTTCAGAATAATTGTTAGGTTCAGCACCTCAATAGAGCACCTATCTTTTATCTTCTTAGACTTAAAAACACTACCATCTTTAGACCACATGCTATTGGCACTGTGACTTTCCAACATATCTAAGGGTAAGTAGGATAAATCTGAAATATATATTTTTTTCTTAAAGTGGAACTTCAGCCCTTGATTGTGTTGGGAAGCATAGCTATTAAGACTTGAATTGAGTGTTGAACAACATGAAGCTCTTTTTATTCTACCAGTGGGGGGACATGGGCAATAACCAAGTGAATAATAAATGATAACCTTAGATGGTGGTAAGTTTCCTTTCAGTGGTTCTCAACCTTCCTAATGCCGCAGCCCTTTAATACAGTTCCTCATGTTGTGGTGACCCCCAACCATAAAATTATTTTTGTTGCTACTTCATAACTGTAATTTTGCTACTGTTATGAATCATAATGTAAATATCTGATATGCTATATGTGCTTTCCGATGGTCGCGACCCATAGGTTGCGAACCTCTGCTTTAGATGATTAGGGTACTGGGAATGGAATGGAGGCTATACCAGAGTGATCAGGAAGGACTTCTTTTAGAGAGATATATTTGAACTTCACTCTGAATCATGTTAAGGAAGATCTGGGGAAGAATATTCTTAACACATGAAGTGCAAAGGCCCTGAACAGGGAAACTTAGATGTCTTGGTAGAAAGAAATATTAACAGTGTGGCTGCATTGTACCAGGTTAGGAGAAGTACTGTGCAAGGTAAGATTGAAACGGCAAGATGGCATGTGAAGATCTTTTTTGTTTGCTTGTTGTTGTTTTTTTAATATGAAGCTTGTGACTGAAATAAAATTTTATGACAGAAACAATATGATCTTATTTGCTTTTTAGAAAGATTACTCTGGTCATTGTATGTAGGATGGACCAAAGAAGGCAAAAGTAGAAGCAAAAAGACCAGAGAAAGAGGCTTATTACAGAATAAGAATGGCAATGGGGAGGGTGTCGGCAGCTGAGATGGTGTTAGTGTGAAATATATTTTTGAGTACAGTTGATAGGATTTTCTGTCTTTGCTTCCTTATCTTCCCCTCTCTGCCTTCTTGCTTCCTTCCACAAGCACTGAATAGCAGGGCACTGGTACTGGGGACCCTAAGATAATTACGATCCATTTCCTGACCTTAGCACAATCGAGACAGTGGTGGGAAGGGGGTTAAAGTGGAGAGAGAGTGCAAGAGCAGACTTGTAAATGAGGCTGTGCGCCAGGTGCTAACTGTGACATGATGATATGTACACCATAGATGGGAGAGTCCACTGGGGTAGACAATCAGGAGGGCGGGGTCTGGAAACGCTTCATAGCAAAGATACTGTATGAGCTGAGTTTTGAAAGACGAGTAGGTGTTTGTTTGCCTGGCAGAAGAAGCAGTGGCAAGGCAGCTGAAATATCCTGGCATTTTTTTTGAGGAACTGCAAGTCCTGCAGTTTTATAGGGTCTGAGATTGAGAAGTGTAGGTGGGTGAGGGGGTGGAAGGAAATGAGAAGCTAGATGAGAAATGCAGCTGAAAAGGCAGGCTGGCACTTGGACACTGAATGTCTCCTCTGCTCTGATAAGGAGTTTGGGCTTTGTCCCTTAGGCAAGTGAGAATCATTAATGGGACATACTAGTATAAATAAAGAAGCTCTTGACCAGGTTTTTATTTTTTTTAAGAAATGTCATAGTGTTAGCAGCATAGGGAATGGATTAGGAAAAAGGCAAAATAAGAGATATGTAGGAGATTTTAAAAAAAATTAGTAACTTAGTAACTTGAGTTATTTCAAAAGCAATTATTAAACTAGTTAATAATTGATCACAAATCACACAAGAATCATTTTTTACCTTCTTTTTCACATATTCATGTAATTCAAATGCAAACCAAAGTAACTTATTTTTGTGTCCATGTGTAGAATTAATTTATGGAAAAAGTGTAGTTTCTCTCAGCATTTTTAGAAAATTTGTGTAGCTGTGCAAGTCCCATGTTGGAACCTGCCAGCTAGGCAGTCTCTCAAGTCCCTTCAACACTCTGTGAGCTTGTGACTGAAATCAACACATAGCCCTTTCTCCCTTCACTGATGTTAGAGGGAGATCCAATTAAGATAGCATCTATGCTGCTATGATCAACTACAACCTTAATAAATTAGACCTCAGTGAGTCAAATGTGCTTTGAAGGGGCAGCAGCCGAACTCTACCCATGGCCTGCAGGGTTGAGGTATAGCATATGAATAGCATGTGGAGATACATGTCTTCTCTAATGATGCTGTGTTATCACTGAAAAGTAGAGAGAAAATGGACTCGAAGTAGGTTTGTCCTTTGGAAGTTCAACAGCATACTGATGTTACTGCACCTGATCTTTACACTCGTATACATTTTTTTAGTTTGCAAGTTACTTTTAGTAAGTCCCATATTAAGGAAAACATCTATAAAGCAGTCATTTTCGCTCATCATCTATGTTTCCATGACACCAAATTCTTTACACTTTGGTGAATACCAAGTGATAAGACAAGATCAATGCAAACAGCAACTTGGTCCTCGAACAGCCAATTTGCGATCACTGAAATCTCCATGTTTATAATTCTCATATGCTGGGTGAGGCACGTGTGAAAAGTGGAGCACAGCAGACTCTCTGAGCACCTGCTTTGTTCTAAGTTCAATTTGGACAATTTCAGAAGAGGCAGGAGAGAATGTTAATGGAAATTTGAGTTGCACAATCCTAAGCCATAAGGCACAACTCTAGGTAACTCAAAAGCAAGTGCTGCTGGAAAATCGGCCAATGCAAGTCAGGATCAGATCTATTGGGAGAAAGGACCAATCTTGAGTCTAGAAGGTAGCTTCCCCAAGCATGATTGAGGCGGTCACCAAAATATGATCAATTTTTACTTGTCCACGGGATGGAAAGGGCTGCTGGTTTTCTCCTACACAAATATGTATGTTCTTCTTGAAAGACCCAGGACACATGTTGTTATTTCTACATTCCAATCTAACAAGAAGAAACAAATTCTGTTTTGTCACGACAGGTAGGCACTCTCTAAATGTTAAGTGAGTAAATGAATGTCATCTTGAAAAAGATAAACAGACATATCTGCTCAGATATCTTTAACTTCACTTTTATACATGTATTGGACATTTAAATCTGAATACAGACTTACCAATTTGTACTGTGTTAAACTTTATCTTTTTCTGATTCCATTTTAGTTCTCTTTCTTCTTTTAAATGTTTCCCTTTTTCCTAAACACTGTTGCCAGACAGTTATCATATTCAGATGTGTAACTGAAGATTTTTATTTCCATTTGCATTCTCTGGTCAGTCTTGAGATGCGTGTCTGCTTTGCTGTGATTAGTATGGAGAAGAAGCAGCTGTGAACAGGGAAGTGCTGGCAATGAGAATTTTGCTTTTTTTTTTTTTTTTCCTGCTGTTGGTAGAAATTGTGTAAATAACAGGTGTCAATCATTATAAGTGTGTGAGCATGTTATTTTTATCACTATGAGGGCCAGCTCCAGCCTCTTGATACTCATCTGAACTCAGAAAAGTCAGCTGTACTCAGAAGCCCTGAAAGTAGATTTGTCCTATATGATTCTGTTCTGCCCTTCAATTGCTTCCGTATGCAAAAATTACCCTCCTTAAGCACTTCTGCCAACCTTTGCCATACATCTCATAAATATAAACATACTTTTGGCTTTGACATAATGCAAAACTTCCCTTTAAAATGAAAACAGACTATTGGCATTTAACACCTACAATTGTAAGTAGTAGATGAGGTCATTTCAGTCATGGAAAACCCAAACCCTCTGTCGCTAATCTCCCACCCAGCCCCCAAAATGCTGCATGCTGAGTTGAGACACTTTCGCATTCCAAAGATACATTTGAAGCATTGCTATGCTAGTGGCAACGCACCGTTAGCAACATGTGAGATACTAAAACCCTTATTAATTATTTTAATATAAAGTGACTAATTATGTGGAATGGGAAATCCTGGTGCATGAATGCGCAGAAAAGCAGAGCGGTGCTCCATGCATGACTCCGCTCTGCACACTCAGAGTTCAGGTGGCGTAGCAAATTACTCTCTCTCCGATCATTTAGGTCATCAGAATCCACTTGCTGTGAGTGCATAGCCTTTTAATTTAGCAGTGCAGCTTCTCTACCTAAAACAGCATGAAGCAAGCAAACTATGACTATAAAGAAAACAATGTGCTGATTGCTGTAGTCCCTTCAGTGTGTTTTGCTGAACCATCACATAAGAGTGGAAAGGAATATGGCTACTAGGTATCATTGGGCAAGTAGAGAGATGGATTTGGAAAGTGATATAATGATAATTCCCAGCTTATTAAAGATAGAATGGATAGATGTATACTTTATAATCTCTGATAGCTAATTCCGGGAGAAATTGTGTTTTTAATTTAGATTTTAAATTACTTGCCACCAGTGGCACATTTTGTTCATTTGTGTGTAACCACCTTTTATTCTTAGCAGCACCGCACTACCAAAGCATTCAATAAATGTTTTACTTGATTTGAAAGCATTATCTAAAATATAGTTCTCTAGTTAATTATATATCTCCTATTTTCAGTGGTTACTGAGAGCACAGATGACATCTTTTGTGTCATCTTTCAGGCTTATCAAAGTGCTTTGCACATAGTAGGCTCATAACATATTTTTGAATTGAATTTTATTGTATTAAAATCAAAAGAGTTTTTGTTTCCAATAGGTTTAGTTAAATAAGTGACTTTAATATGATCTAGGTTTTTAAAATTTTTTTTTTTACTTTTTTGACAGATATATAAATTCCATTAATTGACTGGGATTTAGAGTTAAACTTGATATTTGCCCTCCCCCATCTAATACAAAACAAGTTCTGTTTGCTCTACCACCAAATGTAGACTGATTTTTTCCCTATCCGAATTCAATTCCTACTACCGTGGTCTGAGCCACCTTGACACTCTCCCTGAAAACGGCAATAGCCTTCTCACTGGTCCATCTCACCACTCCTGACCTCCTGCAATCTATGCCTTACGCAGAAGGTAGAATAACCTTAAAAGAAAACAGGGAATTTCACTCTCCATCTTAGCATTCTCCACTAGCTTCTGCTGTAACTCAGAATCATATCTGAGTTCTTTAGCAAGACCCCAAAGCCCTACCTCATTTGGCACATTCTTGTTTCTCCTTGGTCACCTTTTTGCTCACCTCCGGGGTCACTGTGCCATGGATGCATTAGCTTTCATTTAACTCTTCAAATCTTCTAAGCTTGCTCCTACTTGGAGGACTTGGAATTTGCTCCTCCTTGAGCCTGGAGTGCTCCTCCTTCAGATCCTCGCATGGCTAGATCCTTGGTGAAATTCAGGTCTCCTCTCAGGTCACCTCCACAGAGTGGCCTTGCTGCTCTCTGAGATGGGCCATCCCATCATCCACTCATTGTCCTGTCACTGTGTTTCCTTTTCTTCAGAGCACCCATCCCCATATGATATTTATTATTGTACTAGAGGCCCGGTACATGAAATTTGTTCATGGGGGCGGGGGGGGGGGGCGGTGTCCCTCAGCCCAGCCTGCACCCTCTCCAATCTGGGACCCCTCGGGGGATGTCTGACTGCCGGTTTAGGCCTGGAGTAGGCAGTCAGACATCCCTCTCAAAATCTGGGACTGCTGGCTCCCAACCACTCACCTGCTTGCCTGCCTGATTGCCCCTAATCACTTCTGCCTGTAAGCCTGATCACTCCCTAACCTCTCCCCTGCCAGCCTGATCGACACCTAACTGCTCCCCAGCCAACCCAGTTGCCCCCAACTTCCCTCCCCTGCTGGCTCGGTCACCCCTAACTGCCCTCCCCTGCAGGCCTGGTAACCCCTAACTGCCCTCTCCTTCAGACCTGGTCCCCCCCAACTGCCCTCCCTCCCCTGCAGGCCTAATTGCCCACAACTGCCCTCCCCTGCCAGCCATCTTGTGACCACATGGGGGCGGCCATCTTGTGTGAGGGCATGATGGTCATTTTGCATATTACCTCTTTATTATATAGGATTTGTTCATTTTCTTTCCCCTTCAATTAGAATTTAAATTTCATGTAAGTGAAGACTTTGTTGATCTTGTTTGTACTGGCATATAGAAACATTAAACAAAAATTTGACTAATAAATGAATAAATGTGGATATTTGGAGAGCAGATTTGACTAGTAAGAAAATATAATAAAAGCACACTATTTTTGGTAGTTACCTTTAAATGGAACATGCTGTAATGATCATGGATTTAGAAGGAATTCTCAGTTGTTTTCCTTAGATGTGATGGGAATCATCCTATTGATTAAAACTTCCAGCCCTAGTCAGTTTGGCTCAGTGAATAGAGTGCTGGTCTGTCAAGCGCACATGCCCAGGTTCCAGGCTTGATTCCCAGTAGGGGGTGTGCACGGAGGCAGCCAATCAATGATTCTCCCTCATCATTGATGTTTCTATCTCTCTTCCCCTCTCTCTTCCTCTCCAAAATTAAAAAAAGTGATATATATATACCAAAAAAACTTCCAAAATATACTTCTGAAGACTTTTATGTATTCTGAGATATATAGAAAAGTTTTGAGAGTTTTGGCTTTGAGTTTCCATGTATACAGTCCTATTTTGCAGCCTAGAAAAAAAGGAATGAGACCAACTGCTCTCTGAATTAGTTTGTTTTAAAATACGTTAGTGAATGATCCAGATTTAAAGCTGAAGAATATATTAATGACTATATATATTAAGGTATTTACATATTTAAATTATATATATTTACTTTCATATACAGGGTATAGGAAAAGTAGGTTTACAGTTGTTTGTATGGAAATTAACACAGTAATTATAAATAATAATATAAAAATAAACTCTGTGTGTTGTGGACTTACAACTGTAAACCTACTTTTACACCAACCTGTATATATTTTCCTTATTATCTTGAAGAAATGATCATAAACAGATTAAAATTCAGCAAGTAAAGGTATAGAGCAGTATGTTTTAGTAATATATGAATTGTGTTATCTTTTTACCCATTTAGTAGCCTAAAGCATTCTAAAATATTTTATGCCAGATTTATGTATTATGGTAGATAGTTACATGCATATTGTAGTTTGGGTTTAAATATGTTTTACAGAATAAGAAAATATAAAGCCTTCCTTTCTACATCTCCCCATCCCAATATATCTCCGTACTGTGTACTACACTGTCTGAAATTGCACCATTGCAGTGTTATTATATTGGGCTTGTTTTATTATTTTAAGCTCTCCATTGAAAATGCAACTTCTTTCTCTTCTGAAGTAGTTTTCTGAGTTCTGGGATCCCAACCTTAAATTTTGAGGAAAGTTAACAGAGAGCTAGAGAGCCGAATGGTATTTATTGCAATGTGGGACAGCGCCAGGCCGTGGGCCACACGTGGCAGGACTGAGTGCTAACTACCTTCAGGGGGTAAGCTGGGTGTGGAAAAGTTTGGTCAGCAGCTGCTGAGGCCAAATTCACTACCTTGCAATTGTGCCTTAGGCAGGCCCTGTCATCACTGTTCTTTTGATGCTAAGCCCAGATCTGATTAATGCTGAGTACCTTATGGTTCTTACATTTTATGATCCTACTCATGTATCCCACTATCATCTTCCCCTTCTTAACTACAGTCCCACACTGGTGACCCATTGTCATCTTATCTACTATGCCTCCTAATCCTTTTTCTCCACAGTCATACATCTGGTCCTATTTCACCTTGTAATTGGGGAGCCCTTTTATCTGAGGCACCAGAGTTTTTTTCTTTTATATATTTTTAAAAATGAAAAGACCTTCATAGATGAGTCTGTCAGTATAATTTCTGCTTATTATAAACAGAACTGCCAACCACAATGAAACATCCATGTAAGAACTTAAAGATCAGA
This sequence comes from Myotis daubentonii, assembly GCF_963259705.1. Lineage (NCBI taxonomy): Eukaryota > Metazoa > Chordata > Mammalia > Chiroptera > Vespertilionidae > Myotis > Myotis daubentonii. The sequence continues at coordinate 195,726,456 of NC_081840.1, forward strand.
GTTTGAAAGTGGGCAGTAATATATTCAACCAGTTTTTGAATGCTGGGGATTGGCATCAGGGACACAGCAGATGACAGTAGAAACAATGGTGCAGGGATGAACAGTGAGAAGCAGCAGACAGCTCATGTAAGGTATCTGATAAGAGAAACCCAAGCAGGTGGCAAGTGAAGAAAAGGCAGAAGACCATATTCACTTTCATCCATCTCCCATTAAAAATCAAAAACCAAAAAACAAACAAATAAAAAAAAAGATTAAAGAGGAGAGAGCTAAGACCTTACTTAAAAAAAAAAAAAGAGTGAGCTTGAGATGCAAAAGTAAACTCCTTCCTGGCCTCATTAATTCCATTCTACCAACTTCACAGTATTTATTTCTACCAAATTAATCTTTCTAAGTCACAACTATGAATATGGCTCTCGCTTGCTTACAATGCTCCTGCGTGCATATGTGCAAGTGCTTACTCTTACATCACAAACACACACACACACACACACACACACACACACACACACACACACACACACACCCTAGCATTTTACTTAATAATTTCCTTTCCATTGGGTGTTACTGGTCTTGTTGGAAAAACTTCTCTACTTGTTCTTCTCAGGTTGTTATCAGACTGTGAACTCTATAAGGTAGAAATTCCTTAATATTCTTCATTTTATTGCCAGTGCAAAGTCTAGTGTCTGGCTCACAGTAGAATAAGAGTGCTTAACTCTTTACTGCTTCTAAGCTTTGGCTCATTCAGTCCTCTGTTTAGAATACTTTTAATCATTTATCTGTAGATAGCATAATTATACCAATATTTCCAAACCCATTTCAGTTAGCTTTTTGTGATTCTACCCAAATGAATATATTTTGAGTGAATCCTGAAAAATGATTAGTCTTCTCTAATCATTTCTTTGTCACTTAAAACATGTTTTAGTGCCTGCATCTGCATTCTATCTTATGGTATAGTTATTCCTATTATTGTCTTTCTGCCTAGGAGACTAAGTCTTTGAAAGCTAAAGTCTATTTCTTACTGTTGATATCTAATATAGTTCTTTGTACAGACAAATGTGCTCAGTATTTTTCATAATGAACCAATAAATTGACCAATACAGAAATAGGGAGAAGAAACTCTCAATTTAAATAAATTATTGTGGCCCTGGCTGGCATTCTCAGTGGTTAGAGCACTGGCCTGTGTACCAAAGGGTCATGGATTGGATTTCTGGTCAAGGCCATGTACTGTAACTGGGTTGGAGTTCCATCCCAGCCCCCAACACCCTACCCTCCCTTTGGAGTACATACAGGAAGCAAATAATGTGTCTCTTTCACATAGATGTTTCTCTCATTCCTCACTCTCTCTCTCCCTCTCTCCTCTCTCTTCCACCCTCTCTAAAAATCAATGGAAAAAATATCCTCACTCCTCAGGTCAGGACTAAAAAAAATTAAAAAGAAATAAAAATGAAATAAATAAATTATTGTGTTCTGAAACCACTCTGATTTTTTAAAAAAAATTGGATTTGCTTATCTATAACCTAGTAATTAAGGCTTCTAAAGAAATAAATATATTTGAGAACTCTACTACTTATTTATACATAATTAGTTATTGAAGATGATTTTTATATCTTCCAAAATAAAAGACTGTGATTCAGTTCTCAGTTGTCATCCTGGGATAAAATATTGTTCCTGTTAAAGATAAAACACTATAAAATGATCACTCTTGAATTAAGACAAAAAGCTAACTAAAACAAGACACTGGAGAGATGCTACTCAGTTTAATACATATGAAAATATATTTCACACTGTTTTGTAAGTTTTTGGAACACTGTTTAATTTGGTAAGCTGATAAAGAACTTATAATTTAAAACAAAACAAAAACATCAAATCTGTACTTTAAAACATTAACTTCTAAGGACTCCAGGTAGTGGACTCAATAACAGAGTGGGAGGACCAACATGGACATTGTCAGAAAATTTTATGCTAATGCCATGCGGAGACAGAGCACCATTCGGGAACAGTGATAGAACTGAACTCTAAGATCCACAAACCAATCTGTGCTGCCATCATCTTGTCAAGACAAGACAGTAGTCCTCCTCCTCAGGGTGTGTTTTTGTTTTTCTTTACACCAGTGTTTCTCTGTACTGCTGTTTCCCAGTGTTTCTCAGCCTGTGAAACATCTGTGACCGTGCCAGGACTGGCAGAGAGATGGCATTTGGATAAAGGAAAACTGAGAAAGGAGATGACAACCAGCAGGTACAAAGGCCTGCGAGAAGATACACATACATTCAGAGACAGCTCGGCCCTCCCTTCTCACTGCATGGTGGTTATCACCACTGCCATTGTCTACATTGCACCCTCCACCTTCTTGGTAAAAATAAAAATAAAAAAAAAAGAGTATGAGGAAATCCAGAATGTCAATAAAACAAACTGTCTTAATATACTTCTTAGTGAGAATATTAGTCCCATGAGTAATAAAAAAACCCCCCAAAAAACCTAAACAAATCTTCTAATTTAAAACAAAACAAAAATAGGATGGGAAGAGATCAACCAAAGGACTTGTATGCATAACCCATGGATGCAGACAATAGTGTGGTGAAGGCCTAGGGCAGGGGGGCAGGGGTGGGGTCAATGGGGAAAAAAAGTGACATATGTAATACTTTCAACAATAAATATTTTTTAAAAATTAAAACAAAAACAACTTAGTACTTGCTATTATTAATTAAGAAATATAAAAATCATGAACTTCTAAGGACTCCAAATAATGGATTTGGAAAATATAAGATGGAAATCCCGACTTCAGGTGGTACTTACTACTATCTTTTCTGAAGATAGCTATTTTATATCTGGGTATCTCTCTTCCTTTTTGGAAAATAAAAGCTTTGAAATGAATGAATGCAATCTTACTAAGTATTTTTGAGTTCTTTAGAAAAATGAACACATGAACTTAATGAGTAAATGGCACATGAACTTAATGAGTAACTACATTTGAGTGGACACATTTTAGAAGTTCTTTGCATCTAAATATTTTCTCAAAGTATGTCAGGTGATAATTGAAGAGGCAGTGCCTATTTGTTGTGTTTATCTTTATGCTTTTAAAAATGTACGAATTTTATTAATCCCAAGGTAATTTTGTTGTGTGAAGTTTAGGATATACTCTATATGTCAGGGGAAGGTTTTAACATCTGCTTTCTCATCCAGCACTAGATATATAGATATTAAACTAGCGATGATAAAATAAATGTTTTCATTATATGTATGAATTGATCGGTCTTTCAAAATACAAATATCTGGGTGCCCCTCTTTGACCAAAGAGGACTGTTTAATATACATTCTCTACTGGCTCAAAGTTTTAAGCCATTGAATGTAGATGCCTGGATACTACGCATTTGCTGTGCCAATCCTTGCTCTTTCTTTTACAAAGTCTCTTTTCAACAGTTTTAGGAAGATTAAGTGACTTGCTCCAGGTACTACAGTTGATTTGTTTTCAGAGTCCGTCTGCAATCTGTGTCTACTGACTTCTAATCCAGGGCTTTTTGGACTACATCCTTTTCTTCCTACTTTGTAAAAGAGAATATATACTATTTTCTGGTGAAAGACCCAAAATATTAAACATTTCTCCAGAGAAATGTCAGGTTCTTAAAAATTAAACTTTGCCAGTAAAATCTGAAGCTCTTTCTTTTTTGTTGCCAATATTTGTTTTGTTGGCAGGAGCTCTGTTTTCATCCAAAATGTCTGGAAATTTCATTCATTTTGAACCACGTAAAATAGTATATAAATTGTGTGCTTTCAGCTTGCAAGAAACCAAGACAGGCTTAGGGTACTTCAGATGTCGGGGCGAGTCGGGCAAACAAGGTGAGTGGTGAGATAGCATTCAGAGAACAGACCCTTTGAAACTGGTTTTCTTGAGGAAACTCACAGAGACTGGAGCCACTGTTGTCTACTGTTGACAGTCACCTTCAAGGACAGCAACCCAGACCTGTCATTGCCAGAAGTCTGAGGTGGGCTTGTATCTGTTAAATGTCCTGATTAGGAGAGATCACCACTCCCTTCCATTGCTTGCACGATCAAGGGCTGGGATGCAATCTCAACAAATGGCAAACCCTGGTCTTCAGCCCTATTCCATCACTGCAGTGGGGGAGACCCAGACCCTCTCTTGATGTTATCAGGGAGGTTGTGTTCCAGCATTCCTGTCACAGCTTTTCGGCACTAGTGAGTGCACTAAGTTCCTGGTAGGCCACATCCACATTCTACCAGGATTAATTGGTTTAGGCACTCAGCTGGAGCTAGGTTCCATGGGGCTCTGGGAGCCCTGCCTGAAGCTGAATGGGCAGTTTAATCCTGATCCCTCATGCAAGTAAGAACAGAAAATGCGTCTGAGGTTACCAAGCTAGGTCTCATCAGTCCAACCTTGTTTAGGTAGAGCAGAAAGTTTGGAGATGAAAGGGCAAGTCCAATGGCCATCCTCAACTTGAGTGTTCGTAATGACACAGGCAAATATGTGATTCAGATTATTTGTGTGTTCGGAATATAAAGTTTCCGAGAGAATTTTCTTTTTTGAAAGGTCATCCTGATAACCTTTCGATATCCTTAAATTACCTTTATCAAGATTGTACAGAACAAGGACTAAAGATGATTCTTAGACTGATAATTCTCTTATCTGTAAAAAGGATTTTTTTTCATATGAGTTAATTACAGTCTCTCAGAAAATATGTTTTGAGGTGTTTAAAATAACTGTCCCTTCCAAATCATCCAAATCTACTCCTAGGCACAGTTTAATTAATTTTAGTTTATACACGGCTGGAGGTGGAATTACTTAGATCACTCAAGTCTCCACAGTCAGCCATGTCTTTCAGTAGCTGCTGATTAGGACGTCAGGTCCTGGTAAAACCATCCATTTTAGCCATTGTCATGATTGCTGTAGGTTACATCAGCCTAACAGTGGTTATCCTGACTGAAATAATGGATTGATTGCGGAAATTCATTTATTTCATACGTAAAGACAGGACTTTAAGTGATGTAAACAGAAGAGGGGTTAACATTCCAGGCTAAGGTAAAATTGAAGCAATCATGATAAAAAAAACTTTCAATTTAGAAATGAATACCTTTTTCTGTTCTATTGTCACATTTCTGTTGGAATATAATATAATGTAATACCTATCCATCTATCTATAGTGTCTTTAATTTGAAATTGTTTTTGGTACTTTTTTTGTTTTGTTTTCTGGTACTGTTTTTAATGCTATTATTGTAGCATTAAAATGCTTGAATTCTGGGGCTTTTGTCAATAATGAGTTCAATACAATTTCAATATTTAATAACATTTACATTTACAATATACTTGTCAAAGTGAACTTTTGAGAGAGGGCCTGGTGCTCCCCCACTATAGCCAATAAATGTTTTGTTATACAATCTAGAATTGTAAAATGACTCCAATGGCAGAAAGAAATTGTAGTTGAAAGTTTTGTCTTCCAATTGTGTTAATCTCCTTCAGAAGAAGGCAAGGCTACTGTAAAAAAGCACATCATGGAATAGATTTTCATTTTTATGATTCCCAGTTCAATGCATTGGGCTTCAAGTTATTTTATAAATTAAAATTAACATTTAATAGTCTAATGAATAGACCAGATTGATGTATTGTTTTATTTAGTTCAAATTAAACTTCTCTTGTTGAATGAATGTTAGAGTAAAAAACTGAAGTTTTAACTATAAAAAATAGTGTAAGATTTTGAATCTATATCATTTAACTTTCCTTTCCTAATAGAAATTGTCATGCGTGTTGGAAGAGACAAAAATAGGAAAATATTGTCTATTGCTTTTGGTTCAGTATTATCACCTTTTGAGATGTTATAAAATTCTCAACCTTTAGAATTAGACACTTTAGTGACAAATGTTATCATGAGATCCGGATATGGATTTTTATAAGTGCTTAACTTATTGGTATTATAATAATATTTCTGTACATATATCAAGAAACAAAAAATTGTCACCAAGGAAAGGTTAAAGATAAATGTTTTTGTGGTTTGATATTCTTGAAAGAACAAATGGACACGCCATGTTATAGTCTGCTCCTTTAGCACATTATCCTTTTGGCATTATTACTAACCATATGGTCTTTATAATTGCTAAGTATGTTGATCATTTTATGATTCTTTCTACTAAGAAGGTTTATTGATTCTTCTTTAGCATGAAAAAAAGAGACTCAAGCTAGACAAATGAGAGTGTTTTGCTTAAGATGACAATACCTTATTTTATTCCAGAGCCTATTAAACACACACACACACACACACACACACACACACACACACACACACTTTTCATGGGGAAAAAAGAAGCTTCTGAGCTCAAATAATTTTGAGAAAGATGAAACCAAATTGTGTTTATAAAGTTTATTTTTGCAGGATGTCTTTGAGTTTTTTCTATGCTCATGTAAACTGTGAATCACCAGTGGGGATTGTCTCTCTTTCAATTTATTTTATAATCCTGCCCATCACCACAAAATATTTGTTGGTAATCGTGTTCTGAACAACATCACTTAAGGAAATATTTGTTAAGTTTAAGAAGTAAAGGGACTTGAGTGGATTTTCTTATATTTTTAATGAATGACTCATTTAATAAAAGTTTGCTTTGTATGCTTCTCACAAGCTAGACAAAATGTTAAATGCTGGTACATTAGTGTTCTTTGCTGTCATAACAAATGACAACAAACTTAGAGGTTTAAAGCCATACAAATTTGTTATCATACAGTTCTGCAGCCCAGAGCCTGACATGGGTCTCCCTACACTAAAATCAAGGTGTTGACAATATTGCCTTCCTTGCTGGAAGCTCTTGGGGAAAATGTCCCTTGTTCACTTCAGTTGTTGGAAGAATTCAGTCCTTGCAGTTGTAGGACTGAGATTGCCATTTTCTTGCTGGCTATCAGTTGAGGGCTGTTCTCAGCTTCTTGAGTCTTCCTACATTCCTTAGCTGCCTTTTGTGTTGGAATATCTCTATCACAGCTTTCTGAATCAGGAAAGGTTCTCCACTTTTAAGGACTCATGTAATTAAATTGGACTAACCTACTTAACCCACAATAATCACATCTGTAAACTCCCTTTTGCTATGTAAAATAACATATTAATAGATTCCAGCTATTATTCTGCCTACCACAGTTGGAAACAATATTGAATGGGATTCAGATCCTTCCCTCCAGTGAGTGGGGTGCCATGCTACCTAATCTCATAAAGCAAACATTAATCAATCAATTAATATTATATTTAAGAAATTTATCATGAGATCCAAATACTACATTACTCACAAAATTCCTCACTATTAGAATACTTGAGAAACTGATTAAATTATCTCTCTTTCCTGCACTCTCTCCTCTCTCTCTCCCTCTTCTCCTTCCTCCTCCTCTCTCTCATTCTGATAGTCTAATACAGTAAACCCTCAATATTGCAGACTTCGATTTAATAGACTTCAGGTTTCATGGACAAAATTTCCAGTCTATATGCCATATATTAAAATTAACACCCTGTTAATTTTAAAATGATTTTAACCAAGATTTGCTTATAATTAAATTAACAGGTTATTTTCTGTTATTAATTCACTGTTATTTTTAACAAATTTTAGCGAATGGGCCATATGTTGGGGGAAAAACAACACTGTAGTAATTTTGCTGACATAAATAAATATTGCATAATTACACCTATAGTCTACACATTCAAATCCAGGAGTCACCACTCATAAACAATGCTCGGGGAGGATTAGCACATGACCACACTGCACCCACCCTGCCTCTCTTGGTGACTGGTCTGTTGTCCCGTGGCATGACTTTCTGCAGCAGCGTTTGTTTTTTAATTCTCACAGGACGATATTTTTCCATTGATTTTAAGAGAGAGGGAAAGACAGTGAAATATCAATGTGAAAGAAACACATTGATTGGTTGTCTCCTGCACAAGCCCCGACTGGGGCAGGGAGGAACCTGCAACCAAGTTACATGCCCTTAACTGGACTCGAACCCAGGACCCTTTAGTCCGCAGGCAGACGCTCTATCCACTGAGCCAAACTGGCGAGGGCACTGCAGCAGTTTTAATGTGTGCAGGCCGATGTTTCCCTGTGCACCAAGCCACGCTCCACCCGTGGGCCTTTCTTTAGTCACAGTGACTGGTGAATGCACCCATTTTCTAGACCTATTCAGTATGTATTTAAGATTACAGAAATGCATATAGAAAACGTCTCATACATACATCATTTTAATTATACAAAATGTGTCTACATAAGTAAAAACAAGTAAACTCACTAATTTGTCAATTATTTTAACATACGCATTTGGAAAACCTACTTTATTTTATAATGGATTTTCTGCTTTAACAGATACCTCCTCACCCAAATTAGTCCGTCATATCGAAGTTTCACTGTACATGGGTTTGGACCCAGCATGTTTGAGGGTGAGGGGATGTCCTTATATATATAACACTCTATTCATAACCTTTGAATTACATCTTCTCTGTCCAGGTAATAGAGATAGGATGTAAAGACAGGTGCTGATACAATTGTATTGAAAATATACTACTTTCTACCTCAGTTCCTGCTTTTTGGAGTTAGACACGTCTCACTCTCCTGCTGCCAAATGCATTTTTGGTTTCTAGTCATTTACTTGCTCTTAGTTTCTTTTAATATGATGACTCTTTCAGTTCAAAGCAGTGGTGTGGCCTTTGGATAAAATTAAAGACTGCATTTCTCTCACCCTCCTCTTTATTTTAGTAATATTAACTTGCTAACTCTTTGAGTACTGGTTTTACATAAAATAGGGTGAAAACTTTTCTTTGAACGTGTGTTTTATTGACTAGAATGAATTCTTTCTCTAGTCAGATCTAGTTTCCACTTTCCCTGGGAAACACTGCATAGATATGCCAACTTCTCTTTCTTTTGGTTGGCCTTTCTAAACTACGCAGGCCATCTCCCTGGGGTTAGCACATTCTTCTCTCAGCTTTAGACATAGAAATTGGTTTAATTATCCTCCCTCGAGAATATCTCCTGGTCACTTTTATTAGAATTTGAGTTTCCCCTAGTGTGCGACCCACCCTTTTATAGATTATTCCTCAGGATGGTTTACTTCGACATACCATTAAGCCCAGTGGGTACTTATATAACCAACTTCTGATCATAGAGTGAATAATTCAGTCTCATTCTGTTCATGAATATAGCAGTCTCGATTAGGCAGGACTTTTTTCATGTCTTTCAAATAATGTGATCTCTCCAGCTTCCACCACTTTTGTTCTCTAGGGAAAAAATAAAAGCAGTCTTCTCTGTGACAGAGATCCATACATTGATGGATTTTTCTGAATCCCACGAGGTTAGTTATTGCTAATGAAAATGATAAGAAATATTGTTTCTGATAAGGAATAGACCAACTGTACTACAAATAAGTCCTCAATATTGGCAGTGTTTAAAATTAATGTTTTTAGAGAATGGGCAAGCTATATCTATTCCAGATATTCTCACCTAATACTGTTATTCATTTTGATTAGACCTATAATTCCTATGCAAGTTTTGGAAAGTATTTACCTGGAACACATAACCAAAGTGAATCTTGTTCAGTGGAGAAAATCAGCAAAGTTATCGTTATTTAAGAAACAACTACTTGCTATAATTACTGGCTTTTTGAAATCTATCCATTTGCTGGTAAATTATTATCCTATATAATAAAAGGCAAATCGACCGAACAGCAGAACGACTGGTCACTATGATGCACATTGACCACCAGGGGGCAGACACTCAATGCAGGAGCTGTCCCCTGGTGGTCAGTGCGCTCCCATAGGGGGAGCACTGCTCAGCCAGAAGCCAGGCTCATGGCTGGCAAGCTCAGCGGTGGTGGCAGGAGCCTCTCCCACTTCTGAGGCAGTGCTAAGGAGCAGCGAGCAGGCAGGCAATAAGGGGCAAAGGGTCCCAGACTGTGAGAGGGATGTTCAACTGTGAGAGGGCATAGGCGAGGCTGAGGGATGGCCCCCCCCCCCAAGTGCACGAATTTCTTGCACCAGGCTTTTAATGTTTCATATTTGGAAATCAAACTGGATAAATGCCCTCAACTTTCTTGCTTAATTCTGAACTATTTAAAGCTTCACTCTCTAGATATATTTAAAAATACCTTCTTTTTATTTTTGATAACTGATTGGCATCCTTAAGGAATATTTTTGACCAATTATTATGACTAAAGAGAACTTCCTTGTCTTCAGTGTATGTTATCAGAAACACTCCCTGCTCACTGGGTGCCAGCAACTCTAATTAGCTTCAGGGAAAGAGTCCTGGTGAGACTCTGGGGCTATGGAGAGGAAAGGAGGCATCTAGGTGATTAGATGACCTTATGAACAAGGAGCCCAGAAATATCAAATCCTGCTGCCCATCCCCAGGAAGAAATAGAACAAAAACAAATTTTCTAATTTGTCTTTCCCCTAAATTCCAATGCAGAAAAGTTGGTTAACTTTGAGTCAGGATAGTAAGAAGCTAGGAAAATTCCTTGGCAAGTGGAATAGGGAAACTGAGACATAGCTAAACAGCACTTTGCAGCCATCTAGTAAATCCTATCTTTCCTAAACCAAGGGCACTTATGAGTAAATGGTTTGCACTTCTCCTCCCCAACCAGAGGGTAAATAGCTTAAATCACCCTACTCAGGGAGACAACAGAAATCCTATTAATGACATTTGCCAACCACACCCAAGGACAGATGAAAAGAGAATACATCTCATTTCGGCACATCAGCATAAAACTAATGAATATTCTGTTGAGGTCCTCCCCTAAGACCTCCCCCAAACTTCAAGCCTTTAAAATCCCTCAAAACAAAGCTTCCAGTGTGAGCTCTCCCAGGAACACACCTGCACCTTTTGCACCTTCCTCTTCTTTCTCCCCGTCTCCTTTGCCAACAGGTTTGCATCTCCTAGTCTCTAAAGAATCTTATGAAGCTTGCCACCAGGGAAGAAATAGTCAGCGGCAGTTCATACTGGTTAGACCCCTGAACCTATCTCCAAATCCCCCTTTTTTTCTAACTTCTTAGTGAGCCAAAGCAGACTAGCCGAGGCTCATTTCCCCAGCCCTTTCTTGTTTCACTATCCCCAGCTTTAACAAACATCCTCTAAAAATACCATGGACTCGGCTTCGAATCCGCAACCTTTCAGTTGTCCAGTATACCGAAAGGTTGCGGGTTCAATTCCCAGTCAAAGCACATGAGGAAGGCAATCAATAGATGTTCTCTCTCTCTCTTTTTTTAAAATATATTTTATTGATTTTTTACAGAGAGGAAGGGAGAGGGACAGAGAGTCAGAAACATCGATGAGAGAGAAACATCGACCAGCCGCCTCCTGCACACCTCCCACTGGGGATGTGCCCACAACCAAGGTACATGCCCTTGACCGGAATCGAACCTGGGACCCTTCAGTCCGCAGGCCAACCCTCTATCCACTGAGCCAAACTGGTCTGGCAGATATTCTCTCTTACATCAGTGTTCCTCTCTCCTTTTCCCTCCCTCCCCCTTTCTAAAATCAATAAGCATATCCTTTGGTGAGGATGGAAAAATTAAAAAGAAGTAAAATATAAAAACAGATCACCTGGCCTTGTATTGTGAAATCTTTCCTGCACTGAGTCACTACCAGCCAGCCCCAGATTTGCTAATGGCCAGAGCCCTTTCCTGTAATAACTTGAACTGGATCACTGGAACACTACTTTTTACTAAGGTAGATATTTTCAGACCGAAGTAATGGGATAATGCCTGCTTTATTTTACACCTCCTTCCCCCATTCTCTCCATATAACATGGGTCTCAGATCTTGCCACATTTTGAGAGGAATTAGCTTGATGTGCAGGCAGGGCAGGGGTCTGGTGGAAAACACAGGCAGGTGGAACACAGGCAGAGGCAGACACAGCAGTTTGAGCAAGCCTAACCACAGAAACCAACCATGCAGGAATAGCAAAATGATTTTAGACTCAATGCAGGAGGCATGTGAAACTAGGGAGGGTCTGCAACAATAAGGTGAACTGATGCAAAGAAACAGGGAAAGTTCAGGTCCCTTGCTGATCAAGAACAACTGAGGGAGTCAATCAGGTGAGGATACAGGTAGATATAGTGCAGGCTTGCAGCAAATATATACCCCTAGACTATAAGGCTTCAGGGGGGGCAGCCCATTATTGGGCCCTCTCTCCATACGGAATCTGCTTATAATACATTCTCCACACTTTTGCTTAAATCTTCTGGTCTATGGAGCTCATTCTTCAGCGTCTGGAGACATGAACCTGGGCAAAAACACTTCGGCCCACTGTTCCGGTTATCAATTTCACTGGGTAGAGGAAAAAGGCAACCCAGCTTATCTCCTTTCTGTGGGAACCCTCATTCAAGACCAAATTTGTCTGCATAAAAAGAAAGTAGAAAAATAACATTGATGAACAGAGGTGATGTCAGAGGAATGGCAGCGTGATAGATCCCTTGGCCTCTCCTCTTGAAATTTCAACAAGTTAACCAACTGTAATTCAATAAAGAATTCCCTACTCAGTACGGAGGAATGCCTGAAAGACCCACCCATTGAAACTTCTAAAGGTGGGCAACTGGGAATAAACAGGGAGACAAGAAGGGAGGAAAGCTCAGGTGACCCACAAACGCAGCCCTGCAGTAGGGAGCTAGATGTTTGGCCTGGAGGGGTGGGAGGGAGCCAGTGGTGGAAGGTGTTTCCTTCAGCCAGGAGGAACAGGTAGCTGCAGGGTGGTGTGTTTAGGGGCGGGGGGTAGTCTAGCACAGTGAGCAGAGCACACAGTGACTAAGCCAGCAGACACATGACAGAGCACAGGGGCTTCTGCCACACAGCTGTGCACTATTTGGTGGTGGTGTTTCAGACAGAGAAACAGAACCACAGAGCCCTAATGCCCCTGGGGCTGCCAAAACTCACCTCAGATAACTCTTGGTGTCCAGTTGAGGAGCACATTACCTTAAACCAAGAGCTATTACAGTAGAACCAGTTTCCGCTGTGACAGATCCCCAGGTCCAGCACTTAGGGCAGGACCCCATGGAGATCCAGGGTCACCATTACCATGAGGGCAAAACAAACCCCACCCCCAACAACGCAACTGTACTGTCTTAAGGAAGCCATGGAGGTCAGGTCTGGGAGATCACAGAGGTAAATATCTTCTAATTCAGTACCATCCACTGGAAACTAGTAGAAAGACCTCTTCAGAGAAAGCTGCTATAGAAGGGCCATTCATATAGACATAATTATATGCCTAGATAAAGGAGAACACCAAATACCATGAATAACCATGGTAATGAAGATGCTCAGAAAAAAAAAGAAAAATCCCCAGAAAGCAAACTGGAACACATGGAAATATGTGATATAAATGACAGAGATTTCAAGATTGTAGTCCTGAAAATACTCATTGAGGTGTAAAAAAATACAAACAGGCAATTCAATGCACTCAGAAAATCTATAATAATAAAATTGTAATATGCTAATTAGGACCAGATATGTTTCCGGATGACCTTCTGGACGAAGCTGGGGTTGTGAGGGAAGCCCACAGGCTGGAGGGAAGCCTGGGTCCCGGGTGCCAGAGGGAAGCTGGTACTGGCAGCCGGAGAAAGGAAGGCCTACTCTTGCATGAATTTCGTGCATTGGGCCTCTAGTAAATCAATAAATAAAATGAATACTTTACCAAAGAGATTGAAAATTTAAAAAAGAATCAATTATAAAACCTGGAAATGAAGCATGAAATTAAGGAGATTAGGAGTGAACTACTGAACATAGAAAACAGTCAACCAGTTGGAACAAAGAATTAGTGATATTGAAGATAGGAAAAAGAGAGAGAGCTGAGCATAAAGAAAAATGAAAGAGCCCTACAAAACTATCTGATTCCATCAGAAAAAGCAATATTAAAATAATAAACTTCTGGAAGAAGAATAGAGGGAACAGGGAATGGAAAGTCTATTCAAACAAATAGTGGATGAGAATTTCCAAAAATCTATGAAAAGAGCTAGATTCTCAAATACAAGAAGCAAACAGAACACTTAGTTACCTCAATCCAAAGAGGCCTTCTCCAAGGCACTTGGTATTAAATCTGTCAAAAATTAACGACAAAGAAACATTTCTCAAAGCAGTCAGGGAAAAGAAGGAAGTGATCTGCAAAGGAAAACCCATCAGAATATCATCTGACTTCTCAACAGAAACTCTATAAGCCAGAAGAAAGTGGAACCAAATATTCAAACATGTGAAACAAAAGGGGAAGAGACATTTATTCCTTGCAGCCAAAAATTGTGATAAAGCTTTGGTTTCTCAAGGACTCTCAGGTAACAACAGTTTTGGGAAGGGGGACATCAACACATGCTTGAAGAATCAGTTTTTTCTTAAAAATTGATGGCATTTAACGAAGAGGCAGCAGTATTCGGGTGAGGTGATTGTATAGGATCCAGAAGAAGAGGTGGAGGTGGTCTCAGAATGGGTAGTGGCCTGTGGAAGTGGTGATATATCAGAGGCAGGAGCATTGCCTAGAAGAAGCATGGAGGTAAGTATGCACTCAAAGTGGTAACAATGCCAAGTGGAAGAGTGTGTATCAGGCAGAAAAGGATGAACAGGTGGAAGGCAGCTTTTCTCTAACTCTGGGAAGCAGTGGTAGTAGATGCTGCTGGCACCTTTCTCAGCTTCTGTTTACTGGTTAGGACACACATCTCCCACTTATCTGATTTCAGCTCACAGATGCTCCCTTACTTGCAGAATTGCCCTCAGCCAAACATATTCCTCATTATTCCTAATATGCAGGTGCAGATGAACAGTAGTTCATAATCACAGGCAATTATTGCCCATATGGTAACTCCTTTCTTTTGCTTTCTGGAAGCAAATTCCTCATTTGTGTCACTGCAACTTCTACCCCTTGGTTCCCAGACCCATGTATTCTAATTACTAGGGACACATCACCACATAATTGCCATTGGTTGAAAGTATATACTAGATTCTGAGAGTAGCACCCCGTCCACTCTTTGTGAAAAGTGACATGGTCTGAGGCAAATGTGTATATAGATACCCGAGCAGTCTCAAATTGCTTAGCTTGTGATCAGTGGCTTAGAATAGGAAGATTGGAAGATTAGATACAAATGGATCCTGGGAAGAGGCATGTGGATGAAAATCCTATGAGTCGATACAAAGGGTGAGCATCTTTATAGCACATGCTAATGCCCACCAAAAAGGATCCACTGCAGAAGAGCCATTTAAGAACCCAGTGGACAAAATGTCTCAGCTAGTAGATATCAGCCAGCCTCTGTTCTTGGCCAGGCCAGTGCTTGTACACTATAGTGGCAGTGAAGCGAAGGGGACTATGCATAGGCCTAACAGCATGGGCTACCTCTCCTGAAGGCTGAATATTCAACCTGTCCACAGAAACAGATAACACTGAGCCCTCATTATGGCACAATTCCTTTTTAAAAAAATGTATTTTTATTGATTTCAGAAAGAAAGGGAGAGGGAAAGAGAGACAGAAACGTCAATGATGTGAGAGAATCATTGATCGGCTAGTTCCTGCAAGCCCCTGACTGAGGATCAAGTCTGCATCCCGGGCATGTGCCCTGACTGGTAATTGAACTATGACCTCCTGGTTCATAGGTTCGATGCTCAACCATTGAGCAACACAGGCTAGGCTGGTACCATTCCTTGAAGAGACCAGCTAGTGAATTGGTGTCAAGTGGTTTATAACAGACCTTCCACACTATGGAAATGTTTCTGACTAGGATTGACATGATCCAGATATGGATTTGCTTTTCTTTCCTGTAGTGCCTCTGTCCACAATACTATTTAAGGACTTATGGTGTCTGATCTAACAATGTGGGATTTTGTAGAACACTGTCTTGGACCAAGGGACTTATCTATACCGATAAAAGGGTAATATGCTAATTAGACCGGACATCTTCTGGACATCCTTTCAGATATGGTGGCAGGGGGCAAGGCAGAGGTGGTTAGGGGCAATCAGGCAGGCAGGCAGGCAGAGGTGGTTAGGGGCAATCAGGCAGGCAGGCAGGCAGAGGTGGTTGAAGGCGATCAGGCAGGCATGCAGAGTGGTTAGGGGCAATCAGGCAGGCAGGCAGGTGAGCTGTTAGGAGCCAGTGGTCCTGGATTGCGAGAGGGATGTCTGACTGCCGGTTTAGACCCAATCCTGCAGGGGTCCCGGATTGTAGAGGGTGCAGGCCAGGCTGAGGGACCTCTCCCCGCATCAGTGTACCAGGCCTCTAGTGTTATATAAAGAATTTATAGCAATGGACCCTGACCATGGCATCCATGGAGCACACCCCCAAAAGGTGCTGGCCTGACAGAATCAGTTTGGAGATGAGTTCTTGAGATGATACCTTTAGATTAAGGTATAATCTAAAGACTAATGTGTGGACTGTATATCCAATAGTTAAAATACATGGTTCCAGGAAACATGAGTGCGTACCTTTTCCCCTGGTGACTTATTTAGGGATTTGAGATTTTTATCCCTGCAACTTTAGACTCCATGGATCTTGAGATTCTGATTTATAGAAGGGCTCTCTTCTACTAGAGCAGTGGTTCTCAACCTTGGCTGCACATTAGAATCACCTGGGAATCTTTTTAAAATCCTGATTTCTGGGCCTCATCCTCCGGAAATTCTGTTTCTTTGTTATGGGGTGGGGCCACAACATTAGTAACAAAGAAACAGAATTTCCAGAGGATGAGGCCCAGAAATCAGATTCCCAGGTGATTCTAATGTGCAGCCAAGGTTGAGAACCACTGTACTAGAGGATACAGTAAGATTTCCACCAAACTTAACCATACAAATACTACTAGGTCTCTTTTCACAACTCAAGACAGTAAATAATAAACAAATACATGAAGTAAGCTACTTGCAGGGATCATTGATCCTGATCATGAGGAGGCCTAGTTGCTACTAGACACTGGGCATCTCTATCGCTGTAACTGAAAATGGGCAAGTAAAGGGAACATGGTCTGAAAAAGGTGTAATAACCAAGGGTCTCGGAGCCTTCAGGAATGGTAGTCAGGGTCATCACAAGGCTAAGCAGAGATGCTGACAAGCAGGAGGACCTGGAAGTGGTGTTTGATCTAACACCCTTTCTAGGTTCAGTTATGATTCCAGTTATGGGTTCAGGATCAGCTACAGCAGCAGGAGAGGCAGTTCATTCCAGTAACCCTTCTTTTATAAGTTTTCTCAGAAAATTAAACTAACCAGAATCCTAGAGAACTATGACCACATGGAGTACATTTAATGTGACAAACAAGTGGATCTGAGTCATGAAAGGAATGGGTGTTGCTGTTGCCTCACCCTGTTCCCTTTGCTATCACATATGCCCATCTTCCTGCTGCTCTGAATGTTGGCTAAGAACAACCCGTAGCCCTCCCTTTCTCCCAGGAATCATTATTGTCTAAACAGAAGCCACCTCCCGCAATATCTTGCAAGTAGACCTTGGCCAATGACTGTGGGACATGGGTGCTCAGAGGGCAGCTTCTTGCCTGACGGTTGGGCTACCTCAGTAGAACAATTCAAACTTTAGAACTTCACCGAAGGAAGCTAGTCTCCAGCTGAGACACTTCCTTGCTTAGTTTTTCCTCATGCTCTGTCCTGTTTTTCTTATTCCACTTCTCATAAAAGCACTCTCCCAAAACACCGCTAAAAAGAATCTTTAACTTGGGTTTTGCTTCTTTGGAGCACATCCTAGGAGAGCGGTGAAGTGCCTTCAGCAGGGAGGGAGGTGTTAACTCCAGTCATGATTGGAGGCAAACCAAAACAAATAACACACAAATGGGGTTGTCACATGGTTCCTGAGGAAAATTGTGTGTGAGCACATGAAGACAGCTGGAGCATTCCCAATGTAACTAGAAAAGTTTCTGTCAAGAATTAGAGAAAGTGAAGGTGAGAACAAGAATTAATAAAATGTACTGCTAATATGTCCCCATTTTATACCCAGGAGTTGAGGGCCTGGGAAATGTATTACGTTACCATATAAAACAGGCATTTCCTGACACTGGATTGTTTTTCATCTTCTATTCAGATAACAGCACCTCTCGCTATATGTGGGAAGTCATTGTGGTAATCCAAACATGGCTTATTATGCATAGATTCAACTAACAGAGTAAACGATTTGGAAGATATTTCTTCTGGGCTATGGCTAACTCTGATGAGTGATATCTACTCAATGTTGGAATTTACTTGCACAATAACTTTGTAAACACTACAAACTTGAGTCTTGTTTTGGAATAATTTTCCTATATTCTGCTGTTACATTTCTCTCCATCAACTCTTTTTCTATTTTATTTGAATCCCACTTTTTAAACTTGAAAATTACAATTCAACTTCTCTGAGATATCACTTGGTTGTGTGTGTGTATGTTTTTCCTTTTATCATTTACATATACACACATATACAGACAGACAGTCTCTGGGTTTATTTCCACCAAAGCTACTGACATTTATTTTGTATGGATTTTATTGTTGGAATCTTAGAGCAAATTTAATACCTTCAAGCACAAGTTCTAAGTGTACAACTCATTTTTTCCCCTTTTCAAATACCACCTACCCCTTTAAAAAACTGGGCAGAGTTTAAATAAATAAATGACCTAAATATCAATCAATAGCAAAATGCCAGTGCATTTTATCTTAGAAAACTGATCATAAGGATTTTTAAGGCTCTTAGTCTATCTTCATGCTTTCAGGCCAGTACTAAATCTAATGGTTGAGAGCCTAGGATTTAATCTCCTTTTAGTTTATCTTTAAACTAAAAATGATTACTTTATATTTTAGGATTAGTCTAGAAGCTAAAGATACCACAATTCTCTCAAAATCACTATCATTTCATAACTATATAGCAATCAGGAGATCCTTAACACCTAAAAAAGCTTGGATATATTTCTATTTATCAGAGCATTGATGTTTATCAGTTAGGACCCATAGACTGCTGAATCTAGGACTATCAGTCATTTTTAGGACTAGGAAATTTCTCTTATTGTAAATACTTCCAGATTTGCCCCTCAAAGTCGCTATGAGATTTGTTTATTTGGCTTAGGGCTTTGCTTCTCTGTGATTCATTTTAACAACCTGGATGTTGGGCTTGGAGGCCGAATTTGCTTGCATCCTTATCTGGGAGTATTTTGCACAGGGGGAAAATGGTATTTTCCTACTGGCTCCATTCTTCTTTCTTTATAAGACTTTAAATCAGAACAAATAAGATTCCTAAGGACAGTTTTCCCTCCCTACGACATAAGACTGGTCCAGTATTTCCCAAATTGTGTTCTGTGGAGATGTTAATAAATTATATGGTTTTCTTTGAATAGATGGTACTGTGGTTATTCTACACCACAGCAAAGAATTATAGTGCAATTAGAAGCTTTGAAAAAAATGTATCTTTGTACAAACTTTGTTTCTCAGATTTAAATAACCAATAAATAATTTTTGGAAGCACATCATATAATCTCATAAAAGCCACTGATTTTGGGGCTACTAGTTGGGAAACACTAGTTTAGTATAAAGTCAGAGTATTTACATTCCAAATCAAGGTCACATTCTACCTCTGTAATGTGTTTCACCTGTCCAGCCCTCATATAAGGACTTCCAACATGAATGTGAATATGACCACTGCAGATTCCTATACTAATTTTAAAATGAATACATACATATATATTCAGCACTAGAAATATAGAATTAAGGATAGTTGTATAGATTGAGGTATAGAATTAAGAGTAACTAACCTGTATTAGTTAAAATTCTTAGTTATAAGTTCCAGGAAAGCAGCTCAAACTTGCTTATCCAAGGCTATTTATCAGCTGATGAAATCTGGGCATGTCAGACATCAGAACGAGAGACATCAGACACTGTCAGTGCTCTGTCCAGCTTCCTCTCATCAGGGATTGCCTCTGCTTTGCTTCGTTTTCCCTTCTTTCAGACAGCTTTTTCCCATATGGAGTGAAAGGCAGTGAATGCTAGTAGCCCCCAATTCACATTCTTCAAACTCCATGATCTCAAGAGGAAGGACCCTTTCTTCTTGTTAAACAAACTAACAAAACCCCAGGAAAGAAATCTGTTTGGACTGTATAGATTATATAACAAACCTGAATCAACCACTCTTGCCAGGCCAATTGACAAAATGAATCTAGATCTGGATCATATGCCCACCTTTCATTTATTTATTTTTTTAAATATATTTTTTATTGATTTCAGAGAAAGGGAGAGGGAGAGAAAGATAGAAACATCAATGATAAGAACCATTGGTCAGCTGCCTCCTGCATGCTCACTACTCGGGATCGAGCACAGAACCCTGGCATGTGCTCTGACGGTAATAGAACCGTGACCTCTTGGTTCATAGGTCAACGCTCAACCACTGATCAATGCCGGCTGGGCATATGACCACCTTTTAATTAATTAATTAACTAACTAATTAATTTTTAAAAATATATTTTATTAATTTTTTTACAGAGAGGAAGGGAGAGGGATAGAGAGAAACATCGATGAGAGAGAAAAATCGATCAGCTGCCTCCTGCACACTCCCTACTGGGTATGTGCCCGCAACCAAGGTACATGCCCTTGACCGGAATCAAACTTGGGACACTTGAGTCCGCAGGCCAACACTCTATCCACTGAGCCAAACCGGTTAGGGCATATGCCAACCTTTTAAATCTGGAAGGTGGGTTATCAAATTCCTTTGAGGTGAAGGAATAGTTCCCAAAAGGAATGGAGATGAGACAGAAAGGGGAGGGGAGAAGTTCCTAAACTGGTAAAAATAAAATAGACATATTTATACCTTTTTACCCATACATAAACTTGCAACAATGCCCATAGCTAACATAAGACAATTTATTCATATGTAACTGAAAACACATTTACTCTCCTCCCTTGGAACACCACGTACAATCTTGTTCAGTACTGAATTTAGAATCTCTGGATAATGTTAAGTTTCCTTAATGAGGTCTGGATGTGCCACTTTGTGATCTGGCCATTTATGGGGAAAATGATAAGTAAAACTACCTTACACATATCCATTTCAAAATAAAAGCCAAGGACAAACACAATTAGACCTTCACTTCAGAAACAGGAAAAATGGAAAGCAATATGTGATGATAGGAACTTCAGAATACAGATTTTATTGTAGTAGATAATGGTCGCTAAATTATTTTTCCCCTAGCTGAAGAGTGAGCTCTACAAGAAAGCAGCCATAGTTATTATCTAAAAGTGAAAAGGGTCAGAGCCTGCTCACCCAAAGTCCTCCATGAGGACTCTTCAAAGGGAAATGAGGACGATTCCCCACTGTGCACAATGCCCCTTTGGGAGTTCTTTTCTTATGTATGGATTTGGGAAATTTTGAAATTGCTTTTGGGGATTAAGTCTTCAGAGGCTCTGATAGTCAGGCTATCCCAGGGGGCAAATATTTCACTAAGATAACTGATTGGTTGCCAATCAATTGGATTTTCTCCCTCCATCTACATTTACTTGCTAGTTGATATGTATTTTCATGGACTTAAATACAGTTGTGAGGCCTGATTAATGTCTTTAGCACACACGTTTTCTCTGGGCAACAGACCTGCATTTCAAACTTTTTAGAACCTCCACATGGGAAGTATAAATGTAATGAGGCCAAAACGGTGGGTCTTTACACATCTTAGTATCTGGCTCTGTGACTGAGGCTGAATACTCACATAAGTCATATCCATAAATCCAACTTTATTCCGAAGCTGACTCCTTACAACCACTTTACACTACCATCACCCAGGTTCCAGCCAGTATAGGTTCTTGCCTGGAATCCAAGGATCATATGCAAAAGTTTCAGACTAGCCTCCCACCTTTGCTCCTGTCCTAGTAATTTCATTACATAGCAGCTAACATAGATTTTGTTTAAAATCTACTATCGGATTAAGGAAAATATCCTGGTCTCACAAGCCTGTCTTCCAGTTATTTAAAGCAAAATTAGAAATCCTGACCATATCTTGCAGGACTCTATGTCTGAGCCAAGACCTTCTCTGAAACGTCATTCTCTCTGGTGGGCTTCACCTGGCTCTGCCCATCCCACCCACATTGCTTTTCTTGCTGCTCATCAAAGAACACTTCAAGGTCATGGTGCCTCAGGGCTTTTGTGCTGCTGTTTCCTTGGTTCTGTGTGTTTCAAGCTGTGAACATGACTCTCCTTGTCTTTCTAGTTGCCCCTCAAATGTCACCCTCTATTTCTTATGTTGTGTGTTTTTTTTTCATAGTGCTTATATTTACCTGATATTACATTTTTGTTTACTTAATTTCTGTAACACCACTAATGCTAGAATGTAATCTCTTTCACAATAAGGCTTTCTCTCTTTTGTGCGTTGTTTTCTAGAGAGGTGTCTGAAATATTTTATCTACCGTAACACATATAATTATAATACATATTATAGTGCATGCAATTATACACTTTATACAATGCATGAATAATTATTTTTATAGCTAGTAACCAATGCTTAACTTATGATCATTTAATGTTGACCTACATTTTTGGTTTTCTAGCAACAAGCTATCACAGGCTCTATTTTTAATCTTATTTCTTATTAAAATGGGGGTCAAGTACTGTTTTACGTGTCTTACATTCATTCATTCTTCCTCCTCAGCACCCCTACGAGGTAGGTAAAATAGTATTATCCTCATTTTAGAATAGAAAAGTGAGGCATAAAAGAATTCACTTACTTTCACCAAGTTCTAGGGCTAATTAAAGGCAGTGGCATTGTGGCTCCTGAGTCTGGGCACGTGACACTCTCCTGACACTTTGCCCTGGCTTCTTCCTCAGAGCAGAGAGCAGTGAGCAATGCTAAGTTGGGAGAGGAGTCTAGTGGAACAGTATCCCAGGGTGAATCTCAGGGAGGCTTTGCGTTGTGATCTGGGCCAGGAGTTTCAGACATCTTCACTTTCTTGGCACCATCAAGGATCCAGTTCTCACTTCTGTTTGAATTCCTTCTTCCTTGTTCTTGCTCACATGGAGTTTGAAATGATACGGGGAATCGAGCTCCTCTCATCATCCAAAGTCATAATTGACCTTCGGCAGTTTTGTGTTGTGGATCACAGACAGAAAAAAAAAAAGTCCTTTGTAGTGAATTCCCATTTTGTTTCCATTTCTGCTTTCAGTTTGGATTACCTCAGTTTTGGTTCTCAATTCTGTTTGTGCATTTGAATCACCTGGGGAGCTTTTAAAAATACTTGCCCCTACAACATAACAATTAACTAAAAATCTCTGAGGATGGAGCCATGGCAACCCTACTTTTTATAGTTCCCTTGGTAATTCTAATGAGCAACTAGGGTGGAGAACTATTGCCTTAGACCAGTGGTTCCCAACCTTGAGCATGTGTCAGTGTCACCCGGAGGGCTTATTAAACACCGACCGCTTGGCCCCACCTCCAGGATTTCTGACTCAGTAGGTCTGGGTGGGGCTGGAGAATTTCCTTTTCCAACACGTTTCCAGGTGATGCTGATACTATTGGATCCAGACCACACTTTGGGAACTCCTGCCTTAGAACAAAGCATGGTGCTTTTGCAGCACCTTATGGAGGATTTAGAAGCGCCAACTGCTCTGATACTTTGATATTTCCTACCAAGTTTCCGAAATTTCTGGCCTCCATAGGCACAGAACCTAAGCACCAGTATTCAACAGATGATGTTTTAACTATTTGTTCCAATTTTACTTAAGTTACAAAATAAACGTGTCAGTTAGGAAAAGCTAGGTGATGCTGTGATAACACACAATCTGAAACTCTTAATGGTCCAGAACAGCCAAGGTTTATTTCTTGCTTATGATTCCTGTCTACTTATGGACAGCTAGGAACTACTACTCATGTCTTCTGTCTCCACGCCAGGGCTTCTCAGCAGTGACACTGTTGATGTTTGGGCTGGATAAGTTTTGGTTGCCCAGAGTGGGAGGAGTCAGGGTTGTCCTCTGCGTAGTATAATATTTAGTGCAGACCTGGCTACTACTCACTGGATATAGGTAACAGCCACCCCACCCCTCTGAGTCATGCCAACCAAAGAGTGTCTTCAGGCATTGCCAGTGTCCCCTGAGGTGGCACAGGCAGGTTTGAGAACCACTGCTCTCCAAATGCTGCTGGTGTCAGGACAGAGGGAAAGAGCACAGGGAAAACCTCATGTTGTCCTTCAAACTCTACCCGGAGGTGATTCTCACCACCTCTGCTTATATTTGTTTGGCCAAAACATAGCCACATTTAACTTCCAGGAGGAAGGGACGTATAATTCTACCATGTTCTCTAGAGAAGAATAAGAAATATTAGAGTCCCCACTAGTAAATACTAAAATTATATTGTACATTTTGATGAAGAAATAAATATTTTTTTCTTAAAAATAGTATATTTTTGACAATGGATCACTGACTTTAATCATTAATAATTTCAGAAAGACACATTAAATATAACAACTATTTGAAGATCTTTGAAGAAATTTTAGAAAATAACTACTAAAGAACTAGTGATGATACACCTGTGAGATCAAAATTTACACAGCTCCTAGGGCAAGGGAAACTAAGGAGAAAATAAACAAATGGGACTCAAAATAAAAAACTTCTGCACAGCAAAAGAAACCATCAACAAAATGAAAAGGGAGCTCACTGCATCAGAGGACATATTTGCCAATGATACATCTGATAAAGGGTTACTTTCTAAAATATATAAAGAACTCATACAACTTAACAAAAGGAAGACAAACAACCCAATTAAACAATGGGCAAATGACCTAAGTAGGCACTTCTCCAAAGTGGACATACAGAAGGCCAAGAAACATATGAAAAAATGCTCAAAGTCACTGATCTTCGGAGATATGCAAAAAAAAAAAAATGACAATGAGGTATCACCTCACATCTGTCAGAATGGCTATCATCAAGAACTCAACAAAGGACAAGTTCTGGTGAGGATGTGGAGAAAAAGGAACCCTGTGCATTGCTGGTGGGAATGCAGACTGGTGCAGCCACTGTGGAAAACAGTATGGAGTTTCCTAAAAAAATTAAAAATGGAACTGCCATTTGACCCAGTGATCCCACTTCTAGGAATATATGCTAAGAAACCTGAAGCACCAATCAGAAAGGATATATGCACCCCTATGTTCATAGTAGCACAATTCACCATAGTGAAGATCTAGAAGCATCCCAAGTGCCCATCAGCAGATGAGCGAATAAAAAAACTGTGGTACATTTATACCATGGAATACTATGCAGCTGTACAAAACAGTATCTCTAACCCTTTGAGACAGCATGGAGGGACCTGGAGAGTATTATGCTAAGAAAATTTAAGCCTGTCAGAGAAAGATAAATATCACATGATCTCATTCATATGTGTAACCTAATGAATAAAATAACTGATGAATAAAACAGACCCAGAGGCATAAAAGCATGGAACAGACTGACAAATCTCAGAGGGAAAATTAGGGTAGGGGTGTAGGGAGAGATTAGCTGGAAACTTATATTCATATACATATAGCCCATGGACACAGACAGTAGCGTGGTGAAGGCCTGGGAGGGGTAGGTGTGGGTGGAGGGGGTGAATGAGAACATCTGCAATACTTTCAACAATAAAGATAAATTTAAAAAATTACAAAGAAATACTATATCGTTCTGAATACAGTGCTTAACATTCGAGGAACTGCCCTAAGACCTTAGGTCTAATCCTTTGAGGAAGGTGTCATTGCATACCTTGCATCCTTGAGCAATTTGAGGATCAGAGAGTTTGAGTGCATGACCACATTTATTGAGGTGGCAAGAAACAGAGTCTAGATTCAGATTCTGCAACTATCTACCCAGGTCTGTGTTCCCTTTATTGTGTTAAATCTTACCTTTGCATCCTCCACAACCAAGGAGTTTAGAGTTTATTTAGATATGACATATATGTAAAATTCTAGCAATGAGATGTTTAGAAGAGTTACTTACCTATACTTGAAGATATACTGGAAGTTGGAAAAGTTTGTTATCTCTTCAAGTCAGGGAGAATATTAAATGTCATTCAGTAAAATTGTCCATCTTAAAAAATGTAGATGGACTATATAATTTATAATCTAAATTTCTGCTTACTCAAATGAAATGTATAATGTTAAAACACAAAAATATCACAATGTATAATTATATTACCTGATTTATTTTTTATAGATAAATATATTTTAATAGCAAACTTACCAGAATAGCACAGAAGAAAGACAACATTGAAAATATCTACTTACATGTAGTACAGCTCAGTTAAAAAAATGTACAGTGAAGGAATGAAATCTACTATATGATAAAATTGCGATAAACACCATTTGATTACCACCAATGGGAAATTTACTTAAAAAAATAATCCAAATGCTGGCATTGTCCAGGAAAATTAACAGGTTTATATATAATTATCAGAAAGTTGAACTGCTGAACCTTTTTCACAGAAATATTTTGACTTGCATCAATGCCTATGTCTATACATTGATATTAACCCTCCACAAACAAATGAAAATGGGTAAACTGCCAATGCCTGATTTCTATCTCCTGCTTTTTGCATTTGCAATCATAAATACATAGGTACTTTTTGATT
Source organism: Myotis daubentonii (assembly GCF_963259705.1). Classification (NCBI taxonomy): domain Eukaryota; kingdom Metazoa; phylum Chordata; class Mammalia; order Chiroptera; family Vespertilionidae; genus Myotis; species Myotis daubentonii. The sequence goes on from NC_081840.1 coordinate 195,752,962, forward strand.
ACATGGGGGAAAAAAGCTATCTAATGTTCAGAACTGCCCATAACAGGAAGAAGAGAAAATTGTTTTTGAGAACTTGATCAATCACAGAGATTAAGAGTTTCTCATTTGTAAGGCCTCCCCTGACAGGTGCAGAATAAAAGCTACTCAAGCAACACTACAGCTGTCATCTGGGAATCCTTTAGGGTTAGATGGATCAGAGAGAGTTGACATGCTAGCATTTGCAAGTATCATTTCAGAGACTGATTTGTCCACTCTAATTTAACATGAGACCCATGTTGGAAGACAGTTTGGTTGCTCCTCAAAATAATTACACATAGAGTTACCATCTGACACATCCATTTCACTCCTAGATATGTGCTCAGGAGCATTGAAAATAGGGCCACCCAAGAACTTGAATATGAGTATTCCTGGTAGTATTGTGCATAACACTCAAAAAGTAGGAAACAAATAAAATGTTTATCAACTAATTTATAGATAAACAACATTTGGTGTATCTACACAATGAGATATTATATGTTAGCCATGAATAAGATTTATTTATTTATTTTTGTTTGTTTGTCCAAGCTTTGCATTTTATCAGACATTATTTATAAAAAGGTCTGACTGCTATTGTTTTGCTCTCTGTCGACACTTGGAAACACTCTTTGTATAGTCGTGTAGTTAGGGCTCTTTGGTTGCTAAACATTGAAATTGACTCATTTAATTTAAGTAAAGGATTAATTTGTTGAAAATACATAGAGAAGCTCAAAAAATTGACAGAAAATTTGTAACAACCAAGCTGTGGGAAGAATAGAAACTAGGGCAGTTTCAAGTATCAGGAAAGTCTCATGTTCTTTTCAACTTGTTATGGTAAGATGCTAGTGACCTTAATACAACATAAATAATATGCCATTTATATATAATTCCCTATAGAGGCAACTTCTTTTCCAACCTCTTGTCTTGTTGTTGTATGTGATTTCATTACTAGTTTTCATCTGAATTCATTGGGGAATAGGATGATTCTGCTTTTATTTGTTGTCCAGCAATCTCTAGTTCCTGAAAGTCTCATGAGAAGACATGGTGAAGAATGGAGTCAACCACACACACCTCAGTGGCAGAAAAAAAGCAACAACTTCAACTGTTTTTAACGCATGTCATTTTGCTCAAGACACAAACACTCAGGCAAGAAATTCTGATTGGCCTGGTATAGAGCATATGCCAGTGCTTGTCCAAAGGAGTATGACTGTCTCACCTAAATTGCATGAAAGAAGTGGGTGGTTTCAGAGAAAAGGAAGCTATACCTCAGAAAGGTATCAGGTGACAGGGCTGCTTCTGAATGGGCATCATCCATGTATATGTTATATCATTTCCAAGCTCACCTAACACCAGCAGCAGCCACTAATCAACAGGAGAGGGGCAATTTCACTAGTGGGAAAAATGAACCATATCTTCTTCTAATTTCACTTTGGTTTACCAATTGTCCACAATTAGAAAGGGTACTTTCTATCCTCCAAAATTTAGGGAAGTGTACAACAAAGAGTTTTAGTGTAATTGGTTCAGAGTAAAGAGATTTCTGTATGGTTCATAAAAATAAGACAAAATCAAGCAAAACACATTGTCTAGAGCACCAGAGCATAAATACTAGTAATAACTCTTTGCACTGAAAACAATGCATTTGCAAGGACTTAGCTTATATATAACTTGGTGCACTTTCATCTTTGCCCACATACACAGGGAGTTTTGTTCTGCTATCAGGCAGTGACACCACTTCACTAAAGAAGCAGGAACCAAGACTTATTGACTTTGTCATTTTCTTCTTTACTTATATATTTTTTAAAATGATGATATTTAGGGCTCATGAGTTCATTGATGATAGACTATTTATTTTTTAAAATACATATATCTTCTTATGGAAACCCAGAATTTTTTGGATATAAAAATATTCAACTATTTTAATTTTTCTTATATATCCTGCTTTTATTCATGTACTTTGTACTTAATATGTGCTTATCTATATTTTTATTACATATATTAATAGTGCTAGAATTTACAAGATATATTTTATGGGGCCTGGCAATTTTAATAAATATATCATAAATATATAAACTATATTTTTATTGGGATTTCTTGCTTCATTCAAGCTTCTTGAAGGCAGAAAATTTTCATACAATTCTTCAATATTAAAAAACATGTTAAGTGGTAATAATTATAACTCTATGTAAAATATGTATTACTCCTATGAATTAGGTAACACCAGAAGTTCTATTTATAGATGATTATTTTGGGGCTTAGAAAGCTGCTTATTTACACATGTATTGAAGAGAAGTGTTAAATTTCAAATATAGGAAGTTTGGCTCGAGGGCCTTAATAGTTTTATAATTATGAATACTTCTGCCTCTTAACACGATTCTAAACATGTATCAGATATTTCATGAATACCAGCTGAGTTGAATGGAGTGACTTTATATACTCATCAATCAGAACATTTGGTAACTTGACAGTTTCCATCACTCATAGTAAAGAAAAGTTTGCAAGCTCTATGGAGTCCTTTTATGAAAATCCAGCTTTTTTATCTAAATCAGTCAGTATCCTGTTAAAAGCTCCATTTCCTGAGAAGAGCACTAGCCAGTAGTAATGATCTCTGAATGTATTTTGGAGGGAACCACTTCATCATTAAGAAAAGGAACACTTTCCCAGTAGGACCTGCACAATTCCCTGGATGCAGCAGGGCGTTCCCAGAGACACAGGCATTCAGTAGTTTCCAGAAGTGCACACAACAGCCAGTCTCCCACTTGAGAGACTCCCAGCAGCAGAAAAGGAATCAGTTGCCTCACATGCCTAGGGGGTAAAACAAAATCCAGTACTTACCAGTTCTCCAGGCTTCCAGTCTCCACCTGTGACAATGAGAAACAAATACCGCTACAGGCAAGACTGAGCAAAAAGCAGGAGTGACAGGAAGAAGGAAGGAAAAGTGAATTGTTTGGGGAAAGGAAACATGAGGTAAACACAGGTTCCTGTAGTAATGGGCTTTGAAGAAAATACCTGAACCCATGTGTATAGGTTAAAAAGGTATCAGTAATTGAGTAGAAGGTCCACTTATCATAAGGTACAAATTGAAAGTATTATCTCTTGTTAAATGATCTCATATTATTTTCAATTATATTTACAGAGGAAACATCTCTGCATCAGGAAGAATCAGTAAACTTGAACACATTCTAATGCAATTATATTGCAGTTTATTATTCACTTTATATATGTTATATATAATATTTATATATAAATTATATATACATGTACATAGTAAAATATATAAATAAACATATGCATAAGTTGTATTAAGTTATATAAATTCAAATGCACAGAAAAACATATAAAAAATAATGAACTGTGCCTGTGTAGCCAGTGGGATGGTAACAAGTGGTCAAATATATACGTAGTCAGAATTTCAAAAAGATAAGAAATAGAAATGAAGCAGAAAATTATTTTTAAACATTTTACAAATTTGAAGAATAACAACACACAGATTCAAGAAGCTCAGCCAAACTCAAGCATGATAACAAAGAAAGGTACATATAGAAATGCCAGATTCAAGAGCTGAAGACCAAAGATACAGAGAAACACTTGAAAGCAGCCAGAGGGATAAAGGACATATTACCAAGGAGCAATGAGAAGAATCATGTTTGACTTACCATACAAAAAGAAAATGGAAGCCAGAAGACAATCGAATGACATCTTTACACTGCTAAAATAAAAAATTAAATTACGTATACTGAACTTTTGTCTTCTACAAATAAAGACTTTTCAGGTAAATGAGATTTAAAGATTAGAAATGCATTCCAAAGAATGTTTATCAATCTGAAAAGAAAAATGTCAGAAAGGGAAATTCAATCTATAAGAAAAAATAACTTTGGAAAAGGTAAATATTTAAGTAAATATAAAAATTACCTGCATATAATTTTAGACTCTTTAAAAGACAGTTGACTATTTAAAGAAAAATAACAATAAAGTATTGTGGGAATTATAACATATGTAGAAGTAAAATGAAAATATGAGCCAAAGGATGGGAAAAGAAAATGAAAATGTAATGTAAGGTTCTGACACTGAACCTCAAGAACTACAGTATAATTTAAAGGGAGACTATAATAAGTGTATTTATTGTAATAAATAAATATATTTTTATATATTATGTGATATATACTAGTGAATTATGTAAACATTATAATACATACATAAAATTTATATAATGTAAAATTATAACAAAATAATATAATCAATGTAACATACAATTGAAAATATTATATATATATATTACAAATGCAAGGACAATCACTAAAAACAAAGCAAAACAAGACAATAAATAGTGTATTACTAATAAGAGAAAAGTGGAGAGAAAAATAAGACCCAAGTCCTCAATTTATCCAAAGGAAGACAGAACATAAAGAATAAAAAGGACAGAGTTCAAATGGTATGAATAGAAAACAAATATTAGGATGGTAAATTGAAATCCACTCATATCAATAATTACATTAATATAAAAGATCTATGATTCCAATTAAGAGGCAGAAATTGTCAGATCGAATACAGAAAGCAAAATCTAGCTGTTGCTATAAGAAATTCACTTTACGCCGAAACCGGTTTGGCTCAATGGATAGAGCGTCGGCCTGCGGATTCAAGGGTCCCAGGTTCGATTCCGGTCAGGGGCATGTACCTGGGTTCCGGGCACATCTCCAGTGGGGGATGTGCAGGAGGCAGCTGATCGATGTTTCTCTCTTGTCGATCTTTCTAGCTCTCTATCTCTCTCCCTTCCTCTCTGTAAAAAATCAATAAAATATATTTTAAAAAAAGAAATTCACTTTACATATACAGACATAGATTGAATGAAAAGGAAAAGACTGAATGAAAATAAATGACAGGAGAGGGTATACAAAAGGAATCTGGAGTTGTTCAGACTAATATTGGGTGAAGAGGACAAGACATATCACCATGGATAAAGAGGAATGTTTCAGTATAATAAATCAATTCATCAAGAAAACAATACTAAATAAGTATGCATAGAAATATGATTTCTTTGAAATATTTTAAGAATTATGAGAAGTACCTGTACACTAAAAATACAAAGTATAGTTGAGAGATATTTTTAAAAACCTTACCAAACCGAGATATATCCTAGGTTCATAAATTGGAAGATTTACTATTATTAGCATGTCATTCCTCTGCAAATTGATCTATAGATTCAAAGAAATTCTACTAAAAATTTAAGCAAGTTTAAAAATAGAAATTTATAAGTACATGCTAAAATGTATGTGAAAAAGCAAAGGATCGAGACTTCGCAAAATGATTTTTGGAAACTAAGTCAGAGGACTAAAATTCTGTAATTCTAAGATTATTTCTAAAATAAAAAAATATAAATAAATAAAATGATAGTATTCTAGGCTGTTTGGCATTGGTGCAAGGATACCATAGATAAATGGAAAAGGACAGACCCACACGTGTATAGTTAAGTGTTTTCTTTTTTTTTAATAAATGTGCCAACTCAATTTGATAAGGAAGTATTCTCTTAAAAGCATTATTATTTTTTAAAATATATTTTTATTGATTTCAGAGAGGAAGGGAGAGGAAGAGAGAGAGAATCATTAATGAAAAGAGAAAATCATCCTCCTGCATGACTCACACTGAGGTCAGAACCTGCAATCTGGGCATGTGCCCTGACCAGGAATCCAACCGTGACCTCCTGGTTCATAGGTTGACACTCAATCACTGATGCTCTTATTATTTTAATAAGAGACTCCAAACATACGAAATTCTAAACTGTATGATTTCATTTATAAAATTCTAAACCAGTCAGTGATGAAGAGAGCATGACATGAGGGTGGAGTTTGATGATAGGAGTGGAGGGGGCACAAGACAACTTTTGGGATCATGGGAAAGTTCTATATTATTATTGTAATGGCTGCTATATGACATTTTGAGTTTATCTGATCAAACTAATTAAATTTGGGATTTTTGAAAAGTAAGTTATATCTCAGAGTATATTCATATAATGTAATTCACCACATTTACAGAATAAAGAAGTAAAATCATATAGACATTGTAATAGATGCAAAAACACCACAGAAAACAACCAAAAAAACCCCCCACATCCAAAACAAAAAACTAAACTATACCAGAAAACCTTGAGATTTGATAAAATTCACTATATTTTAATAATAAAAACTCTTAGCAATTTAAGAATAGAATGAAATGTCCTCAATATGATAAAAGTCATCTATAACAATTTACAATTTGCATAATTCTTTTTTTTTTAAAATATATTTTATTGATTTTTTACAGAGAGGAAGGGATAGAGATAGAGAGTCAGAAACATCGATGAGAGAGAAACATCGATCAGCCGCCTCCTGCACATCCCCCACTGGGGATGCGCCCGCAACCCAGGTACATGCCCTTGACCGGAATCGAACCTGGGACCCCTCAGTCTGCAGGCCGACGCTCTATCCACTGAGCCAAACCGGTTTCGGCAATTTGCATAATTCTTAATGAAGTTTTCAACTCATATCCCTAAGATCAGGAAAAAGGGCAAGAATATCTGCTTTTATTATTGTATTCAACATTATTCTGAAAGTTCTACTAGCCCAATAATTCAAAAAGAAAAATGAAGAACATAAAGATTAGATGCAGCATCTTCCCATGATGTAAAATCAATTTATAAAAAATAATTGCATTTCTATATACAAGCAACAGTACATTGCTGCATTGCCCAGTACTGTATAGTACATTACTGAGAAAAATTAAAGAATAACTGAATAAATAACGAGATATACTATATTTGTTTTAGGAAGACTGAATATATAAGGTATAAATTTATCTCAAATTTAGCTATAGTTTCAAGGAAAACCCTATAATCTCCTAGTAAATGATTTTTTTTTCTTTAGAGAATAAGCCAATACTAGTATGTATAGGAGAATGCAAAAGCCCCAGGTTAAACAAAAAATCTCAAATAAAAACAAGCAAGAAGACTTATATTACCTAATTTTTATGTTTACTTTAAAGCTGCAGTAATTAGGACAGTGTGATATGTGATACTGGCATTAGCACAGACAAGTAGATCAATGGAATATAGTAGAAGTACAGAAATAGATCCACTATATAGGATCAAATTATTTTAAACAAATGTACCTATACAATCCAAAGGGGAAAGGGAAGCTTTTAAAACAAATGTTTCTGAAACAACTGGGTAACTATGAAAAAAAGAAAGAAAACAAAAGAATGTTGACTCTTGAATACCAGTTTCAATATTTAACTAAAGACAGATTATAGGCCTAACCATTTTAAGCTAAAAAAAGTTTTAGGCCTTAGATTAAACAAATATTTCTTAGGAAAATTAGATAAAAAATAAGTGTATTTAATTAACCTTAAAAACTTCATAATCAAAAGACACCTTTACAAAATCAAACAAAAAAACCCAAACACCCAACAAACAATAATAAAATCAGAACCCAAATACAACCTATATGAACTTTTATAAGTATTTTTAAAAAACTCTACAAATCATTAATAAAGAGAAAGCCACATCAATAAAAGAATGGGAAATGGCTTGAGCAGATTATTACAAAAGAAAGTATTAAAAAATGGCCAATAAACCATGAAAAATGCTTAATAGACCACAGAAGACAACACTTCATATTTTTCTAGATTGTTAAAATTTAAAGACTGACAAAAACAAATGTTTGTGAGGGTATGGAACACCTGGAACGCTCGCATATTTCTGGGGCCTACTGGATAACTGCTTTAGAAAAGTGTGTGATAATTTCTTATGAAGTCAAACACCTCCTACCCTTTTGACTCAACAATTTCATTGGTGGTTATTTATCTATGAGAATGATAGAATATGTTCTAAAAAAATGCAGACAAAATGTTTATGGTAGTTTTATTCATGACAACCTTAGACATGAAATAACCCAAATGTCCTTCAACAAAAGAATGAGCAATTTCAATGTCATACAAAGGAATACTTCTCTCAGAAAAGAAGTTTCATTCTAGACTAGACCCTGAATAGGAGAGAAAGATAGTGTAGAGCACATAATGGATCTATTAACAAAATCAGAATATGGTGCACCTCATTAAAGAACATTATTGCCCGGCCGGTGTTGCAGAGTGGTTGAGCATTGACCTATGAACCAGGAGGTCATGGTTTGATTCCCGGTCAGGGCACATGCCCGGTTGTAGTCTCAATCCCCAATTGAGGTTGTGCAGGAGGCAGCAGATCAATGATTCTCTCTCAACATTGATGTTTTTCTCTCTCTATCCCTCTCCCTTCCTCTTTGAAATCAATACAAATATATTTTTAAAAACCTTATTGATGTTAAATTTATTAAATATAATGTTATAAGAGACTATCTCTTTTAGGTGGGTTATTGAGTATACACTGGTAAAGAACCATGATTTGTGTAACTTCTCAAATGTTTGAGAAAATATATGAAATGTATATACAGTGTTTCTATACATGCATGCATATGTGTTTATATGTATGTGTGTGTTTGTGTAAAAACAAGAGAGAGAGCCCACACAAATGTTAAAACAAATAGATAAATGCCATCAACAAATGAATCTGGCTAAGAGGTATACAGGTTTTTATGTTCTTACTATAATTCTTGTAAACTTTCTATAAATTTGAAATTATTTCCAAATAAAGAATTTTTTAAAATAACAGCTATAAAACACAAGGATAAATCTCAAAATATTATCTTGAGTGAGAGAAATTAAGCACAAAGATGTGCTTACTGTATGAATCTATTTAGATGATGTTCTTCAATAGACAAAGACAATCTATGATGTTGGAAATCAGAACTGTGGTTGCCTGGGTAAGCGTGTGCAGGGGAGGTGAAGGGAATGTTAATTTTGTTGTTAGTTGTATGGGTTACACACCTGTTAAAAGTCATGAACTGTATTAGGACCTGTGCATTTTACTCTATGCAAAAGATATGTAAAATAATATTAGTATAAAAAGTGCATTTATAAACTATTCTAGCAAACAATGTAGATAAGCAAAAATCAAGTGCCTTTTTGCTCAGATTCATGGTTTGTATTAAAAGTTTGCTTTCTGGGCCTAATATTAACATCATTAACTAGCATAGCCTGCCACAAATTATTTTCTTGTTCTATATTTTATCCATCAGAAGAATCTGTATATCTGAATATAAAGTTCACAAAAATATAATTAAGTTTTAAGGCCTGTACTGATAAATTAAATACTCTTGCCATGGACAAGTTCTAGCTGCCAACATAATGTTGCTAAAGAGGCAGAGTTAGGAAGTGATCGTCAATATCAATTGTCATGCTGACTTCTGCACGCTACTAGGGTTAACGCTATAGTACCTATGTATGTGTAGAATGCTTTTATAACACATAACAAGATCTGAAATGGTAAATTGAAGATCACCATCTACTGCCTGCTATTTGACAGTTTGGAACCATTGATTATTGGCGATCACATATCCTATTTTGATTCTTTTCTTTTTTAGCTGAATTTCAGCTTCTTGATCTCTGTAAATCTTGCAGCAGAAATCTGAGTAAGGGTCGTTTAGGTCCATGACTAGCTGAATAAGCATTGGATACTGCTGATGGTGATTATTTTTTACCTGGTGGCATTAGGAGATGTTTGCAGACACTGACATTGTCAGAATACTCACCCTTTGCTGCAGGTATTGCCTTGAAAAGTCTTGATTTTGTGTCATCTCTGATTAAGGAGAGCCTATTTGCTCCTCAGACTGCAAGGCAGTTCTTCATCCAGTGGATTTCAAACCTAGAGCTTCTTTGAAAAATGTATGGAAAAGACAGCTTCTTTCCCCATCTATTCTCTTTTTTCTTTCCTCTGGTTTGTCTTACTTAAAGAAACATAGGCACTGATGTTAGGCCAGTGGAAAGATTCAGCATTTTGTTTGTTTGTTTGATTTGTTTTTCAATTCTTGGTAATATATGCTGATGAACAAACTCTAAATGCATGTATGATTGTAAACAAGAATTTTGCAATATGTTATTGGATTGGCAACTTAACTTCATATTTCTTTCTTTACTGTGTTTTTTTTTAAAACCCAAGTAATTTAAAAATACTTATGTAGGTCCTGCTAATGTCTCCTGTGTGCATCTTTTAGCACAGTATCATTCTCCCAGACTATCTAACCTGGTCATTATATCTGCACTGTTCTACTATATTGTAAAAAAAAGAAAAAAACACACAGCTATTTTATGATGTATACAAATATACCTTCTCCCTTAAATTTTTAAAACAATAAGTAATTCATTTTCATTTGATTGTTGAATTTTTGTATTTTATACTCATATGATTGTGACTCAGAAGATAAAATAACATATAGTAAAAATAAATCTTTGAATTTATCCTAAGTAAAAATCATGCATACATATAAAAACTTAATTTTATAAAAGTTCATCGTAGCATTCTTTATATTTGTGAAAATTATAACTAATTTAAATTTAAAACAATGGTAAGTATAAAGTAATTCATTTTGTGTGAAATAAACTGCAGACATGAAAACGGCGGGTGTAGAAGAATATTTAAAGACATAGAATATTATAAATATCTTAATAGGTTACAAATAATTCTGGCTAGTATGATTTCACTTTTATTTAAAAGGCATGCCAAAACATTACCAGTTTTCACTTGATGGTAAGATTATGGTAGGTTTTGACTTTTTCTTTGTGCTTTTTTATACTTTCCAAAAGTGTCAACATGAACATATTTTTATATTAAAGAGGAACTTAACTAGATGAAATAATTTGTGTGACAGGATAATAGAAACTAAAAATATATATAATTATTGAATTTTTTTGTCCTTGTTAATTAGTAAAGAAATAACTAGAACCATTTTATCCCCTAAGTGATCAGTTTTTCTCTGCCATTACTGCTATGCTCATAAGGGTTTTTCTTCTTTCATTAAGAAGGAACTGAAACGTATACAAGATAATTCATATACCTGTTTATTCTAAAGCTTAATGTTAATCAGATAACCAGGAAAATATGATCAGGTCCCAGACAAAGCAGGAATTGCGAAACTACAGAAAAATCCAAGGACTCTTAGAGGAAAAGCAGAATCTACAATAAAAGAGACTCCCTTTAAATAAAAGCAGCACTGGGGATTTCTTCAAAAGGAACTTCTTTCCTTCTTCCTCATACTCACCTTCCCTCACTTTCTCCCTCCCTCCCTTCTTCCTTCCCTCCTCTTATTTCATTTAAAGAAATTGATATTTCTTAAATATTTTATTGAGTTCTTACCATGTTCTAAGCACTGGGGATACAGGCAAGGTTTCTGCCTACATCTTGTGGAGGGGAAAGCCACAGACCTTAACCAGCACACAACTAAGAGAACTGCAGCTTGGGACACGTGCTCAAAAGAAAATAAAACCAGGTGATAGGTGAGTGACTATGAGAGGGGTTGAGGGGTATGGAGGGTGCATCCGAGTAGGTGATCTGGAAAATCCTCTCAGAAGAGCTGACATTTTATTAGATCTCTAAATGAGGAAAAGATCTGGAGATAAAACATTTCAGGTACAATTGCTAAGCCAGCAAGAGGGAAGTGTGGTACAAGATGGGTTGAAGCAGTAGGAACAGGGTAGCTCATGTGGGACCTTAGGTTTTATTCTTGATACACTGGGAAGTTCTTGGAGGATTTCTAGCAAGGGTATCAAGTGGTAGGATGTGCGACTTAAAAGACTACGCTGACTGTTGTATGGAGAATGGGCGGATCCTAGTGGGCAAGCATAACAACAGGGCTACAGTAAGGATGCTATTGCAGTAACCCAAATAGGAAAGGGCGTGCATCTTCTATCTAGTTATTCACTAGCTAGCTTCTATTTATTCTCCTTATTTCTGTTCTTTTTTTATTTTGCTTTGACTCAGTTTTCATTTCTGTTCTTCCACTCCTCTTTTTGGTACCTCATAGCTTCATTGTTCTCATGAATTTGGCTCTCTGTGATGCTCATTTCCAGATTCAACTTCCCTACCTCTAAGCCCTGATCATAAATTCTTGATCAGCTGTAGGCAATTGTTCAGCATTAGTCCATTCATCTATTGTTCAGTTCTCTCAAAGCTGACATGCCAGAGAAAAACAGATTAATTGACCTTACCTTGAATAGCAGCAACCTCATGGGTTACTAAGAGCTTATTGATTATTGCTGTACTTGAATTAAATATCTGCTTCTGGTTCGGCCAAGAAGGAGCTAAGGCAAATTGTATAATTTAAGGCCATCTTGGAGCCTTGGGAGTATTGGCCATCAGAACTGGCATGCTGGCACAGCTCTGTAGCATTTTTCCTTTGGTTGATTAGTACATACTTCTACTAAGAAATTTTAAAAATCAGAATACTTGAGCATAAAAGAGGCATCCTTCCAGGGAATAAGAGGAAATGGGGATGTGTGTGTGTGTGTGTGTGTGTGTGTGTGTGTGTGTGTGTTTCTGCTTATTAAGCCATACTATTGAAGAAACGCACGTATTGTTTCAGAAGTCTGAAATTCTAGGCATAGGATAGAAAATAGTTTTCAGTTTAGAAAAGTCTGTAAATTCCTCCTCAATTTGTTAAAGGACAAACTATTGAATAGCTGAATTGATTAAAGGTATATTCATGATAATTGAGAAGTAACTTTGGTAAATTTTCAAATTCAAAAAAAGCTAGTGTTAATAATGCTTAGAAATGTTAACGGTCTTGAAAATATCTTTGAAACTTGCATTAAACCTAGTAGTGTTTTTTAACCAGATTAGCCAGTGAGGGGGAAATGTGAGGTACTAGTCATTCAACATACACTTTACATAGCTCATCTCTGTGAAACATGATTAATGATTCTAGTCAGTTACGTTTTTCCATATCATTGGGATTTCTATTTTAAAGACTGTATCTCTAAGTACAGGTAATAGTAGTTAAACAGTTTTCTGATAAATACATAATATATGAAAATAAGAAGCCAAATGATAGATTATTTATCCTTACATTTAAAAAATTTTAATACTCAAAACTTTTTCACTTAATCAAAAATATATAATTTATATATTTTATATTACTTTGTATTAGTTTCAGGTGTACAGCATAGTGGTTAGACAATCATATACTTTACAAAGTGTTCCCCCTCATATTTCAGTATCCAGCTAGCACCATACAGTTATTTACAATATTATTTACTGTATTCCCTATGCTGTGCTTGACATCCCCATGACTATTTCAAGAAAGATGGTTTTTAAAAGTACTGGTAATTTGCTTAATGTGATATTTGGTAACAAATGCTGCAACTTATTTTTAAAAGCAATTTTGCCAAGAAGATGGTATCTTATCTTGAGCCCAAAACACAACTGAAGGATTCCACGCAAACAGAAGAAAGTATAAGTCTAATTCACTTATTATTTTCTGTTTCTTTGCCAAGATCTGGGCTCGGCAATGTACTCTTTCAACAACCAACATTTTTGCCTAAGAGGAAAAGCATTGTGTCATCCATTTTAATTACACATCTTGTGTCTGGCAGTAATGCTACTGTTGGTACTGCCAAAACTGTGAGTCTCTTTATAAGGATATTCCTAGGGATTATGTTCAGTGTTATGCATGATTGGATCAGAATTGGGACACTGAATTTTTGGCAACATTTGAAAAGTTCATACAGATAAAAGGAAGAGAATTAAGTTATAAGTGTTTGCCTACTTTGCTCTATGGAACTGATGGAAATAATGGGTAAAAAGAATTGATTGAAATCTAAAAAGGCTAAACTGATCTACAGAACGTACAGCTGAGTCTGGAGGGGTGCGGAGAGAGCGTATAACAATAAAAGCCAATGCTGATGCGCCAAAGGGAGTTTTGGAAGGAAAGATTTTGGGAAATTAATATAAGGTCAGAAGAGAGATATGAGATTTTCTAAGCGAGCCATTGTGGATATTTGGGGACAAAAAGTAGAAAAGTGGAACTTCAGAGCATATTGCTCTGTGTCCTGCAATGTATGTCTCATCTATTTTAAGAAGCTTGAATAAAAATACATTTCAATGCATTTGTAATGTGGGCCTAGTATCAGTTGAATGGGGCTGTGTATGGGAAAATGCCATAAGGCAGAAGCCAGAAGGCCCAGTTGTATTCAGGTTACTTAGGAAAAAACACTAGCCCTGGAAGGCACTTCAGTTTTTCATCCTAATCCTCTCAATAAGATAAGTATTTTGTTAAATATTTTGCCCAAGGTCACACAGCTAAGAGAGAAAATCCATACTAGAATCCAAACGTTCTTGATCATGTTTTAGTAGCTATGTATAATCTCAGTTAATGCTACACAGTTGCATGGTATTAATATAGTCAGTTTACTATTTGTGTCATTAAGAAAATTGATATTAGGTATGAGAAACAGTTTTAATTGAATGTTGGTATATGAGGAAATAATAAATAACAGTAATAGAACTTTTGCCAGGCGCTTTAGGCAAAGATTAACAATGACAACAGATTAGTAGGTTACCAAGATACCATTGTGCAACTTTCAAAATACTATCCTACTGGGGAATGTTACTGTTGGTTTAATTAATAGAAACAATCAGTGACCTGCTTTACTGATATCTTCAACACTTGATAATTGTCAATTATCGATATTTATTAAGCATTTATAGTATAATTATTTATATGACATTTTCATTTTGCTTGATTGACATTGTACACTTATTGAATAGAAACTCACGATTTGCGCTCCCCCAACCCCCAGCCCTGAAAAGCTCCGTTCTACTTTCTGTTTCTATGAGTTTGACTACGCAGAGACTTTATATAAGTGGAAGCATGCATTATTTGTCTATTTGTGACTAGCGTATTTTGTTCATCCATGTCATAGCATATGACAGAATTTCCTCCTTAATTTTTTTTTAATTTATAGATTTTGGAGAGAGAGAGAGAAATATCACTTTGTTGTTCCACTTTTTTATGTATTCATTGGTTGCTTCTTGTATGTTTCTTGACCAGGGATGGAACCTGCAACCTCAGCGTACCAGGAGGATACTCTAATCGACTGAGCTACCTGGCCAGGGCAAAGATTTCCTCCTTTTTTTTTTTTAAAGGCTGAATAATATTCTATTGTCCATGTATACCACATTTTCTTTATCCAATAATCTATTGATGGACATTGATGTATGTTCTACCTTTTGGCTATTGTGAGTAATGCTGCAATGAAAAATGAATGCAAATATCTCATGGAGAATCTATTTTCAATTCTTTTGAGTAAATACTCAGAAGTGGAATTGTTGGATCTCATGGCAGTTCTATTTTTAATTTTTTGAGGAACCTCCATACAGTTTTTCATAACAGCTGTACCATTTTATATTCGCACAAACAGTGCACAAAAATTCTAATTTATCTACATCTCCACCAACACTTGCTATTTTCTTTCCCTCCCTCCCTCCCTCCCACCCTCCCTCCCTCCCTCTCTTCCTTCATCCTTCCTTCCTTCCTTCCTTCCTTCCTTCCTTCCTTCCTTCCTTCCTTCCTTCCTTCCTTCCTTCCTTCCTTCCTTCCTTCCTTCCTTCCTTCCTTCCTTCCTTCCATGATAGCTATCCTAACAAGGGTGAGGTGAAACCTGATGGTAGTTTTGATTTACATTTCCTTGATGATTAGTGATGTTGAGCATCTTTTCATATATCTGTTAACTATTTGTGTGTCTTCTTTGGAGAAATGTCTATTTGATTCCTTTGCCCACTTTTTAATCAGAATATTTGTTTTTTTGGTAATTGAGTTGTAGGAGTTCCTTATATATTTTGGATATAACTCTTTATCAGATGTAAGTTTTGCAAATATTTTTTCCTATTCTGTTGGTTGCCTTTCATTTGTTGTTTTTTCTTTGGCTGTATAGAACTTTTTACTTTTTGTGTTACCTGTATTCTTGGTGTCACATCTAATAAATCATTGCTAAAGCCAATGTCATAAATCTTTTCCTTTGCTTTCTTCTAGAAGTTTATATTTCCAGGTCTTACATTTAATTTTTAATCAATTTGAATTGATTTTTGTATGTGGAATGAGATGTGTCCAACTTTTTTTTTTCTTGTGGATATTCAGTTTTCTCAACATCATTTGTTAAAGAGACTAGCATTTCTCCATCATGTAGCCTTTGTCACTATTGTCTAAGATTATTTGACCTTACTGGTATATGTATGTGTTTGTTGCTGAGCTCTCTATTCTGTTTGATTGGTCTACATGTCTGTCTTTATTCCAGGATCACAAAGTTTTAATTATAGTAGCTTTGCAATATGTTTTGAAATCAGGAAGTGTGATGCCTCCAGCTTTGTTCTTCTTTCTCAAGATTGCTTTGACTATTTAGATCCTTTGTGATTACCTATGAATTTAGGATTTTTTTTCTATTTTTTTTTTGAAAATTGCCTTTGGGATAATGACATAGATGCCATTGAATTTATAGATCATTTTGGATAGTATGAACATTTTAACAATATTAAATCTTTTGGTTCAAAGACACAGTTGCCTTCACTTTATTTTGTATTTTCTTTCATTTCTTTCAGCAATGTTTTTTAGTTTTTAGTGTATAAATCTTTTGTCTTTGTTTAAGTTTATATATAGGTATTGTTTTCTTAATTTCCTTTTTCGATGGTTAGCTGTTAGTATACAGACATGCAACTAACTTTTGTTTTATTTTTAATCTTTATTGTTGAAAGTATTACATATGTGCCCCTTTTCCCCTTATTGACCGCTTCTAGCCTACCCCCACCCCTTGCCCCATGCCTTTGTTAATGTAATATATCACACATTGATTTTTATGTTAAATCATTCATTCATCCAAGGGATAGATTCCACTTTATCATGGTGTATAATGCTTTTAATGTGTTGTTTAATTCAATTTGCTAATAATTTGTTGAAGATATTTGCATCTATGTTAATCAGACTCAGTGGCCTATAATTTTCTTTTCTTGTAGTGTCATTGTCTGGATTTGGATAGGTGTAGTGTTAACCTTGTAAAATAAGTTTAGAATTTTTCCTTCCTCTTAAATTTTTTGGAAGAAATGCAAAGGATTGCAATTCATTCTTTGAATATTTGGTAGAAATTTTCAGTGAAGCATTTAGGTCCTGGGCTTTTCTTTGTCAGGAGGTTTTGGTTACTGTTCCAAATCAGTTATTCCTCTTTAGATTTTCTATTTCTTTATGATTCAGTCTTGGTAGGTGGTATGTTTCTAAAAATTTTTTCATTTCTTCTAGGTTAGCCAACCTGTTGGCATGTAATTGCCATAGTAATCTCATAATTCTTTTCATTTCTGAATTATCAGTTGTAATGTTTCCTCTTTCATTTCTAATTTTATTTATTTGAATCATGTATTTTAGTCTAGCTAAAGGTTTTTTAATTTTGTTGATTAACATGTCTTATTGGTTTTCTAATGTTTTCTTTTGTTTATTTCTGCTCTAATCTTTACTATTTACTACCTTCTGATTAATTTGGACTTAGTTTGCTCTTTTTCTAGTTTGTGGAGCTATAAAATAAATATTTGTTTATAAATATTTTATTATAATATTTAATATTAGAGGCCCAGTGCACGAAATTTGTGCTCCTGGCTGGTGATCAGGGCCGATCTGTGGGGTGACCAATGGGGTGATCAGGGGGCCCGTGCTGGCTCCTAACTGGGCTGGCCTGGGGCCTGTGGGCTAGGGGAAGCTCCTGCATTGAGCATCTTCCCCCTGGTGGTCAGTGTGCCTCATAGTGACCGGTCATTCCACTGGTCATTCTGCCATTTGGTCAATTTGCATATTAGGCTTTTATTATATATGATGATGTAATGTAAACAATATGATTTACCAATTAATTTATTTTTAATATAATTATTATAGTATATTTTATTTATATGTAATTACACATTACATATTAGAGAAAGAGCTTTCAGCTTTTCACTGTTGTGTGTGATATTAGTTGAGGCTTGACAGATAGTAACTTTATTATGTTGAAGTGGTCTCCTATTCCTAGTTTGCTAAGAATTTTTATCATAAAAGGGTCTAAATATTCTCAAATACTTTTTCTGCATCTATTTAGATTATCATATAGTTTTTATCCTTCACTATATGTAGTTACACATTACATATAAATAAATAGTAAAATAGTATTTATAGTTTTATATTATAAATCTGTTATGAATTTAAGATTTCATTAGTTGTATATTTCCTAATCCTATAATACAAAGAAAGAAAATAAAAGCATTTTCAATTAATATAACACAGTACTTTCTTATTGCAAAGAAGTGTTACATTATATTTAATGAAAAAGCTGTTTTAGTTTAGTTTTTGACAGATTTTTTCATATTTTAATTTTATGTTTATATTAATGCAAACATTTAAATTCCCATATTTCTTTAGTTATTTCTAAAATGTCTTCACATTCTGACTCTCAGAATCACAGTTAGCCCAGAAAGTGGGATCTAAGTTTTCCACACAATATTGTACTCTGTGGCTTTAAGAGAACTGGTGATGCAGTAATTATCAAATAGCCCTTCATTATTGTCTCCAGAACTTTCTACCAAACAGCTGCTGCCCATTCTGAAACTTTCCATGTTGCTCATTTTGATGCTAGTAAGAGTTGGCAATGAAACTACACCATTGATCATTGCCCAGCCAAGAATAATTATGAGCCACAATTCTGATTTTGGATATGTTAAGATGTGAAAAAATATAGGTCTCAGAATTAATGAAATATGGTAGTTGAAACGCTTTCCCTAGAGGGTCTGATTAATATATGAAGGCCAGCTTGGAAGGAATTGTTAATGTAATTACATTATGCTACACAACTGTGCCCTTAATCATTAATATCCTAGATTATGTATCAAAATTACATCCTATATAATAAAAGTCTAATATGTAAACTGTCCCCTTGGGCGGTTGTTGGACTGGGAGTTCGACCAGGAGACCCGGAGTTCGACCACTCACTATGACGTGCGCTGACCACCAGGGGGTCGCGCGGAACATGGCGGGTGTCGGTGATGCTGCGCTGGCAGTGGAGGCACTGCTGGCCCTGATAGGTTTTGATGAGAGTGGGACCACGGCTTGATGGTGGAGCAGGTGAGCAGGTGGCACCAGGCCAAGGAAGGTGTGAGCGGGGGCCCAGATGCTGCCCAGGGACCAGACGTCAGCTGGGACCTGCCCTTCCATGCCAGATGCTCACGCTTCGATCACCGGCCAGGCATAGGGACTGCACCCATGCACGAATTTTGTGCACTGGGTCTCTAGTATTATATGAAGCTGGAGAGAATAGTCAGTAAAATAGTCTTTATTATCTAATAACACAATCAAACAGGAAGAATTTAATAGGGGTCTACTCTGGTGTTGTGTGCACTGCTGTCTTTGCTCATAGTGAGAATTGATTCAGTTTAGTTTACCTTGGTGAGGGGCAAGATTCTTCCTTTAGAACCTCAATCTAACATGCAATATCCAAGTTCAAAGTTTTCTTAGGGCTCTCATGGAAGATTTTCCATCACACTTGATTAGCAGATTGTAAACATATGATGAGTTCCGATATAAACTCTATGCTAAAGGACAACTTCAGGGACATTTTTTCCCCCCTCACAGTATGCCAAAAGTTATTTGAAAGAAAACACCCTGTTTAATAAAACCCTTTTCCTTTGCATACTAATCTGAAGCCCTTTTATATTTTCAGTGTCAGTGAGTCATCCAACTGGTTCTTCACCAAGTACTTTGAGATTTGAATATAGATTGACATCTTACTTTGATATTTGACACTTCTTATCTTAGAGTCTTAGCAAAAGCTTCAGTTTTAGCATTCTATTAGAGGGATACACTAAAGATGCTGCACTGAAATATATAGACTATTACTTATCAAAGTAGAAAAATGACTGATTAGACATCCAGAAACTTCCCGTTCTGAGCTTAAATCTACAATAAATTCTTTATACTAAAGGTTCTCAACATTTTTGCTTGTTATGTCAAAATGTACACAGTAAATAAAAATTACATTCTCACATGCAAATTTTAGCATCCTAGTCATAAAGTTAATATTTTGTACATACTCAAAATAGCATATTGACTTTCAGGTGAAAGAGAAATATATGTGTAGATATAAATTGACAAATTCTTTGCTCTATACATCTGAAACTCATTAACACATTTTAATGTTTTCCTATTATTAATGGCACATTTCTTGTACTATGGTTCAAAACTTCTAATGACAACAGTGTATTGAGACTCCTTGTTGAGAACTCCTGTTCTTTGTAACCTTGAGGACATTATTTTGATCCTTAACTTTTTCCTTAACTAAAAATAAGGAGTGCCGAAACCGGTTTGGCTCAGTGGATAGAGCATCAGCCTGTGGACTGAAGGGTCCCAGGTTTGATTCCGGTCAAGGGCATGTACCTGGGTTGTGGGCACATCCCCAGGAGGAGATGTGCAGGAGGCAGCTGATCGATGTTTCTCTCTCATTGATGTTTCTAACTCTCTCTCTCCCTTCCTCTCTGTAAAAAAATCAATAAAATATATTTTAAAAGAAAAATAAATAAATAAAAATAAGGAGTGAACCTGAAGTTCCCTTTAGTCCTAATATATATATACTAGGGGCCCGGTGCACGAAATTCGTGCACTGGGTGTGTGTGTGGGGGAGTGTCCCTTAGCCCAGCCTGCCCCCTCTCACATACTGGGAGCCCTCAGGCGTTGACCCCCATCACCCTCTAATCGCAGGATCGGCCCCTTGCCCAGGCCTGACGCCTCTGGCCTAGGCGTCCGGCCCGGGCAGCGGGGACCTGCAGTGGCAGCGGGGGGGGGGGGGGGTGCCGCAATCGCGCGGGCTCCGCCCCTGCCCCTGCAGGACGCCTCTGGCTGAGGCATCCGGCCCGGGCAGCGGGGACCCGCAGCTGCAGCGGCCCCGCGATCATGGGCTTCGCTTTAGGACCAGGCAAGGGACCCCTAGCTCCTGGGACTGCCAGCTTCGACCGTGCCCAGCTCCCATCGCTGGCTCCACCCCTACTTCCTGCTATCACTGGCCAGGGCAGAAAAGGCACCTGATTCTCCGATCATGGCTGGGGGGCAGGGCAAAGGTGGCCTCAGGGCCGCCTTTGCCCTGCCCCCCAGCTCTTAGCTCCCCCCTGGGTTTCCAATCACTGTCAGTGGCAGGGGGCTTCTTCCTGCTTTCCCTTTCGCCTCCCTGCATTGTGCCTACATATGCAAATTAACCGCCATCTTGTTGGCAGTTAACTGCCAATCTTAGTTGGCAGTTAATTTGCATATAGCCCTGATTAGCCAATGAAAAGGGTAGCTCGTACGCCAATTACCATTTTTCTCTTTTATTAGTGTTGATATATATATATATATATATATATGTTATAGTTAATTGAAAAACATGTAAAAGGCATGAATTTTAGTTGAGTTATATGGGTACACAATAAAAATATTGTAAAAGTAAAAAAGATTATATAGCTTTTAGTTTTTATAACAATATAAATATTGGTTTTGAAAGAAGAAAAGATCTGCAAGATAAATGTAAGATTTCTATATATATAGATATATAACTTTGATTTCTCATTTTAAGGTTGTTTAAGTAAAACTTTGAATATTCTTAAAAGAAGGGGAGAGGAAAAAGTACATGTTGTGATTGAATTTACTTATTACTTCTGAAAACTGCTCATTAAGAACTATTACCTCATCTTGTTTGATGGTGCGGCTTCTCTTATCTATTGAGAACCCTCTAGGTAAGTTAGTTATTTATAATTCAATCTAGCTGATAACAGATAACACAAGGAAAATAATAAAAAGTTGAAGGTTTACTCCTTAAGAAACTATTATTAGGCTATTTTCATTCCATGTTTTACCTTTTTGTATGATATTTTGCATTCTAAATTTTCATGTTCAATATTCTTTTGTGTCATAGAATAGCATCCTTGTAACTTTATAATGTACTAATAATTGTAACGAGATATGATGTTACTTTAATAATATGTTGTGTTTTTTTGTAGTTTTTTTTTCTATCTAATTTGATAGGTCTCAACCTTGCCTGCAACATTGGAATAGCCTGGGAAATCTGACAAAAAAATAATATATCCCTACCTCAGAGATTCTAATTCTTTTGGTTGGGGATGTGTACCAGACATTAAGGTACTTTAGAAAAGTTCTTTAGGTGATTCCATTATAGAGTGTGGCTGAGATCCACTTTTCTAAATATTATAGGCTAGAGTCCCAATGCATTATTTTGTGCACCAGTGGGTCCCTTGGCCTGGCCTGTGGGATCGGGCTGAAACCAGCTCTCCTACATCCCCTGAGTGGTCCGGGATAGCGAGAGGGTGCAGGCCAGGCTGAGGGACCCCATCAGTGCACAGAGGGGTGGGGAGGGACATGGGAGGTTGGCCAGCTGGGGAGGGACCACAGGAGGGCTCCAGAGCATGGCCAGCCCATCTTGCTCAGTCTCGATTGGCCAGACCCCAGCAATAAGCTAACCTACCAGTTGGAGCATCTTCCCCCTGGTGGTCAGTGTACGTCATAGTGAGCGGTTGAGTGGCCTCAGCATATCATTAGCATATTATGCTTTGATTGGTTGAACAGACAACCAGATGACCGGACACTTAGCTGTTACGAGGCTGTTATTATATAGGATTCTATAATCTGTCATCATTATTTGCCTGCTTATCATGAGACCTGTTTATATATTTCACTACCTACTAGCCCAGAGTCAGATTGTGAATAAAGTATGAAACATTTCTTAATCAGATGTGAACTTAATTGAAAACATATAGTGTTAGAAAAAGTCAATTTAAGAATAGAAAGAAATGAAAAAATTGATATTTATTGGTACAGTAGTTTGCAGTACCAATGGTATTGTTCCAGATCCATGATGTCCTATTACTTCCATGACTAAAAGATCATTTTGTAATTTTAGCTAATGAAATTTGAGGAGAGCTCAAAATGGATCTACCTGTGATTGAATTCTTCATGTAAAGTCTTTTTTGGATTATCCTGATATTATTATATTTTGTAGAGGATATCTAAGTTTCTCCCAGAGCTAATTTATTCCAAGCTAAATACTAGTCCTTTTATTTGGTATTTGCATGATGATAATGACTCGCAGAGGTGGCCAGGAATATCATGTCCACATGTAAACAAAATCCCATTAAGGCCCTAATTTTAGGGCAGGATCTGAATGATAAAACTCAGCAGGAGATGCTTTCCTTTAAAATATCCTTCTCTATGTTTGTATTATGAGTTTAAGTAATAGTATTTTTATCATTATGTTATTGTTACTTTATTATTCACTGTCAGCGACTTCTATTTTCAGAGATAGGATTTATGACTTTATTCATTATTCATTGTGAGTGAATTTTAAAATGGTAGATCATTGTCAGTGTTGTAAGCCTTAATTGAATACTCACTGAGAACAATGGGTAGATTTTTCTCCATGAGTATTAGAAAGGTTATACAACTATCTTGTCCTCAAATGTTTTATAATAATAGGAGATACATTGCAGTATTAATATGTACAGATCAGAATGCGGGAAAACTGTAATAAAGGCATGATAGTTAATATTAACTCTGAAACCATACTTGCCATATTTTCAAAAGTACTAGAATATGCAGTTTCTGCCCTTAAAAAGTGACTGCCAGATAAAATTGGTTTTGACTAAGCAGAATATATTCGAGCCAATCATACAAATATCTCATAAATGTTAAAATATTTTGATGGTTTTTTGACATTTGTTTTTAAACATGAACATATATGAAATGCATATCTTGCAGGAGCATTCTTTTGATATTGTAATTTTATGCTAGTTATTAATAAGAGACAACTTTTCTAAGTTAAAAAATGTCATACAAATGAAACCCCAAAAATGATCATTTTTGCCTGTTGTAAATATTGTTGGAGTCCCATATCTCATTGACTCACCTGAGATTACCAGCAAAAGCAGTAAAATTTCCAGTGTGCTGTTGGCTTCCTACTTCAATTGTATGTGATTCTTTTTCTCTTTGCCTGAGAATGTTCTGTGGCACGGTGCAAGCTTCCTCTGTGGCACATGGCACGTAAGAACGTGAATATTCTTACAGGCAGCACTCATCTAATGGGGATGGGTGTGGGAAATAAATGCCTCAGCCTCTTATTCTCAGACTAGAGGCCCAGTGCATGAAATTCATGTACTGGGGGGAGGGGGTGTCCCTCAGCCCAGCCTGCACCCCCTACAATGTGGGACCTCTCGAGGGATGTCTGTGGGATCTGGCCTAAACTGGCAATTGGATATCCCTCTCACAATCCAGGACTGCTGGCTCTGAACTGCTCACCTGCCTGCCTGCCTGATTTCCCCTAACAGCTTCTGCCTGCCAGCCTGATAACCCCTAATCACTCCCCTGCCAGCCTGATCGACACCTAACTGCTCCCCTGCCGGCACAATTCCCCAACTGCCCTCCCCTTTAGGCCTGGTCCCCCCAACGTCCCTCCCCTGTTGGCCTGGTCACCCCCAACTGCCCTCTCCTGCAGGTCTGGTTGCCCCCAACTGCCCTCCCCTGCCAGCCTGGTTCCCCCCAACTGCCCTTGCCTGCAGGCCTAGTCGCCTCTAACTGCCCTCCCTTGTGGCCTGTTTGCCCACAACTGCCCTCCCCTGCCAGCCATCTTTTGACCACATGTGGTAGGCCATCTTGTGCAAGGGTGTGATGTTCAATTTGCATATTACCTCTTTATTATATGGGATGGGATGACTCTGAGGCATGCTTCATTTTGTTTCTCTGAGTGTACCCAAAGGACTAGAACCCCATGGTCCATAGAAGTGAACTGCTTACTGATGCTTTATTATTTTGAGGTTTTCTTCTTACTTTTACCCTTGTCCTTATTTTTTGCTTCCTGGGATCACTATCTAAAATCACCTTCTGTATCAGCATTTATTTTGGGGGAAACCAAAAGAAAGAAACAATATCTATTACTATCTAATCTCTCATAGGATAGAAATCATGATTTGGATGGGCCAGGGCTTTTCACAATAATCACTAGATTTCTTTGCCCTCTTTGCAGCCATATATGATGATGTAACAAATCTTAGCTAAATAAAGTATGCGCAGAAATTGTGGTTCCACCTCCCTGGTTGTGCTTTAAATGGTAGGTACATGCTGTCCTTTTTCCCCCTTTCTCCCTTCACTTGAGTATACAGAAGAAAGCTTACCACCTCTGCATATTTGGGAAACAGAAGCCTGGATACAAGACATGGCAGAGGACTCTGTACCAGTGTACAAGCTTGTATTTTTGGCTATTACTTAAAAGAGAAACAAGCTGCTACCTCATTTTGGTATATCTCTGTTACAGCATCCTAAATTATATTGTGATTATTATATTGTCTACAGTAATGAAATACAGGGGCTGCGCACAGTGCCGTGGCACCAGAAGTGACTGAGTTTGCAAGTTCCTCGGGTCGCTTCAGGAGAAATTGAGGCCAGCTCGTTCAAAAGAGATGGAGGGAGCCATCAATCAAGTAGGCCGGCCTGGGTCAGTGGGCACAGAACTTGGCCAAGAAGACCTTTTGCATCTGGAAATGACCTGGCCAATGAAGTGGGCGGTGTGTGTGTGTGGCCCCCATGGTTCGCTGGGCTTCAGCTCTTTCTCTCCCTTCAGAACCTTATCTTGGCTTTGGATCCCAGAAGGCCACCACTAACCACAGTCCAGGCTCAGTAAGTGAGCACGTGTTTTGGACCAGGAACCGGTGGAGCCTGCCCCTATTACAAACATGTCTTAGAGCACCCGGGAGCTGGTGCTTGACTTGCTCTCCTACAAGCTTTCCCAGAAAGGATGCAGCTGGAGTCAATGTAGTGATGTGGAAAAGAATAGAACTGAGGCCCCAGAAGGGACTGAATTAGAGATGGAGACCCCAGGGCCGTCGATGGCAACCTATCCTGGCACCTGGTGGATAGCCCCGCGGTGAAGGGAGGTGGGGCTGGCCTGGGCGAGGGGCTGCGGGTGGTTTGCAGGTGAGGATGTGGAGCAAAAAACCCTCGTGCACTGCTGGTGGGAATGCAGACTGGTGCAGCCACTGTGAAGAACAGTATGGAGTTTCCACAAAAAATAAAAATGGAACTTCTATTTGACCCAGTGATCCCACTTCTAGGAATATATTCCAAGAAACCAGAAACACCAATCAGAAAGGATATAGGCACCCCTATGTTCATAGCAGCACAATTTGCCATAGCTACAAACATGTATCTATCAATATTAACCTTAAACATAAATGGACTTAATGCTCCAATCAAAAGACAGAGAGTGGCCCTAGCTGGTTTGGTTCGGTGGATAGAGCATCAGCCTGCGGACTAAAGGGTCCCAGGTTTGATTCCAGTCAAGGGCACATGCCTGGGTTGCAGGCTCGATCCCCAGTAGGGGGCGTACAGGAGGCAGCCAATCAATGATTCTCTCTCATCATTGATGTTTCTATCTCTCTCTCTTTCTCATTTCCTCTCTGAAATCAAGAAAAATACATTTAAAGAAATAAGACAGAGGGTGGCTGAATGGATAAGAAAACATGACCCATATATATTCTCTCTACAAGAGACCCACCTCAGAACAAGGGACTCACACAGAATGAAAGTGAAAGATGGAAAAATATTTTTTGTAGCCATTTCTATTTCTTCTTTTTACAACAGTACCTTTAGCATCTTTTGTATTGCTAGCTTGGTAGTGATAACTTCCCCTCCCCCCCCCTTTTTTTTTAATCTCTGAAGCTGCTGCTTTCATCTTCAATTTTGAATGATCACCTTGCTGGATAGAGTATTCTTGGATTCTGTCTCTTGCTTTGCATCAATTTGTATATTTCCATTCCCTTCTGGCCTAATGTGTTTCTGTTGAGAAATCATTTGGTAATTTAATGGGAGATTCTTTGTAGGTAACTCTCTGTTTTTCTCTTGCAGCCTTTAAGATTCTCTCTCTTTATTTTATTAATATTTGCCATTGTAAGTACAGCCTGTCTTGGTGTGGATATTTTGGGGTTCATTTTGTTTGGGACTCTCTGTGCTTGTATGACTTTTTTCTGCCCCCACATTAGGAAAGTTTTCTGTCATTATTTCTTCAAATAGTTTTTCTAATCCTTGCTCCTCTTTTTGTCCTTCTGGCACCCCTATTATACATATGTAACTTCGTTTCATGTTGTCCTAAAGCTCCCTTAGGCTCTCCTTCTGCTTTCTAATTTTTCCTCTAATAGTTGTTCAGATTGGGTGTGTTTGACTCACCTCTCTTCTAACTCACTAGTTCGGTCCTCCACTTCTTCTAGTCTACTATTGAATCCTTCTGTTGTGTTTTGTTTTTTATTGTAGCTATATCATTTTTATTTCCTCTTGATTCTTACATAAATTGTTGCTTTTCTCATCCATCCAGTTTATTTTGGATTGTTTTTCTGACATAAGCATGCCTCTGTTTTATTTAGTTCCTTTTCTGGCAATTCTGACTTTTCTTTCCTTGGGGGGTTGTTGGTTTTCCTCTTCAGTTTTGCTTTCTCTTTCTGGCCCTGGACACCCTGCTTGGGGTTTGAGAGTTTGAACACCTGATCATGGCAATGATCTGGAAATCATTAGCCCAGAGGCCGGGTCTGCCTTGAGTCTCATGCCTTTATTGTCTCTGCTCTGAGTTGTATCCCCTTCTCCCACAGATTTGATCCCTCAGTTGTCTGCTTCAGATGCTCCGGGTGGTGAGAGTGTGTGCACAGTTCCTCTGGTGTGTGACTCCCTGTGAAGACCCAGAGCTCTGTGGCATGCAGTTCTCTGTGTGGCCCAAGCACCCGTGTCAGGGTTACACCTAGGTTCCTCTGGCAGTGCATTTGTGGCACCTGGCTAGGCACACCGGCTTGCTCTGTGTTGCCTGGGCAGCGCTCTCCTGTGGCCTGAGTGGGGCACATGCTGGGTTACTCCAGGTTGCCCCAGCAGCAAGGTCCTGGGCTCGGGTGGAGTGGGTGCAGGTTGCTCATTCCTTATTTTCTTGTTACCCGGAGTGAAAGGCATGCTGGGTTGTTCCAGTTTGCTCCTCCCCAGTGTGGAGTAGGAGAAGGTTGCCCTGGGTTGCTTAGTTCGTGCTCTCCTGTTGCCCAGAGAGAGGTGCACGATGGGTTGCTCAGGATGCCCCTGTCAGGACTGTCCTGGGAGCCAGGGTGGAGCGGGTACAGGTTGCTCTGGGTTGCACAGAGTTCCCCTGTGGCCCTGAGTGAGGCCTGCATTGGGTCGCTCTGGGTCACCCCTCCTCAGTCACACCAGCAGGGCTGTTTGGGGACCTTGGTGAAGCATTCACTGGTTGCTCTGGTTCACACAGTCCACTTTTGTTGCCCAGAGTGGGGCATGCTCTAGATTGCTCTGGGTTGACCTGACATTAGGTCCTGGGTCTGAGGGTGGAGCTGGTATTGGGTGGTTCCCAGTCAGGCTAGCAGCACCGTTCTGGGGTCTGGGGAGAGGGTGGGGCACAGGGTTCCCCCTGGCTTACACTCACTGTGGGATCTTGGAGCCGGATTCCAGCGGGCTGGTGAGGAGGCCTGGTGCGGTAGCTCACTCTGGCAGCACGTGCGCTCCTTGCAGACGTCTGGAAGCCTGCTGGGAGGTACTGCACCACTCACTGCCAAGGCACAGTGGTGGTTCCATGTAGGTTATGGCTGGCAAGAGGCATTCTCTAGTTGTCCTCTGCCCTTCCTTATTGAAAATTGTCTCATCAGCTGTGTCTAATTTGTTAATTCAGGGTGGATGTTCTCTGATTCAGTTGCTTTTCTGGCCTGGCCCACGAGGAGGTGCACAACACCGCTGCCTATTCAGCTGCTATTTTCTATTTCAAAATATTAATAAATCTATTTTTTAAAAGATCATTTCCAGGCATTTGATGAACACTGGAGGATGAGAAGCAGGGCATTAATCAGCAGTTCTGTGGGTCCTTTGTGAATTGTCCATGCTATTATTTTAGGATTGTTATTTTCAGTTTTGTAGCAAATTTTTTGTCTCTGATAATATTTCATTTCAGGCACGGAGTTTTTATCACAAGTTTTCCACGGATATTTATTCCCTAAGATATTTCCTGCAAAGTGCCTATGAATATTTAACTTGAGGATGGCTGCTTTCTGATGGGAGTGTACTGTTCAGCATTTGTGTTGTTATTTTCTGTATCAGTGTGCTCTTCGACTAATCAGGATTATATTCATTGATTGATCCATCCATCCATCCATCCATCCACCCATCCATTCATTTATTCATCCATCCATTCATTACTATTTCAGGCACTGTAGGAAGCAATGTCACTTTCCATTTGGGGATCAAACTAAAGAGAGTTGCCTTCTTTGGAAGCATGATGATAGTACATTGATTAATATTCCAAGGACCCAACTTGTGGCTCTAGTTATGGTAGTATTATCCATAACCATCTGATGGCCATGAAATGTACTTCATTTGTTCATATATCCCTGCCTTTTGTGGTTATATTGCCACTATATCATATAATGACAGTATTATTCTATAAGAACATTAGGTATTATTTTGCAATAACTTAAAGGTAAGCTTTTTTATTTGCCCTGGATACATTCTCCAATTTATTAGTAATGACTCATTTTTACCTTGACATATTAGAGATTTATAGTATATCTGGCTTTGCTTTTAAATAAAAAGGGGATTGTTTTGGTCCTTCTAAACAAGTTGAAGAAGGAAAATGCAGAGCTTTTGTTGCTAGAACAAAGCTTTGAAGAACACACAGAGCCATTAATACAGAGAAATTTTATGTTTTGAAAAGGCTGATGACTTATATTGGCTGATATTATTTTGAGCCCTGATTTTCTTTATCATTAAGTACTCCTGAATACATTATTGTTAATTCTCTTTGTTAACCTAATGAATTATTCTATATATAATGTTCATGTTTCAGTAGTGTCATAGGGGTAAAAGAAAACGGCATTTGGTTAACAGAAATGTGCAAACTAAAATACAAAATGAAAAACAAAGTATTCTCTTTCCTTTTGGCTTCTTCATTGATTTCAGTAAAAAGACATCAAAAGTTTAGTGCTATCTCAGTCTGTCTTTTATAAAAACAGCTCCGTGTCTCCTATTTGAATTTAATGTAGAATTGACATCCTGAGTGCAGCCAGAGAACTTTAGGATCATGAGCACTTTAGTTTTAAAGTCATGTCTTAAACTATATATAGAAAGATAATTGACTTAAATGATTTATTCATCATTTCCTCATTATAGTCTCCTTTAGTCTGATAGGAGGAAGTGTGTGTCCATTAAGTAATGTAGGAATGAAGAGTGTGATAAACATTCGTATTCTTTTCTTTATGCTACCTGCAATGCTTTTCAGTGAGGAGACTCTGAAGTGCATGTGGTAAAAGAAATTCATCTTCTAATACACTTAAATCAACTTTTCAAACAGCCGGAAATGGTATGCATCTCTTCTCCAGAGCCTGGCAAATTGGGCTATTTTAATGTGATAAAATATAGTCTTGATAAAACCTTTTATTTTTAGTTTGGTATCTTATAAAGGATGCTTTCAAAATCACTGTGTCTGTCTACCCCCGTATGCTGTCATAGACAGTTGGCATTCCCTTGGCAACTTTACAGGATCAAATTCCTGCGTTCAGTAATCAGTGCAAGGAAAACCAGCACTGCCTCTTCTTCCCATCTGCAAATGGGAGAAAATCAATCTCTGTACACTTGAGTCTTGTTGTAGTCATATAGTTATAAACATTGTAATAAGCACCTTTGGGGCAGAGAAATGTTTATTCAACTTTGTGTCAGCAGATCCTTGCCTGTACGTGGCTCATAGAGGAGATACTCAAGAAATCTTTCTTATTAATCACTGGATTTTTTTTTTTTTTGAAAAAGGAAATTATAGCATTGTTTTCGAGTGGGTTCAGAAGTTTTAAAATGTGCAGTAAACTACTTGGTGATGATCACAGCCAGAGGTGAGCGGAATGATTCACAGGAAGCTTCTGCAAAGTCTATTCTGCCTTCCTTCTTCCTTCAGAATCTCCTAGGAATGCCTGTCACTTGTGGGAATTAACCGAGGGATTCTGGGAAATGTAGTCCTCAGGCTTTCACACCCTGTGGCATTGGGATGAGCATAAAAGTGAGAGACTTTCCAAATTGCCAAAAGGTAATCCAGCAAAAAGTCCTAGGTACAACTTTTACAAAATTCACTTGGAAATGGCTGTATGAGTGTCAACCGTGTGGTAGAATTCAGTATGATGGATCTACACCTTAGACTTATACAAGGATTGATTGCATGCAAGTTTCAAAATGATCTCATTTGCATGTTTCACTGCACGATTTGAGATGATACTAGTACATACAGGCAATTCTGATGTATGTCGTTTGGGGGGCTTCTTATTGGTATGCTCATTGAATTGTCACTTTGAGGAGTCCTTGTAAATAAGGGCCAGCTGTGGGAAAACCTTGGGAAGACATTCCTTGTGGGTACTAAGATTTTCTGTCACTCACAGTTACAATGTTACAAAGCCGAGTGGACTAACTATCGATCTTAATAGGTTAAACATGATCTGTCGATGTTCTCCTGCTCCCCCAAGTTCGGTTAGATAACTGCAAAGAGGGCCAAACATTTGTAACATCTATACATTTTCTCTTATTGGTTTGTCTTTGCTGTGACATTATTTTCGTTAATTTTTAGAAGGCTTCTACTACAAACTGGGAGAAATGTGTTCTCTTTAGTGTCTTGAATGAGGCATGCTGTTCCCAGGCCCTCAGTGTGCCCTCAGAACGTAATAAAAGGAGTTTGAGAAGAAATGTCTCCCCATTCTCCAATCTTGAATAGTGCTCGGTACATAGTAGGGGCAAAACATATTTTGTCAAATGAATGAATGAATGGATACAGTAAGACATTATTATTTAGTTATCAACGTTTAGAATGTTTTTATTTTATTTTGAGACATATTTTTTATGTGGGTGAAGGCTGAACAGTGAGTTTGGCTTTTTATTCACATTATTCTTCAATATTGACTCATTGCTACACATTTCCTTCCAGAAAACTATCTCCATAGGGGAGCCAGTAAGGTCTACTACCTGATGCCTCCTTTCTATAGATAGGAGTACATGTTTTGGAGATTGGTATACGAATTAATGTAATAGTGCATCAGGAAGACTAATGAGTTGAAAGATTTGTTCTACAAACTGTTATTCACTCATCAGGACTTAGGTTTCTATGGTTTAAATAAACAGTTTCTTGTCTACCTATTCCATTTTATTTACATTCATGATATTTTATAGTTCCTATCTCAATTGTTACATATTCATTTTATTTGAACTCAATTTATCAATGTTTATTGAGCGTTGTACCAACAAAACTATATCATCCCTCCTCTCAAAAATTTGCAATTTAGTTGTCAAAAGAGATGGCAAACTAAAATTTTAATATTTTGGGTGAAATATTTGCATAGAGATGACCATTGTCTGCGGTAAAAAATATAAGCTGAAAATGTATTTTATTTATAGTGGGCTATGGGACTTGAAGAATATGTTATTCAATGTATATACCTATACCTAGTAATAATTAAAAGGCTCTCAATGAATGTGTAATACATTGATGAATACATTCTGAGCAATATTATTAGTAGTAATGAACAATTAAAAGTATATTTTCTATTGATCTAATTGTCATGTGACATAATTTTAAGAGCCAATTTTAAATGTTTAAGATGGACACACTTCTATACTAAATTCTTCTGAGTTTATCTGATATACTCTCTCTATATATGTTTCAGGTGTACAACATTATATTTTGACATCTGTATATATATTCTATTTTTTTTTTTTAAAAAAAAACTGAGGTTCTTTTGTGGCCAGCATGTTAAAACCCAGCACTGCTTCTAAAGTAGAGGTAAATGAGGAAGTTTGCTTTCATTCTGTGGTAGTGATGTGTCGGAGCCAGCAGCAAGAACACCACTCAGCTCTGCTGGTCTGACGGGCTCTGCGTGGCTGTGAGTCCACGTGTTCTTCTAAACTCTCCTATCCGACTACGCCAGGGCTGGTTCCTGCTTGAACCCTGCCCGCTGCACTAACTGTTGGGAACTTAGTCCAGGTTCCTCCTTTATCCTCTGCTCACTGGTAACAGGTGTTGGGTCCGAGCCCCTCTGCCTGGGGCTGGACCTCCTAGGACGCCGGGTCTTAGACGGAGAAGCCATGAGAGGTTGTGGGTTTATAGGAATGAGTCTTTATTGCAGCAGCCAGTGGTCAAATAGCCATCAGACAAGAATAGTCCTCAGCAAAGTCCATACACGCAGGCAGCCGACACTGGCTGGTGAACATATATCTTTCCCATAAGACAGCATCAGTCTCTGTACCCACAGGTATTATCTGAGCAGCCGCACACTGCCTGCTAGACTCACCGCCTCATGTCATAGCGGTACCTGAGCTCTCTGGCTCAGCAGCTTCTCCTGTCTCTCCTGCCCAGCTGCTCTCTCCCGCAGACTTCTCTCACTCCGTCCTCAGCCGACTCCAGCCAACTAGATGGTCAGTAACTTACTTTTATACCATTTAGACAAAGAAGGCTTCATGCCAACAGTGACATCAATCATGTTGGCTACTGAAGGGCACAGTGTACCGTGTGTCCTAGCACCTGCTCATGGTATATTGGCCTGATTAGGATTCCCAGGCTCAGAGTCCTTGAACGTTCTGTTCAGGCACATGCTCAGAGCGGCCTTTAGTTATTCTGGTGTATTGATAATAAGGCCTTTGTGCTCCCACCGGCCTTGACTATCCGGGGACCTGGCGTGGTTCCCACATGATGGAAGTGCAGAGTTTCCATGCCTTTGAAAATTGGTTCCCCCTGTGCTCCTATGGCGACCTCCGCTTCATGTTTCACTCTGAAGATACTATTGGAAGCAATTCCCTGGATTTTTCAATGGGTGGGCTCAAATCTAATTCAAGGTATACTCAGAATAAAATTTGCCCCACTTGAGTAAAAGATTTTACTGACTGTTAGGTACTCTCTTGACTCATCATTAACTCATAACCAATTCATGTTCCCGACATATCACACCAGACTCCTACAGCTTTTCTTCCCACAGCACGCTACTAACTCCACATGGCACTACACCACCGCTCCTCCAGCCGACAGGATCACTGTAATATATTTTTACAAAGATATGCAAGAAAGAACACACATGGCTCTCCCACACATCTCAAAACAATCATACAGATCATGCAGAAGGAAGTACAATTTATTTTAGTTTTATATCCCTGTTTTTAAAACATAAGTAGGCAGATACAAAGTTGATGATGATGCTGTAATAATCTTTATGGTCAAAAAAGATCCTTTAAAATGTTCAGCAAATACATTCCTAGGGTTATTCAGTTTCTAAAATTAACTTAGTTTAGTTGATAGGTATCCATTCACCCAGTGCTTTTAAAATAAATTTTAGGTCTTTTTTCGCATACATTCTCCATTACTATTATTCTCCTCCTTATAAAGGTACCTAATCTAGATGGTCAATAAAAGTCTACTCTTGCATTTCAAATCTCAGAGAGCTTTATTATTGCCAGCATTTGAATCCCTGTTAAAAATAAAACAGAAACAAGACAATAAATTGGGGCACATCCAAGTCAGGATGCATCACAGATACCAGAAACAAGAAGGTAATTGTTACAACGTGGGAGGATATCCTTTAGGCATTCAGGTCTTTACAGGCTACCTCAGTTTCAGCATTGATATTTCATGGGTGCTCTGTAGCAATAAACTGTCATCCAGGAGGCCTGGATCTACATCTCAGATGCTTTGTGTTTGTGTGAACATGAACAAATCATCATTTTTCTTGGTCTCAACTGTCTCCTAGGTAAAACTGGGTGTCTGCGTTTATGTTATGCTTTGTAAATGTAGTGCAACTCAACTGGAAAACACACACACACACACACATTTTTATTAGATACAACTCTAGAGAAAACCTCAGGAGGAGTGTGTGGGGAGTAAAGTGAAGGTCTACTATAGCCATTTTATATAATCTTCAAAACTACTATAGTGTTAAGCTCTCCTCTCCGCCCCATTACTTACTGGAAAATAGAACCCAGAAAGCAGAAGCACTATGTATAATGTCCCCAAACTAGTAAATGGTGTAGCAAAAAGCTTAATCTCTTATACTAAACTATCCAAAATTACCATTCTTTAAAAAGGTGGTATTTTAGTTGTGCGTGACTTAAATATATCAAAATTTTAGGAGGTACTTAAATATTCAAATAAATCTATGATTTTAATAACTTTTGTCCTAATGAAAGTATTACATTCTTCTTGTAAAGTTAATTTTTTAATATTTGGATGTTTAGACTTAAAAATCTATTTTAAATTATAGAGCATTAGACATTTTTTTCATGTGCATATTTGTACATATTTCTGGTTTTCTCTAAGGCTAATTTCTGTATAAAAAGTTATAAACTTTTTTGAACCTCTTTATTCATGATGAAAAATCCTTTTCTGAAAAAATTGTCTGTAACTATTTATATTTTCCGTATATCATTGGAGAATCCCATCTAATAATAGACAAACATAGTAATTAACCATACCTCTGCTACGCTTCCCATTGGCTAATCAGGGCGATATGCAAATTAACTGCCAACCAAGATGACGGCTGGCAGCCAGGCAGCTGAAGCAAACAGAAGGCTTGCTTGCTCCAGTGATGGAGGTAGCCAAGGTTCCCTGCCTGCTGCAGCCCAGCTCTGAGCTCTGGATGCAACATTGTTTCAATTATAGAAGCTAAACAAACCCAGAAACCTGCTTTCAGCCAGCTGGCCTCGGAGCTGGAGCTGCAACAAAGTTTCAATTATAGAAGGTAAATAAATACCAGAATAAAAAAAAAACACACACACACACAAAAGGAGAGACTGGGAGCTTCAGTTGCAGGCTTGGCCCACCTGAAAACAGCCCTCAGTCCCTCATCCAGGATGGCCAGGCACCCCAGTGGGGACCCCAACCCTAAAGGGGGTGCCGGCAGCCTGAAAACAGCCATCAGCCCCTCATCCAGGCTGGCCAGGCACCCCAGTGGGGACCCCTACCCTGAAGGGGGTGCGGGCTTCCTGAAAACAGCCATCAGCCCCTCATCCAGGCTGGCCAGGTACCCCAGTGGGGACCCCCATCCTGAAGGGGATGCCGGCAGCCTGAAAACAGCCATCAGCCCCTCACCCAGGCTGGCCAGGCACCCAAGCGGGACTCCCACCCTGATCCGGGACACCCTTCAGGGCAAACCAGCTGGCCCCCACTCATGCACCAGGCCTCTATCCTATATAGTAAAAGGGTAATATGCAAACTGACCCTAACAGCAGAAAGACTGGGAATGACTGATCACTATGACACACACTGACCAGCAGGGGCCAGATGCTCAATTCAGGAGCTGCCCTTTGGTGGTCAGTGTGCTCCCACATGGAGGAGCTCTGCTCAGCCACAAGCCAGGCTGATGGCTTCCAGCACAGCGGTGGTGGTGGGAGCCTCTCCTGCCTCCTCAGCAGCACTAAGGATGTCCAACTGCAGCTTAGGTCTGCTCCCTGCTGGCAAGTGGACATCCCCCGATGACTGCCGGGCTGACAGAGGGATGTCTGATTGACAGCTTAGGCCCAATCCCCTGGGGAGCAGGCCTCAGCCAGCAGATGGTCATCCACTGAGGGGTCCCAGACTGTGAGAGGGCACAGGCTGGGCTGGGGACCTTCCTCCTTCCCCCCCCTCTGAGTGCACAAATTTTTGTGCACCGGGCCTCTAGTATATTATAATAAGCATATCATTGTGTTTGTTTCCACAATATTCCAGCAATGAAAAGTATAATTTGTATAAATATTTATTAAGAAAAGACCTTTTTTTTTCAATTTACATGTATTTAACTATGTTGAAGGTAAACATTTGGTTTCATATGAATTTTTAAATTTACCAACTTTATTTAGGATTTATTTTGTTGTAAGAGGTAAGGAGAAGATCTGTTTGGGAATTTTTCCTCCTTGCTAGCTAATTTGCCCAACAGTTTTTTTTTTCTCTGCATCATTTATTTATTGATTTTTAATACCTCACTTATATTATGTTGCTTTTTACTTATCAATACTAGACTATATGAGTCTAGAGGTATGGTTCCTCTGAGAAAAATCAGAATTCTTTCACCTGCAGCTTGAGGGCCTTTTCCCTCGCCAGATCATGGTGATGAGTATGACTCATGGGTTCTGGAAGCACAAACAGAGACTTAAAAGAAGATTCTGTCCAAAGTTCCAGACAGAAAGATTGAGGTGCATGCTAGCAGAGCAAGTTTTTCTACATCTAGATACTAGGTAGGATTTGGGTTGAGAATGGAGGGAGAAGCCATGACAATGGAAAAAGAAGGAATGTCATATAATTCCAGAAGGGGGACAGCATGGGGCAGGGTCCTTTAGTAGAGAATTTTTCTTTTAGAGAGGAGCTTCTTAAACTTTAATGTACATATACATATCACATGATACACTGTTAAAAAACATATTTTAATTGAGTAGGCTTGGGATGAAGCCTGAGAATATGCATGTCTTCCAAGATACCAAGAGATGAAATTGCTAGTGGTCTATGGACCCCACTTTGAGTTAGCAAAGGGTATAAAATACTAGGAAGCTACTTGGAACTTGACCCAGTGACCGACAATTCTTGTAACTATCCAGGGAGAATTAAAATCTGCAGTGGTCACCTATTGGCCATCAATTCAAAGTGACATTTGCCTCACAGCTTTTGCTTCTCCTCAGCTCCATCATACTATTACCTGTGAGGAACCCAAAAGCAGATTGCCTGACAATTTTAATCATGCCCGCTATTAGGACAGAAAGTGGAGATTTGGACAATTTGGTGGGAGTAGCGAAATGAAAGGTAAGACTTGCTTCATGTCCAGTATAGGACTAGATGTTGTCAGTTTGAAATTTCCCTCTGAAGTGGGGTCACAGGAAACATATAATCCCTTTAACACTCTAGGATGGATGATGGGTTGGAACAGGAGGTAAGACAGGAAATAAAGACACAGGAGCTGTAATAGTCTGGAGGAGCAATGATAATGTTCTAAACAGAGATTGAGATAGGCAATTGAGATAGGAAAAAGACAGACTATATGGAGAGATGTTGTCAGTAGAAGTGATGGAATTTAAACCTGGATTTCATGAGTGGCATAGAGGAGAGGAAGAAATCTTGAATAATATCCAGTCTTAGAATTTGGGAAACTGGATCTTAATATTGCTTATGAGCTAGAAAGGTGCAAAAGGTGCTGTTTGCTACTTATTATTCAAGAAATATGCTGAGTGAATCTAGGGTGGAGACTTGAAGAAAGGATGAAACTTACAGAAGCAGAGTTGGTAATGACATTTTCAGCAGAATGAATGGCAAGTGCAAAGGTGCAGGGATATGAAATGTCATGAGTAGCTCACTCTATCACTGGTGATGGGAGTGTATGGGACAGGGAGCAGAGAATGAAGTGAGCCTTGAAAAGTAGGAATAGGTAAAAAATCTCAGAAGTTTTTGAATGTTAAAATAAGACTTTCAAATTGTTTTAAAAATTAAGGGAAGCCATTCAGGAACTTAAGCATAGGAGTAACACAGTCTAATATAGAATTTAGGAAAAGAGGAAGGAAACCATCATTTCATCAGTGCATTTTATGTAACAGGGTTTTATCAATTGTCTTGTTTTAGCGTGGAGGATAAATGGCACTGGGCTTCTTAAAAGCTGACGAGGAATTGCTGTAACTCCATTATTAGGACACAGGGAAACTCTCCTTTAAGTGCACCCTGTGTTAGTGTTCATTTTTAAGCTGAGCTAGTTAACTGTGATTACTAGTATATTACTTTTTATACATTTATTTATTTATTTATTAAGAAAATAATTTTTATTTAAACAAAGGGAAATAAAATAGAGTTGATAGTTGTAGTCAAGTCATAAATGATAATATAACTTCTCATGTTTTCAATTTTTGTATTGTTGAGATTTTGAACTCCAACTTCTCTTCCATTTTCTTCGCCAATAAAAAGAGATATATAATGTATGTTCAGTGTTCCCACAGAGAAAACTTTGAAATGTTATGAAAAATTTGCAATTTCTATAGGTGTTTTGATTTTTTTAACTGAAAATATTCTCTATTATAAATCAAAATAAAGATTTTATTTCATTTCTTTTGTTGATATCAGCTTTGCATACTTCAGATAGTTATTGTGGCCACCCAGCACACCTCCACTGAGTTAATTTTTTGGGTGGCAAGTCTTTTATGTACCTGTCACTAATATATTCCAGCATTTCTGGAAAATCTACAATGCTCCTATCAATACATTTATTCACGTTAGGTATTCCAACTTCCCTTGGAGACATCTCTCTTAGAAGCCTTTACCTATAAATACAGATTTCTCTTTAGGCTGAAATACAGAAGCTGTTTTGAGATTTCCTTCTGCCTTAATTTTGAAAAATCCCTTTTCTCCAGTGTTGAATTTCCTTATTCCTAGATACCACTTCTTCCTCTTTTGGTTCACTCCCACATTTTGGTGAAGTACACAATAAGTTCTTGATAAGTGGTGAATGAGAGTTACAACTTTTATAGAGGGTGTCTCATAAAATGTATACACACTTTAAAAGCTGATAGCTCAATTTTGAAAATGAAATGTATTTTAATAAACACTGCCTTTATAATTATTCAAAGTGTGTGTATACATTTTTAGGGACACCCTATATACTGAATGTATAAACTGGTTTTTTATTCTATTCTCTCATGACTAATATTTCAGGTGAATATAGGATTTTATATTGCAAATATATTTTTTCCAAGAAGGTTGGAGATACTGGTCAATGGACTGATCAATCTTCTAAGCTGTTGATATGTTCTATGCCATTCTGATACCAGCTATTTCATGTGACATTATTTTTTATTTTTATTTGAATGTTCTATGTAGTCTCAGAATTTATACAATGATATTATATGTTGAGAATATAGTTTCAGTTATTTAGTTGGACTTCAGATGGGTCTCTTTAATCTGAAAATATTTTCTTCATTCTGGGAAATGTTCTCATACTATTTTTTTTCTAAATTTCTTTCCTTATTTTTTATTTTCTTCATAGCAATTGTAATATG
Organism: Myotis daubentonii; assembly: GCF_963259705.1. Taxonomy (NCBI): domain Eukaryota; kingdom Metazoa; phylum Chordata; class Mammalia; order Chiroptera; family Vespertilionidae; genus Myotis; species Myotis daubentonii. The sequence continues at coordinate 195,792,948 of NC_081840.1, forward strand.
TAGTTGTTGGAGCTTCTGGTTTGTACCTTTAATTTTCTTTTCTTTTTCATTTATTTTTTTGTCCCTTTTCTCATTTTTTCTCTAAGTTTTCTTTAGCTATACGTTTCAAACTTTTTATTAATGAAAAAGTGCTTCAAATATAATTTTAGTTTTTGAGATATCTTTAATATCTTATTTATTAACTAGAGGCCCAGTGCATGAATTTGTGCACGGGTGGGGTCCCTCAGCCTTGCTGACAATCAGGCCAATTGGGCAGTCTCATCCAGTCCCTATCAAGGCTGATAGGGGCTGGCCAGCCAGGGAAGGAACTGCGGGAGGGCTCTGGGGCATGGCTGGCCCATCTTGCCCAGTCCCGATCGCCTGGACCCCAGCAGCAAGCTAACCTATTGGTCGGAGCGTCTGTCCCCGGTGGTCAGTGTGTGTCATAGCAACTCTCGAGCAGTCAACTAATCAGTTGGACACTTAGCTTATTATGCTTTTATTATATAGAATTGCCTATTCTTATTTCTTGAGCTCAAGGCTTTCTGTTATCTCTCTTAGAATATTTACCATAGGTATTTCCTTTGAAGTTTTTTTTTTTTTTGATACCTGTTTTGAAAATATTTCCTTTGATTTTAAAAATTTTCTTAGTCATTGCTGTTTTCTCTAAATTTATTATAAGGTGTTTTGTTTTGTTTTCAAATACCTGGAAATATTTGGTGTTGTAGGCAGAATTCTAAGATGGCCCCCAATTCTTGCCCCTAGCGTATATGCCTTGTATAAACCTCTCCCTCGGTTGTGTTCAAACCTGTCAATGTGATGGGATAGTCATTTTGATTAGTATAATAATAGGCCAAAAGTGGTAGGGTAGTCAATCATGAAATTAACTTATGTTATAAAAGACTCCATCTTGGCAGAATAGAGAGAGTGTCTTATGTTGGTCCTGAAGAGGCAAACTTCCCTGTATGGAAAGGACCATAGGCTAGAATCAGAGGCTAGTCTATGTAGCTGAGACTTACTTTTCTTTCTTTTTTTTAAAAAATGTATTCTTGTTGATTTCAGAGAGGAAAGGTGAGAGAGCGAGAGATAGAAACATCAATGATGAGAGAAAACCATTGATCGGCTGCCTCCTGCATGTCCCCCGCCTGGTTCATAGGTCAATGTTCAACCACTGAGCACACCGGCTAAGTGCTGAGACAAACTTTAAAACCAAAAGTCAGTTCTACAAACATAAGAAATAAAATCTGGCCACCCCCTTAATGATCTTAGTAATGAATACTTTCTTACTCAAGCTACACATGAAGACACAGCCTGGCTGACACCCTGATGCTTGTCTTTTGAGACACTAAGTAGAGAACCCAGTTGAGCCATTTCTAGCCTTCTGACCTAGAGAACTCAGAACTAATAAATGGATGTTGTTTTAAGCTGCTAAATTTGTGATAATACTTCACATAACCATAGAACACTGATAAGTCTGGTGTCCATGTTTTGTCTTTTTCTATTTAAGAGAGAAAAATCACAAAGCAGATTAGAAGTTCTGAGTACATGAGTAGGCTAACCTTACTGTCACTTAGTTCATGTCTCTGGTCAAACTTTATATCCAAAGATTGTCCTTTCTTTACCACCTTTAAAAATAGCGCCTCTAATGCTATCTATCTCCTTACACTTCATAAATTTGCTGAAAGCAATAATCAACACATACAAGAAGCTTAATTAACTCCAAGTAAGATAAATACAAAGATAATCAACTCATATTCATCAAAGTCAAAATATTGAGAACCAGAGAACCTGGAAATTGGAAAGAGAAAAATGACTCATTACATACAAGCTAACCCCAATAAAATTAATTGCTAACTTCTCTTCTTAAAAAATTGAGGTCAGAGGCAGTGGCACAGCACATTCAGCATATTCAAAGTGATGAAGTAAAAAAACAAATAAAATAAAGCTTTCATCCAAGAATTTTATATGTAGCAAAACTATCTTTCAAAAATGAAAGTGAAGTAAAAACATTCTCAAGTAGGCAAAAACTGAGATAATTTCTTGCTAGCAATTCTACTTAAAAAACACACACAACTAAAGCAGTATGTCAGGCTGAAAGCAAGTGACATTCAGACAGTAATTCAAGTCTACACACACTTGTAAAATGTGTCAGTAAAGGCAGCTATGTAGGTAATTATACATGACAGTGTAATGCATGTTTACTCTCCTTCTTTAAAGCTCATTTTAAAAGCATTGCATAAAACAATATGTATATAATTATATTGTTGAGGATACAACATACAGAAATGTAATGTATTTGACAAAAACAGAACAAAGGTGGCGGGTGTGAATACAGTTTTATTTGAGTATGGAAATGGCACTAGATGTTAGCTTGAATCCACAGGAAAAAAATGAAGAGAATCCTAAATGATAAATAAAAATATTAATATAACAAACTCTATAAATATATATTTGCTCTTTTCTCTTTAAAATAAAGAATATAAAATGTAATGATTATACCAATGTATCATAGTGCTTGTAACATATATCAATGTTATATATATATATATGTGTGTGTGTGTATTACACATATATATCTCAACAACAGTTGAGATAAAAACGGGGGAGGATGCAGCTATATAATAGTAAAGATTTTATATTTTACAGGAATCAAGTTAATATAAACCCGAAGTTGATTTTGAAGACTAAGATTATCCATATATTCCTAGAGCAATTACTAAGAAAATAAATGTAAAATATAATTAAAATTATTAAAGGAATTAAAATGTTACTATAAAAACATCCATTTAATACAAAGAGGACAGTAAAGAAGGAACAAAAATGATATAAAGCACACAGAAAAAATATAAAATTGCAAGTATAAATCTAACTATAGTAATAACAAAATTAAATAGGAATGGGTTAAATAATCAAATCAAAAGTTAGATATTATCAGATTAAATGAAAAAAGACAAACTATATGCTTTCTACACACGTTAGATTTAATGATACAAATAGGCTGGAAATAAAAAGATGGAAATAATGTATCATGCAAGTAGTAACCAAAAAAGGGACAAACTGATTATACTACAACCAGAGAAAAAGACTTGGAACAAATAAATTGATAGATGAAAGGCCACAGAGTGACTAAAACTACTGTTTTCCTGAAGAAACAAATTGTAGTAACTGAAGGGCTGTTTTCTGGTGCTGGTCAGTTATCCAAAAGAGAGGAATACTCCAGGTCCTGCCTGGGACAGGGCGGGTCCAGGTTTGGTGTGGTCTAAGCTTCCTAGGAAACATTCTGAGAGCTTGCAGGTAGGTGCACCAGGAAGGAACTTCATCATTTCAGAAGTGAATTCTCTATCTCCCTTTTTGCCAGGATTGGATCTTTCTTCCACCCTAAATTGCGCTCACATTCTCAAGACAAGATTTTCTTCAGGTTTAATTTCTCTAAAACTAGAGTCCTCTGCTAGGATGAGACTGAACAATTTCCTAAATGGGAAATGTAGGTAAAGGGACTTGGGGGCAGGGGTGGCGGGGGGAGGGGGGAAAGGCAAGGATTTTAAAGTTATCAAACTTTTAAAGAATTTAATCAATTATCTTTTTCAAAACCCAAACCCATACTTCAGCTTTAATATTTTCTGGGCTTTCCAAGAGGAATTTCCTTTTGCCTCGCTGCCATATTAGTTCCCCTCCATCTGCTTTTTATTCCCCAAATATTTACTTCTCATTATCTCCCTCCTCTTTGCTCTTTGTCTACATGAGTTTATGCTTTTTTTTCTTTATTTTAATTTTAGTGGGATTTTTGGAGTGAGCAAAGATAAATGTAATTATTTAATCTACCATGTTTGATCTTATACTATAGCCCCTTAAAAATAGGTCATCAAAATAAAAAGAAACTAAAGCAGCATGTTCAGTTAAACAGATCTTGGTTCAAATATTGAATCAATTTCACACTGATAGTGTTATAATAAATAGCTTACATATTTTCTTTGAACTATTATTTTCTCAATGGGAAAATAAACATAATAATATTTACCTCATAGGTCTTACATGACAAAAGATATAGGCAGAGTTTTCATGGCTTTTTTAACCATCCCTATTACCACCACCACCACCACCATCATCATCATCATCATCATCATTGTATCCTGGCTACAAATAAAAACAGTGTGGCCTAAAGTGTCTTTGATTAGTTTTAAAATTGTTTAGCTACTTAAAAATTTAACATTGTTATTCAATTTGAAGAACAGTATTCAGATAACCAGGTATCAATATATTTCAAGCTATTGTTCTGCCTTCTTGGTTAGAAAGAATTTGCTTTGGAGAGAACATAGGTCACAATACTATTAAATCCAAACTAGACATGAGAAGCTAAATTTAGTTTTGAATGTTGGGGTGGGCTGAGGTGATTGTTAATACAATGGCCACATAGTTTTAATGGCATAAGAATAATTAAAATCCTTAGAAATATGAGATTTGTGAGATGTCATGACTTACACATGATTGTTAAGGAAGAATTCAAGATATGTAGGGTTTTACCCATTTTTCAGCTACTTGCATTTAAAAGTTTTGCATTTTCTTCCTTTTTGTCTTTTTATTTTTATGAGAGCTTTATGACCCTAATTCTTTCTTGATTACACTACTTGCTTATTAATGGGTGTATTGTCTTTAGTAATGAATAATTTATTTATAAAATAACAAGCATGCTCTCATCATTCCAAATTAACCACATGAGTATTAAATGGAGAGTTAAATAGCTCCTTGACATTCTGTGAACCAGTAACACTAAAATAGAATCTGATTGGCAGAAATTGTAAGAACTAAGAATAGTAAAACATTGTACTTAAATTTTCAGGAATCAGAAGAAATAAATGCAGCTGACTGTCATATATAATAAAAACATTCAATATTTAATGTGTATGTCAATGTATTCTAAAATGTGATTAGTATCAAAAGAAAAACACTTTTTATTTGTATAACATTCTGTTCTGAACAAGAGCCTTCCAGTCTCCATGTGCCTCATAAATGTTGTCTCTCTGTGAAGAGAATTTTATTCCAAGAAAATAATTTTTGAATGGAATTTTATCCCATTAATTAAATATTTTTCAGAGTGGCTGAAAAATATTTAATTAATATTTGCACACATTTCATGCTGTAGGATTTCAAATTGTGTTTTAAAACTGATGAAGAAGTTGTCCATGTACTTTGTAAATATTCTCAAGGATGCTAGCCTGTAAAATAGTAAACTTGTTGAAGCACAAATATTTATCACTGATCCAATAAGATTTTATGTACCCTGTAAATGTGATATGATATATTTTATGCTTTGGTGCAATAGACATTCAGTTTTTCCCCCATGAAGTTAATTTTACAATCAGTAGCTGTCTCTGAACAATATTTTGTTACAGTTTCATGGGTCCTGGATGCTCACAGGGAGCCATTATTTCCCCAGATAATGATGAGGAGCCAGACAACCTGAACCCACATTGTTTATATTTTGAAATCATTCTTAATGTCTAAGCTTAAATTATCTTTTATTTCCTTATATCTATCATATTTACATACTTCTCTCCTCCACTCACATTGAAGTAAGTATACCACGAGCTCTTCTGACAGCTTATGTAGCTTCATTGACAGCAAAGTCAAGATCAGAAGAGGGTGCATTAACTAAGTAACAAAATGAAGGACAACCTGTTTCAGTTCTTGGTTTTTGTATAGTTAGGAGGGAAAGAATTTTTGATCCTCCCAATTGCTTGAAAATCCAATATTGCATAATTCAAGTATACACAATCAAATATTTGATAAATGTATATGCATATACCAGTGCACATAATAATTTACATATTTATTGTAAGGTAATAAACCTGTTATAATAAATATAATTGTTTTATGAAGGACAGGGTTTTTCAGTAACAGCAGCTGGATAAGAAATGAAGATTTTAAAATTCTGATGCCAGTTTTGCCACTGACCTATTGTGTGAACTTACACAAATATCTCATTCAAATAAATTTCTGCTCTAAAATAGTGCTTGCTACATCAACTCAAGTAATGGTTTTGTGAGAGAGGATAAAAAAAAAAATAATAAGAAGTGAGTGGCCAGTGACTGCTTTGAAATATTGAAAGGGTATCTAACTGTTTGCATTTACACATATCTGAGTTATCAAGGTATTTTAAGTCAAGTCTTGGTTATAAACTTTGATGGCAGCTGTTCCTGAATGCTGTTGGTTTTAGCAGAAAGACCATTAGTTCTAGAAGTCAATGCACTGAGTTCTAGCCCAAGCAATGCCACTAATTCTGCAAGGTCAAATGATACTTCTCAGGAAACATATTTCCTCATTTGAAAAGATGGGGCAGTTCTCCTCCTTACATATATGGCTATTGTGAGCGTCACAATACTTTCAAAGCTAGGAAAGTTATGTGGGGAATATGAAGTGTTATATAAATATAAGATCTATTTCTAAAGGTATTGCCTTTTTAAAGTATTTCAGAATCAAATATATCATAGGGCAGGGTATTTGGAAAACTGTAATGACTTCCACCTCAAGAATGTTTATACTTAAAAGTCTTTGAGTTAAAATCATTTTCCGTCTGCTAGGAGTTCTAACAATGATTATTAATGCTCAGAACATGATTTTGCATACTTCTAGGTTGACTACTCAATCACTATCTTTCTTAAAAAGCAATCTGTACATATATTTTTTCTCTCTCAGTTCTCATACAATACTCATTCTTTACCAGCCATGATATAGCTTCCCAAATTCAAATAAAGCCATTCTACAGTCTTTAAAAATGTTTATTTACTAAAACTGAACACTTCTTTCCACTTTCATTATTCTGTCTATAGTACTTGAAACTTTATCTTTCTTGTTACCTATTTCATGAAAATCATGTTAACTTGCTTTTTAAAAAATGAACTAAGCTAGTATGCCAACGAGTTCTTTTTCCATTTCTTCCTTTCCTTTGCATATATATCCCTTGCCCTTGAAGCATAATGAATACTCAAAGTCTGTCTTTATATTAAAAGAGGTTAAATGCCAGTTCTTTCTCTATCCCTAATCTCTAGCACTTCATTATTACTTCCTACTATTTCCTTACATACCATCCAAATGATGAGTTTACTACCGTATTATTAACATGACTTCCTAGTGCAGTGGTTCTCAACCTTCCTAATGCCGCGACCCTTTAATACAGTTCCTCATGTTGTGGTGACCCCCGATTTCATTGTTACAAATTGAACATAATTAAAGCATAGTGATTAATCACAAAAACAATATGTAATTATATATGTGTTTTCCGATGGTCTTAGACGACCCCTGTGAAAGGGTCGTTCGACCCCCAAAGGGGTCGCGACCTACAGGTTGAGAACCGCTGTCTAGTGTTTCTCACTTCTATTATCTGGGTCATTCTCTGCCTTTGGCCTTAGCCATTTCCCTATGATTGCGTGCCAAAATACTGAAAATGCAAATGTTGCCAAAGTTCTATGATTTCTAAAACCTTTTTTACCAGTTAAATTCAGAAAACTGGAAGTTAATGACTAAATAATAGTGTACTAAATCTTAAACATAGTAGGTTGTGAATTTTTAAAATTACAAAAATAAGAGCACTCTGGGTTAAAAGTTTATATTTTTAAATGTTGCTCAGTTTTCATGAAGTGCATTCGGTCTTGGTGGGAGAGTTGATATTTATTTCTATTTTTCGGGGGGAGGCAGGAAGTAATTATATGGAGAGTCAAAATTTAATCCAGATCTGTAGCACATTATGTTAATTATTTTTCTCTTCTGTTTTTTAATGAAGGAGACATATTTGTGTTATATCATTTAAAATGCTATATAAAGGCATAACAAATATATAAGAATTTACTAGGGATTTTGGAGGATATAAAAAGTTAGGCTCAGTTTTTATGTCAAGGAGCTTATGGTCTTGATATAAACTTATGAGAGAGGAGATATGTAAAAAGTATTTATAGTACTAGATAGAGTAAAATAAATGCCTTAAGAGAGGGAGAGATAAAGTGCTCTGTGGATTTTATGATGTATAATAAAATATATGTAGCTTGATGTTTATACTCAGATGCAAACTGCAGTTTTCCTTTTTCTTAGATATCTGTGATTTTTCATAACAAGAAAACAGAACCCTGTACTGACGAGGCTCATGACCTCTAGGGCCAGACTGGCTAGGTCAGACCTATCAGTTACTCACTAGTTGTGTGCTGTTGGCCAACTTAACCTCTCTGTGCCCAAATCCTTATCTATAAATTGGGGACAATAAATATAGTACAAACTTCACATGATTATGATAAGATTTAAATTAGATATGTTGCTAGAATTATACACTTGGAACCTACATAATTTTATTAACCAATGACACCCCAATAAATTCAATGAAAAAATAAAATAAAGTAGATGCATTTATAAAATACCCTGAACAATGTCATGTAGTGGGAAGTACATGCAAGTTCAATTTCTTCCTAACATTACTTCTGTTTTTTCTTGGCTTTGATTAAAAATCACCTAATTTGAGCCTAATTTTTCTTCTAAAACTTTAGAGTACTCCCTAAGTGTCTGATAATAGGCAATGCCCCCCCAAATTATCATAAAGTCAGTCAGATATTAGGCAGATTTCACCTAAAATATGGATGAAGAACACCCTATCAATATAAAATTATATGTTCAATATGACATAATTCTTTTGGTTTTTGAAAGATGTAATTCAAACAAAAGGATTTTAATGTTAAAAAGCATAAAGAAGATAATTTATCATCCTCCCCTCATTTTTGTCAAGAAGTCCATGTATGGCTTTCATAGAAATATCTAGGAATTGGTTAAGATTTTTGTCAATATGCCTGTATGCTCACTCTTGCTCCAGGCTCTTTCAAAATGTGTGAATATAATTTCCCACTCCTTTCTTCCATTCTTTCTTTCTATCTTTCTTTCTTTCTTTCTTTCTTTCTTTCTTTCTTTCTTTCTTTCTTTCTTTCTTTCTTTCTTTCTTTCTTTCTTTCTTTCTTGGTAAATTTGGAATCTATGTATTTATCCATTTGTAACATTAATTCCTATTTAATATTGTTTCAACTGCAGCATGTATTTGCTTTTAGTAGACTTGTAAGAACCTAGTTGAAATGTGCAAGTCTTGATTCCATATAGTTATATTTAAAAGCTGAATTTCATTTTGCTGTTTTAATAAATAATTCTTCAGTTCATATAATAAGATATGACAGTTTTCATCATTTCCTATTTCTACAGTTTGAGATTAATCTTGTAACATTCTTTATATTAAGATGTTAACATAAAAGAGGAAGATTTTGATAACAAAGTATATGTAGTTCATTTTTCAGTTACTGAACATTTGTATTTGAGAATTTGCTATTGTATCTGACACTCTTTTCATTATTAGCACTTTAAAATTTAAATGGATTTGAGATTAAAAGTTTCAGCCACAAAGTTTAACTCCATAGTTTTCTTTCATTATTTCTTCAAGTATGTTTTCAATATCTTGCTCTCTCTCTTCTTCTGGCACCCCCATAATTCGGATGTTGGTACACTCGAAGTTGTCCTAGAGGCTCCTTACGCTATCTTCATATTTTTGGATTTTTTTGTTCTTTTTGCTTTTCCGGTTGGGTGTTTTTTGCTTCTTCGTATTTCAAGTCTTTGACTTGATTCTTGGGATCCTCTCGTCTTCTGTTGGAACTCTGTATTTTATGCTTTATTTCAGTCATTGTATGCTTAATTTCTGAATGGTCCTTTTTCATATCCTTGAGGGTCTCACTAAATTTCTTGGAGGTTTCTAGAAGATTCTTGAGTAACCTTATAACCATGATTTTGAATTCAATATCCAGTATTTTGCTTTCACCCATTTCTTTCATTTGTGACTTGTTTCTTTGTCTCTGTATTTTGGCTGCTTCCCTGTGTTGATAGAGTGGCTTTGTGTGGTTGGTGTCCTATAGGGCCCAGTGGCTCAGCCTCCCCAGTCACCTGAGGTGGATGCTCTTGGTGCACCCCTTTGTGGGCTGTTTGCACAGTCTTGTTGTAGTTAACCCTTGGTTGCTGTTGGTATCACTGGGGGGAATTGACCTCCAGGCCAATTGGTTGTGATGACCAGCTGTGTCTACACTGGAAGATCTGTTGCGCAGGAGACACCCTTATGGGGCAGGCCTTGCTTCAGTGGGGCTTTGTTGCTCACTGATTCTGCCCCTTGAGTGTGTCTCTTATGGATGTGAAGAGTTGTAATCCGTTATCATTTCTAAGGAGGTGCAAAGTCAGCTACTGTCTGGGGCACCCAGCAGGAGCTACAGAGAGATCTGCAGATTCCTCCTCTTTGTATGGGATTTGGAAGTGCCCAGACGAGGCCCAGCTGTGAAGCAAGGCTGCTGCTGCTGCCAGGTAGTGGGCCTTCTTTTGGAATCTCTGGGGCTCTCTGACCCAGCTGCAGTTTGTTTTAGATGAAAGGACAGGCCATTCATATGAAAAAGCCAATGCACACAGCTTGGGTGGGGTTGTAAATTGGGTGGGGTGGGGTCTCTGGGAATCACTAGGGCAGAGCAAACAGCAATGGCTTCCCTGAACCGGAGAAGTCCCTGGTTCTTTGCGTCCCATGCCCCCATGCAGGAGCAATGATCACTGCGAGCACCTCTAAGAGTAAGCCGCCCTCGCATCCCTGTCCCGATGCCAGACAGTCCAGTTTCTCCCTGTATGTGTCTGGGCCCCCCAGAGTCTCGCCCGGAACTCTTGGAGTTCAGAGTAAGCGGGAGCTGGTATCTCCCTCCCGGTTTAAAGAGCAGCACATCCAGGTGCCAGCACTTTCTACGCCTCCGCAACTCTTACCAGTCTCAGTGCGCTTTCTTCACCTCTCTTGTGGAACTTCCACTCGGCCAGCTTTCCTGTGATTCTGGGTGGTAGTTGTTCTGCCATTTAGTTATAATTTTGATGTTGTTGTGAGAGGCAGCAAGTATAGGTGGTTACCTATGGCGCCATCTTGGTTTCCTCTCCAAAATTATTCTTGATGTTTATGATTCCATTGCTTTGCATTGTCAGCAGTGCCTGGACCAGAAAAGTCATCAGTTTGAGAACAGGCATTGACAAAAATAGGTATTCATTTCTGTAAATTCTTTGAAATTTTGAATATGAACTGTATGTTAATAAGCACTGATTTTATAATCATTCAAAGTGCATATACATTTTTTGGGACAGCCTCTATAATGATCCTATGAGAAGCCATGGATTGGTTATAAATAAATAATCATTTAAATATGTTTTACCTGACTGGTAACACAAAGCTTGTTTTGAAAAATTGGTGGAGATATGCTAATGACATCAAGTAGCAAATAAGAATAATAATTTTCTTTGCTACTTTATTTTATTTTATTTATTAAGGTATTACATATGTGTCCTTATTCCCCCATTGTCCTCCATCCCCCGCTCATGCCCTCACCCCTCTAGTGGCTGTGTCTATTGGTTGTGCTGATATACATGCATACAAATCCTTTGGTTGATCTCTCCCCCTTGCCCCCACCCTCCCCAGCCTTCCTTCTGAGGTTTGATGGTTTGATCAATGCTTCTCTGACTCTGGATCTGTTTTTGTTTATCAGTTTATGTTAATTATATTCCACAAATGAGTTAGATCACATGATATTTATCTTTCTCCAACTGACTTATTTCACTTAGCATAATGCTCTCCAGTTCCATCCATGCTGTTGCAAATGGTAGGAGTTCCTTCCTTTATATAGCAGCATAGTATTCCATTGTATACATGTACCACAGTTTTTTAATCCACTCATCTGCTGATGGGCACTTAGGCTGTTTCCAGCACTTAGCTATTGTAAATTGTGCAGCTATGAACATAGGGGTGCATATATCCTTTCTGTTTGGTGTTTCTAGTTTTTGGGGATATATTCCTAGAAGTGGGATCACAGGGTCAAATGGGAGTTCCATTTTTAGTTTTTTGAGGAAACACCATACTGTCTTCCATAGTGGCTGCACCAGTTTGCATTCCCACCAGCAGTGCACGAGTGTTCCTTTTTCTCCACATCCTCATCAGCACTTGTCGTTTGTTGATTTGTTGATGATAGCCATTCTGACAGGTGTGAGATGGTACCTCACTGTCACTTTGATTTGCATCTCTCAGATGATTAATGACTTTGAGCATATTTTCATATGTCTCTTGGCCTTCTGTATGTCCTCTTTCAAAAGTATCTATTTAGGTCTGTTGCCCCCCCCCCTTTTTTTTTAAATTGGGTTGTTTATCTTCCTTTTGTTAAGTTGTATGAGTTCCCTGTAAATGTTGGACATTAAACCCTTATCAGAGATAACATTGGCAAATATGTTCTCCCATGCTATGGGCTTTCTTGTTTTGTTGATGGTTTCTTTTGCTGTGCAAAAGCTTTTTATATCTCATTTGTTTATTTTCTCTTTAGTTTCCATTGCCCTAGGAGCTGTATCTGTGAAGATATGGCTTCTGCATATGTCCGAGATTTTGTTGACTGTGAATTCCTAAAACCATTTTTCCTAAGAACAGGAACAAGACAGAGATGCCCACTTTCACCACTCCTGTTCGACATAGTACTAGAAGTGCTAGCCAGGAATTAGATAAGAAGAAGAAATAAAAGGTATCCAAGTTGGAAAAGAAGATGTAAAACTGTCATTATTTACGGATGACATGATACTGTACATAGAAAACCCAAAAGCAGTGGTTCTCAACCTTCCTAATGCCGTGACCCTTTAATACAGTTTCTCATATTGTGGTGACCCCCAAACATAAAATTATTTTCTTTGCTACTTCATAACTATAATTTTGTTACTGTTATGAACTGTAATGTAAAATATCTGATATGCAGGATGTATTTTCATTGTTACGAATTGAACATAATTAAAGCATAGTGATTAATCACAAAAGCAATATGTAATTATATATGTGTTTTCTGATGGTCTTAGGCGACTGCTGTGAAAGGGTCATTCGACCCCCAAAGGGGTCTCGACCCACAGGTTGGCGACCCACAGGTTGAGAACCGCTGCCCTATAGACTCCATCAAAAAAATTATTAGACTTAATAAATGAATTCAGCAATGTAGCAGGATACAAAGTTAATGGCCAGAAATCTTTGGCATTTTTGTACACCAAAGGTGAACTTGCTGAAAGAGAGTTTAAAAAAACAATCCCATTTACCATTGCACCAAAAAAAATTAAGTTACCTAGGAATAAACTTAACTAAGGAGGTAAAAGACCTGTAATCAGAAAACTAAAGGACACTGAAAAAAGAGATAAAGGAAGACATAAGCAGATGGAAGAACATATTGTGTTCATGGATTGGTATAATTAACATGATTAAAATGTCCATACTACTCAAAGCAATCTATATATTCAATGCAAAACCCATTAAAATACCAACAGCATAGTTCACAGACCTAGAACGAACTCTCCAAACATTTATCTGGAATACAAAAAGACCCCGAATAGCTGCAGCAATCCTGAGAAAGAACAAAGTAGGAGGGATTTCAATACCAGATATCAAGCTGTATTTCAAAGCCACTGTTCTCAAAACTGCCTGGTGCTGTCACAAGAACAGACATGTAGATCAATGGAATAAAATAGAGAGCCCAGAAATCAACCCAAACCACCATGCTCAATTAATATTTGACAAAGGAGGCATGAACATACAATGGCATCAAGACAGCCTTTTCAATAAATGGTGTTGGGAAAATTGGTCAGATATATGCAAAAAAATGAAATTAGACCACCAATTTACACAATACACAAAAATAAACTCAGAATGGATAAAGGACTTAAGCATAAGATGGGAAACCATAAAAATCTTAGAGGAATCCACAGGTAGCAAAATTTCAGACATATGCCAAAGCAGTATCTTTAGTGATACAGCTCCTAGGGCAATGGAAACTAAAGAGAAAATAAACAAATGGGACTACATCAAAATAAAAAGCTTCTGCACAGAAAAGAAACCATCAACAAAACAACAAGAAAGCCCACTGCATGGGAGAACATATTTGCCAATGTTATCACCAATAAGGGTTTAATCTCCAAAATTTATAGGGAACTCATGCAACTTAACAAAAAGAAGATAAACAACCCAATCAAAAATTGGGCAATGGACCTAAATAGATACTTTTCAAAAGAGGACATACAGAAGGCCAAGAGACATATGAAAACATGCTCTTTGCTACTTTTCACTGTCACTGATTTTAATTTGAAGTTGAAACAGGAGGATTGTAGAATGCCTTTAAAAAAATCCATGTTTAATTGTCTTAATATTGACTGTCTTTCCTAGAATTTAAATCCTTTATCATTTGGTAAGCATTTCATGGATTTGCCATTTTTTAAAGATCAATAACATTGCTTTTTAAAACATGTTTATAAAAGTCTCTTAAACACTTCTCTCAGATGGATGTTCAAATATATTTAAAGTTATATATGAAATGACACTGAATTTTTTGCTAGAAGGAAGTAGCAGAAAAAGATTGTATGCTTTATCCTTAGTTATAAATCTGAAATGATTTGAAAAATTTAGAAGTTAATTCAATAAAATAAAATTTTCAAACAAAATATGATTATTTAATAAACAAAATAATTATTACTACCTACTTTGCCTTTGTTGTATATTAATAGGATGGACTTCATGTTTTGAAAGGAAAGTACACTGAAGATAGTTACCTATACAATTATAGAAGGAAAAAAAGTGTTTTTCTTCAATTTACCAGAGATTGTAAAAGCTTATTCTCAAGGGGGTCAGGTTTATATTTGTAAAGCATTGGATGTGAAAACTTCATAAAATATGTTCATTGTTTCATGTGGGTGTTCTTAATAATGCTTCAAGATTTGTGAAAACTGTTCAGGCAAAGCCACATAATGTTGCCAAAAATAGGGAAATATGCTGCTAACTAGAAATCCTGTATTGTTTCATCTCAGCCTAATTAATTTATAATGAAATAATAAGATCTCAGTAAAGTTCTGCTGTATTTTAAATTTTTTAAATCCTCACCTGAGGATATTTTTTCCATTGATTTCTAGAGAGAGTAGAAGGGAGGGAGGGAGAAGGAGAGAGAGAGAGCGATAGAGAGAGAGAGAGAGAGAGAGAGAGAGAGAGAGAGAGAAACAAGAGGAGAGAGGAGAAAGGAGAGAGGAGAGAGGAGAGAGAGAGAGAGAGAGAGAGAGAGAGAGAGAGAGAGAGAGAGAGAGAGAGAAACAAGAGGAGAGAGGAGAAAGGAGAGAGGAGAGAGGAGAGAGGAGAGAGGAGAGAGGAGAGAGGAGTGAGGAGAGAGGAGAGAGGAGAGAAAGGAGACACATGGATTGGTTGCCTCCCACACGTGCCCCTACCTGGGCTGGGGAACCTGCAGCTGGGAATTGCACCCACACCTTTGCTCTGAGGGCCCATGCTCTAACCACTAAGAATACTGGCGAGGGCAATTCTGGTGTCTTTGTTTACCACAGATGGTATGATAGTAATTTACTTATTTCCATGGGATTATAGCAATATAGCTGTACACAGCAATTATATCAGAGGTATTAATGGAAGTTAACACTGCCTTAGAGCTAATGAGTTAGTATTGATACTTTGAAATGGATAGATCCATAGGGAGTAATATCAGATATTAGTTTACTACATTTTTAATGTTTTTATTCAGTGAACATTTTGAACATTTCTACAATTCCTATTTTAACAACTTGAATAACACAAGCCCCTAGATTTAAGGAGGTGAGAGTCTATGGGGAGTGTGGTCTCTAACTATGAATAACCTTCCGAGTGGGCAGAGGAGTGGAGAAATACATCCCGTATGAAGTGGTCAGGGAGGGATGTGAAAACATTTGTGCTAAAAGTAACAAGACTATGAGAAAGTAGTTGGCATTTGGGGTATGCTAGATATGTGCAAAGGCATAGCGATGAACAGTGTCTTCTGGTGGCAAAACTGTGAAGTAACTGGTACATTGTAAGGAGTGAACATATTGTGAGTGGAGTTTGTAAATGAGGGTGTCAGTGAAGGAATAGATGAGTCTGAAAAGATAGTTCAAAGAGATTGCGAAAACATATTTGAATGGTGAGCTATTTGGACTTTATTTAGTATGAAACAAAAATCCATAAGAGATTCAATAGGGAAGTGATATCACAACTACATTTTAGAAAGCTGTGTGTTGTCGGAGTAGAGGTGTAGGAAATGAAGAGAGGAAGAAGTTAGTTTCAATAGTGGGCCATTGAAATAATGTGAGAGATTACACAGCTTTCAATTGAGCATGCTATAAAAAGAACAAGAGAAATTAACACATGGAAGTGACATGTAACAGAAAAAAATTTAATATTTCAATTTGTTGGATAAATATCCTACTTAGAATTTGCCATTCAATTACATTTGTCTCGTACATATACATTTGCCTAAAAATGATTTGTTCTTAGCAGAGTGACTAACCTTTTGTAATAAAATAGCCTCTCTAAATGGGCTCAGATAAAGTAGACTTGTAATAACTAGATTGAATGGCAGAAGAATATGGTCCCATTAATTCTGCCTTAAGGTAGCTATTAAACTGCTCAAGTTTTCTAGAGATTTCTCTAGAGCTGAGATTACTTAGAACATTACTCCAAAGTCTAGTTACACATTCTTACAGCTGGATGATGTTGTACAAATATTGAAATTAGAGATATATATATATATATATATATATATATATTTGCCAAAATATTTGTAGGTGAATATTTTTCCTGCCGTAATTCATTTGGCAAAATTAGAAAAACCTTATAAAAGAATGACTTTGCCTCTCACAATAAGAAATTATAGGTGCAAAATATGGATTCTCTTCCAACTCTGTGTTGACATGAGAGCGACCTTCAGTTCACCTTGCACAGAAGCTTCCAGGCACATTGAGAATGGATTATGGCACACTGAGCTTCCTCTCAGTATGTTGTTACAGTCAGCAGATCTCAGGAGGGATTCCCTGTGGAGGATGCTGTAATCTCTCACTAGATGCCTTTTTCCTTCTCCTTTCTTCTTTTCTTTGCTTTGAAGAGCTGGACAAGAAATGTACCCAGGCTGAAAGCTAGGTAAACCTGGAAGGCAAGTGCTGACATCCATGAGATCAGAGTCACTCTTGCAAGAGCTAACCAGCAGGATAAACAGTTTGCTACAGCTTTAATAAATGAGACTGATAGAAATGGTATCAGATCAGTTCATCTAAACACTTTTCATTTTCATACACAGCTAGTAGTCACTGATCTCTCTTTATCACACAATTAATTTTTTCCAATTCCCTTTGCTCTTTCTCTCACTAAACTCCTCAATCTGTTTAAACCTAAGGTAGCATTCTAAAATGTGATGTGATTATAAACATTTTTGTTGATGAAAGATATTCACACAACAGGAGGAAATTAAGTTGTTACTGACATTTCTCCACAGAAAGTGGAATTCTCTGCAGCTGAAAAACCAAATGGGATTTTCCATTTAGCAAACTCTGTAAGACTGTGAGAACTTCCTGGCAGTATCAGATACTGCAACTTTAGAATTGCAGAATTACATGAGTAAATGGCAGGGTTGAATCTGCTGTGGTGCAGAATTCTAGCTCTCTAGGGCGTGTCCAGTGTCCTACAAAAAAAAAAAAATCACATGAGTGGATTAAAAATAAATTAGGGCAACCCATTACTTCATTGTATTTTTACAATAAGAGCCTTGCAGTGTAGAGAAAAGGTTGTTTCTTAACATTATATTTTAAGCCAAGTTTCTATTTAAAAAGCTGGATGAATACTACCTGTATGAGAAACATCTGTAAAAGCAACATGTTTAGTTTATAAGCATTTAAATGTCACACAAAGCCAGGGTTTAGTTATAATCCAAGTTGTATCAGCAGGGAACTGCCCCACATGATGCTGTTTCTGTCCACAATGGTAGTCTTGGATGTTTTAATGGCTTCCAGATATATGGAAATATTATCATTGCTTTAAATTAGAGAAGGAAGCCTTTTCCAAGGTGGCCATTTATATATTACTAGAGGCCCGGTGCACGAAACTTGTGCACAGCAGGGGGGAGGGGCGGTTCCCTCAGCCCAGCCTGCACCCTCTCCAATTGGGGACCTCTTGGAGGATGCCCTACTGCTGGTTTAGGCCTGATCCCACAGGATGTCTGTCCGGCAGTTGGACATCCCTCTTGCAATCTGGGACTGCTAGCTCCTAACCGCTCACCTGCCTGCCTGCCTGATCGCCCCTAACCACTCTGCATGATCACACCTAACCTCTCTGCCAACTGCCTGATCACCCCTAACTGCTCCCCTGCTGGCCTGGTCACCCCAATGTCCCTCCCTGCTGGCCTGGTTATCTCTAACCCCCTTGTTGGCCTGATCTCGCCCTCAACTACCCTCACCTGCTGGCCTGATTGCCCCTAACTGCCTCTGCCTCAGCCCCCACCATCATGGCTTTGTCTGGAAAAGTAGGACATCTGGAAGATGGCCGGTCAACCCGGTCTAATTAGCATATTACCCTTTTATTAGTATAGATAGATTATATAGGATAGGATTGCTTAAATGGGGCAGGGGGAGCCTTTTTCAGCAGAAGGAGGTGCTCTTGGCAGACAAAAATACATAATCCCTATATCTGGACTGATAGCCAGTCATATGCACTATACGGTTATTAAAAAATTGAACCGCTTTCTTATACCTTACAATAAAGAGCTGTTGCCCTTAAAACCCCTCTTCAGCCCCCACCTTAGGTTTTGCCTTCGCAGTTCACCCAAATTAGGTTCTGATTGGTCGGTTTCTATGCCAGTCAGCGTCAAAAGTTCCGCCTCCTAGGCAGCCATTGGCTCTTCTGGGAAATCCAGAACAGCCCCGCTGACATCTGTCCCTCCAAGCCTATCTCCAGGCCTGATCCACAGCCTCTGCAGCAGCTGTGGATCAGGTCCTGCCTCTCTCTTTCTCTCGGGCCTCCCCAGCAGCCAAGGCGGCTACTGATTAGGCCCTGTCTCTCTCTTTCTCCAGCCCTCGCCAGCAGCCACAGTGGCTGCTGATCAAGACCTGCCTCTCTCTCCAGGCCTCTCTCTGGACCTGATCCGCAGCCACTGTGGCAGTGCCAAGGTCGTTAGGCCTCTGACTCAGCCCCGGGCTGAAGGCTAATGACCTCCCACACCCGCCTGCCTGCTGCCAGCCTTGTGGGCCACGGGGGAGGGACCGGGAGGTACTCCATGCACTTCCTGGTGACTGGTCGTCCGTCTGGTCATTTAGGTCATGACAGACCTAGGCTATTATTAGTATAGATGTTGATATAATGTGAATCAGTTATAAATCATCCTATGGAAAATTTCTTTAAATGTTACTATTGATGCAGTCATTAATGCCATGGGAAGACTAGATAGATGTCTCATTGCAGTATTTAGTGTAGATATTAAGTAAAATAACATTTGCTTTTCTCCAGTGATACAGTAAGATTCAGGTAAAATTTATTTCTGCAACTTTGTAAACTGGTTCATGTCTATCAAATATGAGAAAAAATTTTAAAAATCATTTGTGTTCTCAACTTTGGTGTTCCATATATCTGGGGTGATATTTTAATTTTATTATTATGATATAGTCTTTTGGCTTCTGTTTATAAGAATGTCTATCTAGCTAAACTGAACCTTCTGTTGGTTTCAGAGGGTGGGTAAGTGGGATTAGGAGTTTTATAGCAGGTGTGCAAAGATTAAGACAGAATTAATGTTTAATTTCAGAAAACCAAAAAAGAATTTTCCAAAAAAAATATGGGTTTGTAAGAAGACTTTGGAGTAGGTACGTTGTAAATTTTTTTTCTTTTTCTTTTTTTTTTTACATTTTATTATTTTTTACAGAGAGAAAGGGAGAGGGATAGAGAGTTAGAAACATCGATGAGAGAGAAATAAAGATCAGCTGCCTCCTGCACACCTCCTACTGGGTGTGCCTGCAACCAAGGTACATGCCCTTGACCAGAATCAAACCTGGGACCCTTGAGTCCACAGGCCAATGCTCTATCCATTGAACCAAACCGGTTAGGGCATACATTTTCTTAACGTACTGATAATGCTCAAACATCAAGGGCACAAACTCTTAAAAATTTTCTCTAAATGTAGAGAGGGCACGACTTCTACCTTCACGGATCGTCTTTATGTCTTGGTACCCATGGTAAGAAGATGTGATGTAATATAAGTAGATAGATAGCCCAGAGCCTACCCTTTTTGATCCCGAGGAATTGTGAGAAATAAAGGGAGAGAAAAGCAAGTAAGTGAAGGAGTGAAAAACCTGGTCCCCAATCTCCTTTTGCAGACTTTGTCTTGGACATAAGGACACCTTGTTATATAAGTTGAAACAATTGCCAAGACTAAGGGTACTTGTCTAAATTCATTTCTGAAACTCTGAAAGAAGATAGCTGCTCAGATGGCCATTAAAAACTAACCTTTGGAACTCAGCATGCTTAGGCTGAAGAAGAGATATGGTTTAGCTTTCCTGAGTTGCTTGTATTATCTATGAATGTGAGTAGAATGCAATATTCTTGCATGACCCTGCTCCCAGTGGGGAGTTTTAAGGCAATATGACCCCACTGCACTTGTTAGAGGTTAGAGGTGGGCGGCCTAATTAAGATTCTGGATGGCAGATGTAGAAGAGATTCACAGAATTGCATGGGCTGAGGTGAGACCTTAGGAATCAGACCTCGCCACTAGGTCTAGGAGGCCTTGCAGAGCCCGGGCTATGAATTACAGCAGGGGACTCCAGCAGTGAGAGCAGCAGCCAGACACATAAGAAACCTCCTCAGAACCCAGAGTAGTCAAAGGACCCAGAGCATTCCAGCACTCCCTCACTCTGTTGTCCTAAAAGCAATGAGAGCCTCCTAATATACTCACATCTCACTTTGAGGAAGGACAGAGTAAAGGGGCAGAATGTAAAGATGGAATATAGCCCTGACCGGTTTGGCTCAGCGGGTAGGGTGTTGGCCTGCAGACTAAAGGGTCCCAGGTTCAATTCTAGTCAAGGGCATGTACCTTGGTTGTGGGCTCCATCCCCAGTAGGGGGCATGCAGGAGGCAGCTGATCGATGTTTCTCATGGATGTTTCTAACTCTCTATCCCTCTCCCTTCCTCTCGATAAAATCAATAAAAATATATTTTAAAAAAAGATGGAATATGGGCCTAGAAATTCTTAGTAGTAAAAAAAATCAAAACACTCTTTAAAAGAGTTCTCTGGGGGATCTGGACTTTAAAGTATACAACCAGGAAACTGACATACTGTAAGTTTTTTTTTTTTTTTTTTTCTATGTGGGACGCACTTTGGTAGAAGATTAGACCATGTTTAGAGAATACAGGAGCTAACCTTTTCTATGTACCTCTAGGCATCACGTTTATGTGATGTTCTGTACTCATTTGGGTCTTATAACCACAGCAAAATATAACTCACAGGTTAAAACATTCTCATAATTGGAAATCTCTGCATTAAAATAAGGATAGTTTATTAGTGTATTAGAGTTCAATTGCTTTAGAACAAATCACAAGTTTAGCAGCTTAAAACAATCTTAATTTATTAGCTCATAGTTCTGTAGGTCAGAAGCCGGGGCAAGCTCAACTGGGTTCTTTGCTTCATCTCCCAAGGATGAAATTAAATCATCAGCTAGCCTGGGCTCTTATCTGGTTGTTATAGGGAAAAATCTACCTCAAGCTCATTCAAATGACAGTAGAACCAGTTCCTTGTGGATTGTAGGTCTGAAGTACCTGTTTTCTCACTGGCTGTCATCCAAAGACTACTCTATTCCTGGAAGCTACCTGCATTCTTTCACGTGGCCTCCTTCATCTTCACAGCGGCAAGGGCAAATCATGTCTTTCCCATCCTTTGAATCTCTTTGATTTCTTCTTCTGCTACCAGTTAAAGGAGACTCTGCTTTTAAAGGATTCATGTGATTCGATTTGGTCCACTCACAGGAATAATCTCCCTTTGAATTAACTAAAAGTCAATTGATTAGTAACCTTAATTAAATCTACAAAATCGCTTTTGTCATGTAACCAAACATAATCACAGGCATTATATCTCATCAAGTTCCCATTCCCACTCCTGGCAATTAGGGGGGGAAATCAAGGGTGTATGGGGTGGGAAGAGGAAGATCATTTAAGGCTAACTTCAACCACTATTAATTTTCTTATGTACTTTTTCATAAAACAGCAGATGGTAATAAGAAACGTCCTATTGCCTAGGAAAATAAATAATACTATTGATGACAGCCATGACTCAATTACTAAGTTTTAATAGTTGGTAGTATTAAAGACCTGTGGGCATTATGTATTGTCTATCATGAAAAGCATTATGAACTCATACACAGGCAAAACTCACAGACTATAATGGAAGACAGATATCTAGATAGATGATTACAGTACACTAGATAAAAATGATCATAAATTGGCATATGACAAATACTATGGAAAGACAGTGTCATCTGAAATCATTGGAGAACTTGTTAAGAAAATCATCTGGAAAATATAAAAGGGAATAGAAGGATAATCACATATAATATCACATGTTAGCTAGATATAACCTTTAATTAAATTTTGACATGCTCTTCTTTATGTCTAATTATATATATATATATCCTATATACAGTATTTTACAGAGTTAAGATTGTACTTTATATACACTTTAGAATGCCTCTTTTGTATGTAATACATTAACATTTTTTGATAAATATTACTTTTAATTATTTAGTAATGTTTTATCATATGGAAGGACCAAATTTTAATTAACCATTCCACTTATTATTGGATTTTTTTAGTTATTTCTATTTTATAATTATAAAAAGCCTTAAGTCTACTGTTTTTCCACATCATGGTCATATGGTGAAAGGAAAATCTAACTTTGCTAAAATATGTTTAAAATAATTATAGACTAATGGTAAAAGATCAGTATAATTACATCTTATCTAATAAAAGAGTAATATGAAATTGACCATCACTCCAACACACAAGATGGCCACCCCCATGTGGACACACAATGGCTGCCACAAGATGGCCGTCAGGGGAGGGCAGTTAGGGGTGACCGGACTGGCAAGGGAGGGGAGTGAGGGGTGACCGGGCCAGCAGGGAAAGGCAGTTGGGGGTGATCAGGCTCGTAAGGGAGGGAAGTTAGGGGCAATCAGGCTAGCAGGGAGCAGTTAGGCATCAATCAGGCTGGCAGGGGAGTGGTTAGGAGCAATCAGGCAGGCAGGCAGGCAGGTGAGTGGTTGGAAGCCAGCAGTCCTGGATTGTGAAAGGAATGTCCCAGATTGGAGAGGGTGCAGGCTGGGCTGAGGGATAGCCCTGCTCCCCCCCACCCCAACCCCCACATGGATTTCGTGCACTGGGCCTAGAGTTTTTATATAATTTAATATGCAATTTAATATAATCAAATAATTTCTTTAAACAATTATATCTGAAGATAGTAAAATAACTTTCTTCTAAATTGTTTGTTTTTCCCACTTTTATAGATTGTATTAGTCAGGATTCTCCAGAAAAACAGAAGCAATAGGATGTGTACACAATCATCATATATATCTTTGTGTGTGTGTGTGTGTGTGTGTGTGTGTGTGTGTGTGTGTGAGAGAGAGAGAGAGAGAGAGAGAGAGAGAGAGAGAGAGAGAGAGAGATTGAGGTTTTATGGAATTGGTTCAAGTGGTTGTGGTATAGGCCAGCAAGTTCAAATGGTGCAGGGTAAGTCTGCAGGCTGGAAACCCAAGTTGAGCTGAGTTCAAATCTGAAGGTATTCTGTTGGACGAATTATTCCCTCTCTTGGATGCGGGAAGAGGGTTGCTGGGGGTGGGGTGGGGTGAAAGTCAGTCTTTTTTTTAAGACCTTCAACTGATTGGATGAGACTTACCCCATATTATGGAAGGGAGTTTTACTCAAGGCCACTGATTTAAATGTTAATCCTAGCCAAAAAACACCTTCACTGAAACGTTTAAATGCAAAATGTGGGCACTGTGGCCTAGCCAAGTTGACACATGAAACTAGCCATCACAAAGACTGAGCGGAGCCACTGGCAATAAATTTGGCTGTTTGAGGTTTGTTTGTGGGTTTCCTGTGTTCCAGAATCGAATAGACTTTAGACTTGCTTTCTAAGAGACATAATAAGGTGAGATGAGAAAAAGTTCAAGAACGCCCAGCTGGCAAGGCTCAGTGGTTGACCTATGAACCAGGAGGTCACGGTTTGATTCCTGGTCAGGGCACATGCCCAGGTTGTGGGCTCCATCCCCAGTGTGGGGCATGCAGGGGCAGCTGATCAATGATTTTCTCTCATCATTGATGTTTCTGTCTCTCTCTTCCTCTTCCTTCCTCTCTGAAATCAATAAAAAATATATTTAAAAAAAAGAAAAGAAAAAGGCCAAGAATTAGAAGGCATGAGTTATTGTAGTACAGATCTAATAATAATAAATAGGATCCTCAAGTGTCCTTAATGGCCCAAAACATTCTCTACTCTTAACTGTTCTAGTAGGAAGATTAAGTATTATTTAGTGCTTTGATGAAAATTCTCTTCAGTGAGGATGATTTGTAGTAAAGGTCATTTTAATAAATTAAAAATTAAATTAGGCAAAAATGAAAAGAAACACAGTATTTTAATTTTAGAGGCATACAATTACCCAGAGGAATAACTAAAAAAAAATGGACTAGCCTAAAATACTTTTCTGAGTGCAAACCACTGGAGAACTATTTTAATAGATAACTAGAAAAATATTTTAATTAACATATTTCTACATATAAATTGTTAGAGAAACTCTTGAAAATAGGTCTTTGATTTGCTTTTTAAAATAAATCCCTAGTTATTTTGTCTATGCCATACATTTATAGAATCTGAAAAGAATTGGGTAGATAAACTAAGATAAACCTCAGTTTAAATTCCTTCTAAATTATTGAAAATTCAAAGGGATGTAGAGTTAATAAAATTTATCATGCTTATGTTAATCTTTCGGATGTATCTTTTTTCCCCAAGTAGAATTCTGTTCCTTGTTTTTCATAGAATAATTTTATACTAGATATAGTAGAAAGAATATTGTTGGTACTCAAAAGAAGGATTAATAAATTAGAAAAAAAGCAGCATCTGATGTGATTTTTGGAAATTTGTTTAGAATTTTATTCTTATGTATAAAAATATACTATAACTTGGGAATGAAAGTGCTTGCTATTTTGACCAAGCCATTTTAAATTGACCTCATTTTCTGTCTAGCAGTATTAATTGAAATAGGTCTTTGATAAATTTCTCCCAAGTGAAATGAATTGCTTCTGAGGGATAATAAACCCATGGAGAAATAAATTTCAGGAAATAGACTTCAAAATCAGTGATGGAATTATTGGTTTCCTGACTTAACCAAGAACTTCCACTTTGCCTGGAGCTTTTTAGCTCTTTATCCTAGACTGCATGGCCTTTATCTGAATAAGGTAATAAGAGGTTAGTATATTAAATGTAAATCCTAGCAGCCATGTAAAAAAATGTGTTCCTCAAATCTAAATAACACTTAAGGGAAGTTCTTTGATTATTTAAGAATAAGGGTTAAAATCTACCATTCTCTTAATTTAGCATCATGGCTACTCTGGTTTAAGATTTTGAAAACTGCAAATGAATGATACAACATACATTAATCCTAAAGATTATTGCTTCTTTTTAATTGCCTTTGTGTTTACACTTCAGAACAATGTTAATATTTTTCCAAGTGGAACCAAGAGGAAATGAGCATTTATGTTTTATTCTTTTTTTCCAAATTGTAAATGTTTTTCTGACCTTTAAATACTAATGAAGGCAAATAAAATGAGCATAAACTATTTGCCTTGGTTTGTGTTTTGTTGCTTCATTATGAAACTTCTTAACAGTGTAATTATTCCCAGTGTTATTGTAGGAGAGAAAATATCAAGTGGGCTGCTGAGGGGACATTGGGGGTTCTGAGCATTTTCTGAAAGCCAGAGGCAGCACCATTTAGTAACATAGAGGATTTGACTGAATGACTCATGATGCCGCAGAGTTACTATTTTTATATTGGTCTTGGGGAAAGAGGGTCCTGTTTTGCAAACCATTTTTATAATGGAGAAGAGTTACTCTTTCTGAGGCTGGTGGTTTCTCTCAAGAAATTGTGATTTGGCAAAATATACTCTTTGAGATTATTGTACTGTAAATGATCAAATGATCTTTTTAAGGTCTAGGGAGATTACATGAGTTCTTGAGCTGCAAAGTTTTATATAAATGTATATTTGCAAGTAAAATTGTAAAAACTATCTCCACCTAGTAAATCCTGGATTTTAAGTAATACAGAGATATTTACTTAGATTATTTTGCTATCACTTTAAAAAGTACTTCTCCTTTACAAAGTCTGGAACTACATCAACTATTTTAAGAAGAATATTTTACATATGTAATATGTATCTGATAGAGTATGGAATGATAGAAAGGTACCATCCACACACCAGCTACAACTTCATTTTATTACCCATATATTTTCATTGCTTTCAGAGAGGAAGGGAGAGGAGAGAAACATCAATGATGAGAGAGAATAATTGGTTGGCTGCTTCCTGCATGCTCCCCACAGAGGATCAAGCCTGCAACTGGGATGTACCCTGACCAGGAATCGAACCATGACCTCCTGGTTCATAGGTCAATGCTCAACCACTGAGCCATGCCAACTGAGCCCAGCTATCACTTCTTGATTTATTTAGCCAAAAATATAAGAATGAACAGAAGTGAGATGACTACACACAGCAGACAAGGATGAAACATGTTGGCCTGGCTTTCCCCTTGCCCTTTAGCACCGGCTGGGCACATATAGATGCTTTCTGTGTGAAAGGGGTTCTGCCAGATTGAGAAGGAAGTCAAAAGTAGCTTTGTCTCCTCCCTTTTATTTTCAGATTGAAACTAGCATTTGTGTAGAACGTATACCCTTGTTTACCCCTATTTAATAATAACAGCAGCAACAGAAACAATAATAAAGGTTGAATGAATATGGGTACAAATATAAATACTTACCTTACCAATGATAATGTTATCTTACATTTGCTATATTCCAGGCACTGTTCTTCAGGCTTTCCATATATTACCTTATTTAATTATGAACACAGTCTTGGTAGATAAATACTGTTATCAGTCTCATTTTATGCCTGGGAAAAGAAGGCACTGAGAGCTTAAGCAATTTGTGCACTGTAATTTGGTTTAAGTGGCTGGTTGGAATATTGTACTTTTAAAATTCATGAGTTAAACTCTATATTCCCCAATATCAACATAGATTTCATAGCCAAGAGAGAGACGTTTCATTATAAGTTCTCCTTCCAGGGACAGCATCTCTTGCATCCCTCCCCACTTTCTTTTCCACCAGAGCCCATTCTCTCTCCTTAATCTCCTTCTTATGTTTTACCCTAGTATGTGCTTTTTTTTCATATAATATGTGGTATGTACAAAACTTGCTAAAACTTATTTTTAAAGCCCAAATTATGCTTTAATTGTTCATATGTTGAATGTGACTCTAGTATGTTTATTTTCACTGTTATCTAATATGGCACATGTGAATATACTGTAATTATTAATTCTCTTATTTACAGACATTTACTTTGTATTCATATTTCACACATTTTTTGTAATCCATATTGTACATGAGTTTCTTGAAATGTGTCTTGAAATCAAATTGCTGGATAGTAGGGTATGTGAACGCTCAATTTTTCCAGAAAATGCCACATTGCATTTCATGAGTAATGTATAAATGTTTCCATTGATCCACATCCTTTCCAAATATAGACTTCTAAAATTTTGCCAAGCAAGTAGATACAAAATGAAATCTGTGTGTCTTGTTCTTATGATATGTAAGCATTCTTTATTCTGGATACTAAAATCTTTGTCAAGTATGTGTTGCACAAGAATTTTCTTCCACTTTGTAGGTTATTTTTTCATTCTTTGGTGTATTATTGACAAACTGAATTTTATATATGTAGTAAACTTTATAGCTTTTTGGGGGGGGTGGGTGGGAGTCATATCCTAAAATTGATTCTCTCATCCTAATCAGAAAGATATTATTCTTGGTCTTGGGTGTCTCCTATTAGACATATTTCATTTATTTTCTAACTTTTCCTTTTGGAATATAACCATGTAAGGCTGTACATTGGTACTGACTTTACCACATCCTACAAGTCTGCTCCTCCCTCAACTCTTCCAAGAAGACCAAATAATATTTTAAGAATTTTAAAATAGTTATAACCAATTAAGTGAGTTAACTTTAGTTTCAGCTATGTGCTAGGTACTGTGATAAAGAAGTTAAATAATTCGTAATCTTAACTCCAAGCTCATAATCTTAGTAAGAAATACATAAAGCAGACAGTTTAAAATCTGGTAACATGGAATAAAATGTAGCATGGGAGCACATGTCCTTTCTAAAGCAAGCAATGGAAATTAGAAACAAACAAATATTCAATTATTGAGGAGCTATTTTGAAGTGCTACAAATATGGTCATTAAAATAAAAACCAAAATTGGTGCTTTTTGAACTTTGGTGAATTTTGATGCCCAGAAAAATGGAGAATTTTTCACAATTATTTCATAAATTTTGGTGTATGATGTCATCTATATCATTAATTCTATGTATTTTAGTTTCCACTATGATTTCTTCTTTGACTCAAGAATTATTTTGTCATGTATTTCTTATTTTGTAAGGTATGAGGATTTTAAAAAATTATATTTTATTGTTATTAATATCTAATTGTATTAGGGTTCTCCACATAAAGGGAACAAAAAAAAGATGTATGTATAGCTCACGTGACTTTGGAGGCTGACAAGTTTCAAGATCTGCAGGGTGAATCAGCAAGCAAGGGACTTAGGAGAGCCTGTGTTTCAGTGGAGTTGGAAGGCAGGAAAAGTCTCATCCTAGCTTGGAGGCCTTTGGGAAGGAGGAATCCTCCTTTACTAAGGGGAGGGTCAGCCTTCTTGTTCTATTGGATGAATCCCACCCACCTTAAGGAAGGCAGTCTGCTTTCCTGATTCTTCCCATTCAAGTGTTAATCTTTTCCAGAGTAATCTTTCAGACACACCTAGAATAATGTTTGACCAAATGTCTGGGTACCTATGGCCCAATCAAATTAACACCTAAAATTAATCATCACACCAACCTTATTTCAAAACGGTTATACAATGTGATCTTTTTGATGATCTTTTAAAATTTGTTGAGAATATATTTATGGCTAATTTATGGTCATATTTCACTTGGGCTTGAAAATAATATGTATTCTCTAACTGTTGGGTACAAAGTTCAAATTTGCTTGTGTGTATGCCTGTGTGTGCTTGTGTGTGTATGTATATAAACATGAGTTTAAAACAGGGTAGTCATTTTAGCAAATAAATATCTTTGAGTCATATCTAAAATTCATTATGGCTAGGAACTTCAGAATTCAAACCAACAAAATGATATGGCCAGAGGCAGAGGAGGGGAGGATGGGGGACATCTGTAATAGTGTCAAAAGTAAAAAAAAAAAATATATATCAGATTTCTGGACTTCTTAATTATGCATTTTACTTTAAAATATTTTTATTGATTTCAGAGAGAAAGGTAAAGGAAGAGAGAGAGATGGAAATATCCTAATATATAAAAATCCAGGGTCCATAACATCCAAAATGACTGAAGACTTGAGCTAGCAGTAGTCAGTCCTGCAGTCAGTGCTGGGTCACCATGGCAACCCAGCACTAACTGCTGAGGGGGCTGCAGACCAGGCCCAGAGAGAGGCCTGGAGAGAGAAGCAGGGTCTGATCCGTAGCCTCCATGGCAGCTGTTGATCCGCCCTTCCCTCTCTCTTTCTCTCCGGGTATCGCCAGCAGCCACACCTCTCTTTCTCTCTGGGCCTCAGTGGGGGCTGCTGATCAGCCCCGCCTCTCTGATCAGGCCCAGAGATAGGCCTATGACTGGCATAGAAACCGACTAATCAGAACCAAATCTGGGTGAACTATGAGGAGCCAATGGCTGCCTAGGAGGAGGAGCTTTTGACGCTGACTGGCATAGAAACTGACCAATCAGAACCAAATCTGGGTGAATTGCTAAGGCAGAACCTAATGTGGGAGCTGAGGAGGGGTTTTAAGGGCAACAGCTGTTTGTTGTAAGGTGTAAGAAAGCAGTTCAATTTTTTAATGTCCGGTTTGGCAGTGTAGTGCATATGGCTGGCTATCAGTCCAGATATAGGGATTATGTATTTTTGTGTGCCAAGAGCATCTCCTGCTGCTGAAAAAGGCTTTTCCCCCTATTTAAGCAATCCTATCCTATATAATCTATCAATACTAATAAAAGGGTAATATGCTAATTAGACCAGGTCGACTGGCTATCTTCCAGACATCCAACTTCCGGACAAAACCATGTTGGTGGGGGCTGAGGCAGAGGCAGTTAGGGGTGATCAGGCTGGCAGGTGAGGGTAGTTGGGGGTGAGATCAGGCCAGCAGAGAGGGCAGTTGGGAGCGAGATCAGGTCGGCATAAGAGGGCAGTTGGGGGCAAGATCAGGCCGGCAGGGGAGAGCAGTGTGGGTGAGATCAGGCTGGAAGGGGAGGGCAGTTAGGTGCAATCAGGCAGGCAGAGGCAGTTAGGGCCAATCATGCAGGCAGGCAGGTGAGCGGTTAGGAGCCAGCGGTCCCAAATTACGAGAGGGATGTCTGATTGCTGCCAGTCGGACTCCCCCAAGGGATCCCCAATTGGAGAGGGTGCAGGCTGGGCTGAGAGAATCCCCCGACCCTGTGCATGAATTTCATGCACCGGTCCACTAGTCAATGGTAAGAATCATTGATCTGCTATCTCCTATACACCCTCTATTGGTCATGGAGCTTGCAACCTGGGCATGTGCCCTTACGGAAAATTGAACCATGACCTTCTGGTTCATAAGTTGACCCTCAACCACTGAGCAACACTGGCCAGGCTGTACTATACTTTTATTAATCAAAATCAATATTGAAAAGCATTTGAGTATCTATCCCCTATTTATTCAACATTTTATATATGCTATCAACCGCATGATCATTTTTCTTTTTCTCAGTCAAGTGCTTTTTCTGGTTTCTTAAGTTATACACTTTGGAAATATAAAAGAAAGAAAGAGACATCTCTGCTACCTGCAATTATAGCTATTCTCTGAAGGAAAGAATACAGAATGGCCAGGGTGACAGAATGGAGAGTTGGAGTAATCAAAGAGAAAGAGGAAAGAAAGGGAAAAAATAAATCCTAAAATTATTTTTAAAAATTACTTAATTAGAAAAAACTTTCCAGGGAACTAAAGTTAGTTGCCCATTTCTATGCTCAGTGTATTCCTTCTGATTGCAAATATGCCTTCACAAACTTACATCCTTTTCATATTTGCTCTGGAAGGCAAAATGAGCCAGACCAACCTGTGTTCTTTTGGTTCATTTAGGGCTGAGAGTATAACATAAATTACTAGGAAGGTGCCTGTGAGCAGCCTGATATAAAGACCCTGTTGTTACCAATAACATGAACCATACTCATTTTAAAGCTTAAACATAAGCAAGCAAGTCAAGCCCATGATGCTCTGGCCAACACTGAGACAAATGCTTCTGCTGTTGTCTTGCTATGTCTCACTCGGCACCTTCAGTTTCAAAATGAAAATTATCATTGAAATGTTTTAAAACTAGACCACAGTGAACAATTCTGTGATTTAATAGTGTTTATTTACTTGTTTTTTCATGAGAGCATTACTGACTTGTGTTTCTCAGACAACTTGATTACATCTGATCATATCTTTCCTGTTTGGAGTCTTTGGTAGATACATAAGTTTTGTTACTTGTTTAAAAAAAAGAGAGAGAGAACAAAACTCTATATACATACAGTATATATTTCAAATAGCTACTGGGAAAGTATTTGGTTCTCAGCAATATCTTTCACATTCTATCTGCCTAATTTTAGTCATATAAAATGTTGTAATTGGCCCAATTTACATCTCAGAATACAAACAAGAATAATTTTGCATGCTTCACTCATATCTCCTCAAATTCCTTTTTCTCGTGTTTGTGTGTGTGGAAAGCACCCTTTTGTTTGCTTTTGCTTTCAATAGCTTGAGGTGTTTGAGGAGGCCTGCCTTTGCATGTTGAGGCCTCTTTGCCTATCTGAATGTTCTCCTTAACTAATGACTGATGGGGGCTGGAGTAGTCAGCCCCCAGCCCCTTGTCTTGGCTCAGGACAACTCTAAAGCAGAGCTTGTACTCCCGCATATCTCTGTGGGGGCAGGCTGAAGCTGCTAATCTGGGACATGGACTGAAATAGCTTGCCTACCCTTCCTCCTCCTGCTTCCCCTACTTACCTAATGGTTTCCCCAAGAAAACTCCTTATAAATCATTTGCACATAGATTCTCAAGTCAGTCTGTTTCTGCGTACTTGGCAGAAAGACAGTTAACCTTAAAATCACATGTAAAATATGTCTCTTGCTTCATCTTTAATTTGATGGAAAATATATCTGAGTTTACACTTTGCACTCTGTACTAGTCAGTTTTGAGGTTTCATATTTGCCATTCAAGTAGTAACACAATTTCATGCATTGTATTTCATTCATAATTTATTAAGTAATATTCCTAATATGCACATGATTCAAAAGCCATAGCATTTTAAAGTCCCATTTCATCTATCCTATATAATCAAGAGCTAATATGCATTGGTTGCCATGCCCTTGCACCCTTGCACCGGGGCTGGGGGACCTGAGGCTGGGCCCAGGAACCTGAGGCCATGCCCCTGCCCTGGCGCCAGGGCTGGGGGACCTGAGGCTGGGGTGGGGGACCTGAGTCCGTGCCCCCCGCCCAGGTGCCAGGCCAGGGGATCTTTGGCTAGGCTGAGGGACCTGAAGCCACGCCCCCCCCCACCCGGCAGGGCTTGACGGGGGACTTGAGGTTGCACCCCCCCACCCTGTGGGGCTTGATGTTGGTGGGGCTGGTCAGGTCTGGGTCTCATGAGGTGCACACAGGTGGGCGGGGACTTGACTCTGGGTCCCGCAGCGTGCCCCAGACTCTGACAGGAGGGAGATTTTCATATACATTTTACTAATTTTCTTTCTTCTCTGACACTTTTATTATAGAGAAAGGGCAAATAGCAATTTATTTCTCCTAATTATTATATTTATTTAATATTTATTGAATAATTTCCTCTAATTAATTCCCTTTTAATGTTCATGAATTTCGTGCACCAGGCCACTAGTAGAGTTCTAATACACAGGACCTGAGTATAAAACATTACCAAGGATGTACCAGTGTATACTGCAGAGTGTGTAGTTGCTTGTTCTCACTGAATTCTGTGTAAGAATGTGAAATTCTTTCAGACCTTTTTGTCATTTTCAGAATTCTTGTATTCTTGAAATACAATGATAGTCCTATTAGCATTAATATAGCTAGTGGGTCTCTGAAAAAAGCTACAAAAAATAAATATTGTTTTTTCCTTTAGAGAATTTTTTACAATGTATATAGCTACGGAGATAGTTCTTTAGAAAATAAGCAAGCAATTAGCCATTTGATATTGACTGAGCTCAAATATTTGTAGCCAAGTCAGACTTAGTGGTGTTTTCCTAGGAGGACCAGGTACTGCTAGGATAAGCCCAACAAGAGAAAGAGGTGTTTTTGTTTTGTTTTGTTTTGTTTTTTAGCAGATGATCAAATGCTAAAAAGATAAAATAGAGATTATACACCTAAAAATCATTCCACTGCTATCACAGAGGACAGGGGTTTTGAGCAGGAGAGACAATGGGAAACAAAGAACGAGGGACAAGTGAATGAAATGAAAGGTGTTGAAAGTGCTTGGCCAGAGAGAAGAGATATTTATTTTAATCTACTACAGTGGTCATAATACTGTAGTATGTACAACAAACTTGTTATATAATTGGAAAGCACTCTTTTATAGGTTAACTCAATTGTTATTGTAAAACCTAAATTTCATTTCCCTTCCAAACGTCTGCACAAAATTTATGAAGTTTTTTTCTACTGAGGCCACAAAGAAAGTCCCAATAAATTATAAAAATTCAAGATTGTATAAGTCATGCTTTGTATCATACAGTTATATTATGAGTTAATTTTGAAAAAAAGACAAAAACATCTATTGGTTTAAAAGGAATTACAAATTATAATTTTAATTGCAAGATAAGCTTTTCTTTATTTTAAAGCATTCAGAATTTGATATGTGCATAATTTATTTTAAAAGATAATTTGTTGTATAGACACAGAAAACCATGGTGATTACCAGAGGTAAAGGGGGCATGTGGGAATTATAAGAGGGAATAGGGGGGAACTTGGGGTGGTGAACATATGATAGAGTATACAGGTGATGTATTATAAAATTGAATACCTGAAATCTATATAATTTTGTTGACCAGTGTCATCCCAATAAATTCAATAAAAAGATGAATACCTTAACAAACCCACTCCCCCCAAAAGAGAAAGATAATGTGACCCTACATTAAAATGTTGATGAATATATACAAATTTTTTGTTTTAGGTAAAATTATATTACTCCAAAAGAGAGAGAGAGAGAGAGGTAATATGCAAATTAGCCAGGACGCCGTAACAGTCATGACAGGCCCAGGAAGAGGCTGCATGTGCAGATGGGTGGGAGGGGACTGCATGCAGCCCCCAGTCCCCACACGGGCTGGGGCTGGGGCTGGGGGCGGGCCTGGAGCAGAGACACAACACACAGGGGAACCCGCCACCAGCCCCAGCAGCCGTGGCATGGCTGGGGCTGTGGGAGGGCCCAGAGTGGAAATACAACACACAGGGGAACCCACCACTAGCCCCAGCAGCCGTGGCATGGCTGGGCTGTGGGAGGGCCCAGAGTGGAAATACAACACACAGGGGGGCCTGCCCCCACTGGGAGACAGCGCGCCAGCAGTCCCGCGTCTGCGCATGAGCTGCAGAGGAAACACCTTTTCTTACCACTCATTGGCTAAGCTCCTTGTATGCCACTCACAGTGTTCTTGGTAACTTGGGTAATAAGAATCCAAGAAGGTGATCTAGGGTTTCTCCACCTCACTCTTGGAGAAAAAAACGAAGGTCTGCTGCTGGAGGGGCTAAGAAATGTCATATCCTGCCCTAGCCGGTTTGGCTTAGGGAGTAGAGCCTGGACCTGCAGACCGCAGGATCCGGATTTGATTCTGATCCAAGGCATGTACCTAGTTCGCAGGCTCCTCCCTGGCTGGGGCCCAGGTTAGGGCTCATGCAGGAGGCAACCAATGGAAGTGTCCTTCTCACATTGATGTTTCTCTTCGTCTTTCCCTCTCCCATGTTTTCTAAAAATCAATGGAAAAATATCCTCAGAGGAGGTAAAGAAAGAAAGAAAGAAGAAAGAAAGAAAGAAAGAAAGAAAGAAAGAAAGAAAGAAAGAAAGAAAGAAAGAAAGAAAGAAAAGTGTCATATCCTCTGAAAGAGACATCTTGAGAATACCTAAAGAAAGTTGTCATTTTTTTCGTGGTGAAGGGACTGGAGTCCATGTTGATGAAAACACCTTGGTGGCTACGGCAGCCAGCAGTGGCAGCAACAGTGGGGTGATGGGGGTGGTGCCTTCCCCTGATCAGCTGGTTGCCTCCTGTAGAGGGAGGCCAGACTGTGGCTTAGGCCTAAGAGAGGGGGCAGGCTGGGCTGAGGGACCCCTCCCAGTGCATGAATTTTGTGCACCGGGCCTGTAGTTTATTATATATGTACTAGAGGCCAGGTGCATGAAATTTGTGCACTCAGGCGGTCCCTCAGCCCAGCCTGCACCCTCTTGCAGTCTGGGAGCCCTCGGGGATGTCCGACTGCCATCTTAGTCCCGCTCCCCACGGGGAGAGGCTCCTGCCACTGCTACTGCACTCGCCAGCTGTGAACCCAGCTTCTGGCTGAGCGGTGCTCCCCCTGTGGGAGCGCACTGACCAGCAGGGGCAGCTCTTGTGTTGAGTGTCTGTCTCCTGGTGGTCAGTGCGTCATAGCGACCGGTTCTGCCGGGGTCCAACCCCAGCAGGTCCAGGGGTTCCCAAAGGTGTGGATGGAGTCGGCGAAAGAAAGAATGACATGGAGACAGTGTTCAGTTGATCAGCAGCCTAGCCAGGATCTCCAGTCAGGATCTCCAGCCAAGTTCTGGTCTGGATCTCCAGAGAGGTTCTGCTTCAGAGCTCCAGCGAAGTTCTGGTTAGGATCTCCAGCCGGGTTCTGTGTCCATGTTCTCTTGCTAGGTTCTCCAGGTTCTCCAGCCAGGTTCTGTAGCCATGTTCCCTCGCTAGGTTCTCCAGCCAGGTTCTGTCCAGGTTCTCCAGCCAGGTTCAGTCACCAGGTTCTAGTCAGGTTCTCTTGCCAATTTCTGTAGTCAGGTTCAGTCCAGGATCTTTTGCCATGTTCTCTTGCTAGGTTCTGTCTCTAGGTTCTGAGGCCAGTTTCTGTCCAGGATCTTTTGCCATGTTCTCTCCAGCGAAGTTCTTCTGTCTCTAGAGAACGTTCTGTGTAGGTTCTGTGCCTAGGTTCTGTCTCTCTTGGTTCTGTCTTCTAAGTTCTGTGTTCTAAGTTCTGTCTCTTTCTGTCTTGTTACAACTGTATTTATACCAGTTGATTCAGTTCTATCAATCTCTATTCCAAAGGTTAGGGCGTTTCTTATCTCCATTCCAGGGAGTAAAGATTATGTAGCTTAAGCATGATTGTTCGTAGTTAAAGTGATTAATTACCCGCCTGGCACTTAGTTGAGGGGTTTTATTCCCTCCCTAACTTCAGGGGGGAAATCCCTACCTGGGGAAACAACCATTCTCAGAGAGGAGACCTTGGTTAAAACACATAGTGCCAAGAAGGTGAGCAAACACTTTAGGAACAGTATGCCATATATGCCAGGTCCCTTGAAACAGCAAGCATGGACTGGCTCTCGGCACGGTTCTTCCACTGTTGGGTTGAAACTGGCTCTCCGACATCCCCGGAGGAATCCTGGATTGTAAGAGGGCAGAGCCCAGGCTGAGGGATCCCATCAGTGCACAATCAGGGCCAGCCAGGGAGGGATCACTGGAGGGTTCCAGGGTGTGTCCAGCCTGTCTCGCTCAGTCCTGATTGGCGGACCCCAGCAGTAAGCTAACCTACCAGTGGGAGCATCTTCCCCCTGGTGGTCAATGCATGTCATAGTGAGCAGTTGAGCGGACTTAGCATATCATTAGCATATTATGCTTTGATTGGTTGAATGCCTGACCGCACGACCAGACACTTAACATATTAGGCTTTTATTATATAGTATATGATCTTATTTGTAAGTTGAGCAAATACTGTAGTAGGCAGAATTCTAAGATTATTCCCAATAACCATCATCCTTATATAATGTCTTCCTCATGAACGTGTGTGAAATCTGCAAATACAATGAGATATCACTTTCATGATTATATCATTTGTGCAGCCAAAATGAGATTATCTAGATTAGGCCTTTCCTAATCAAGTAATTTTTTTTCATTATTATTATTATTATTATTATTATTATTATTTTAAGCAGAGAGTTTTCTTTGACATTTGGCAGACAAGGAAATCAGAGAGATAAATTCCTCCTTGGCCTTGAGAACACAAACCACCAGGTTTCCAACTGCATAAGAGGGCCATGTATCAAGGAACAGTGTATGGCCTCAGTTCTTTAGGTGTCAGGAGGTGGATTCTGCCTAAACCCCAATGAGCTTGGAAGCAGGTTCTTTCTGAGTCTAGCTTCCAGATGAGAATGCAGCTTGGCTGACAATTTTATTTCAGCTTTTGAGACCCTGAGCAAAGGACCCTACTAATTCACAGTCCTGATTTATCAAAACAAGGAGATAAAAAGTTAGTGTTTGAAGTTGTCACGTATATAGTAATTTATTACATAGAGATAGAAAACTAATACAATTGCAAAAATGGTATCTTCTTTACATTTTTTGCCAAGTCCTTAACAAATTCTACTTTTATCTTCTTTTGAATCCATCACATAACATGGTAAACCTTAAGGCAGGACAAAAAGGAGCCTTGCTTAGGATACACACAAAATGTAATATGGATTATTCATCAAAATGATATTTCAGAAGTCTATTTCTTGACTTAAAAATATGTTCCAATATGTTGTTAATTTTTTGAAAAAAGTTTCTAAACTGGCCAGTGTGGCTCATGGTTGAGGGTCAACCATGAACCAAGAGGTCCCCACTTTGATATCCAGTTGGGGTACATGCCTGGGGATGTGGCTCAATCCCCAGTAGGGGGCTGTGGGAGGCAGCTGATCAATTACATTTCCCTATCCCTCTCCCTTCTTCTCTTTCTAAAAATCAATATAAACATATATATTTTTTAAAAAAGGTTCTAAATATATTTAGTAGTTGTGATTTATTATTTTTTAAATTTTTTTCAGTGTAAAATTTTTGTATTTAGCATTTGCCAGCTGGACTCAGTTTAGATGATCCCAATTTTGTTGGCAACATCCAAAGCATCATAGTCAAGAGCCAGTCGAACATATGCCTTCTTCTCTCCATCAGTTCAGATCAGGGTGTTGACTTTGGCCACATCAATGTCATAGAGCCAGTTTGATCTAGTGCTGTTGGCTTTGCCATCCACAATAAGCACAAGTGTGTTGTCTTCCATCTTCATCATGGCGGACTCTGTGGTCAAGGGAACTTGATGATGGCATAGTGGCCAAGCTTGTTTCTCCTGGGGGCACTCTTCTGAGGATATTCAGCCTGCCTTCGGAGCCTCAGTATCTTCCACCATGAGAAGGGGAGTGACATGTGGATCTTCTCTTTTTTTGTGTGGCTGCAGGTGCCTTTCAGTACTGCTTTCTTTGCTTTCAAAACTTTTGCTTTGGCTTCAGTTTTGGGAGGGGCAGGGGCTTCCTTCTTTGCTTTCGGAGTCATCTTCATAAAAAGCTGATTTATTATTACTTTTTAAATTTTTTTAATAAAAATATTTTTATTGATTTCAGATAGGAAGGGAGAAGGAGAGAGAGAGAAAATATCAATGATGAGAGAGAATCATTGATTGGCTGCTTCCTGCATGCCCCACTGTGGGAATCGAGTCTGCAACCCTGGCATGTGCCCTGACAGGGAATCTAAAGGTGACATCCTGGTTCACAGTTCTACACTCAACCACTGAGCCATGTTGGCCGGGCAAAGCTAATTTATTTTTATTCTACACATCTATTTACATTATTGTGGACATATAGGAATACCCACACTATATCCACATATGAGACTTTGATACTTTGCAAGGTAAATACCAAGATGTTAGTAACAATTACACAACTACTATTTACTGTAAGAAATTTAAAAATATAAATCACCTACATTTCATTAATCATCAAAAATACCAAATATTATCCAGAATTTTATGAATTTAATGTGAGGTCCTGGACCTTTACTATTCTTTCCCTTTCCAAAATGTTTCACTGTTACTATTTTTAATGAACTACTAAATGTTTGTAATATTTGTGTATAAGTCAGAGTTCTCCAGAGACACAGAACCCAGAGAATGTGTATAGGTGTATACAAGACGAGCTTGATTATAAGAATCAGAGCCCACAGTTTAGGAGGCCAGGAGTCCCACATTCTGCCCTCTGAAAGCTGAAGAACCAGAAAAGCTAGTGGTGTGATTTTGTCTGAGTCCAAGGCACAAGGAGAACCAGGGGCAGCTGCTGTAGGCTCCATATCCAAGGGCCCTACGCCCTAGGGCAGGGAAATATGGGCATTCCAGCGCAAGAACACAGAAAGAAAATTGAATTTGCTCTCTCTTTGTCTTTCTGTTGTATTTGGTCCTCAACAGATTGGATGATATCCACCCATGTTTGTGAGAGCCCATTTCTTCATTCAGTCTATTAGAATCAGATGCTAACCTCTTCCAGAAATACCCTTATAGACACATCCAAAAATACTGTTTTCCCAGCTATCTGGATATCCCTAATTGGTTAAATTGAATGGGGTAAAATTGACCATATCTACTATATATAGTATTGTTTATAGGTCCAATAATATAACCATAAAGTAAAGATTTAGTGACCTGATTGACACATAAAATGAACCATCACAATCTGTCCTAATATATCAGGATAATATAAGTAGGGGTCACCCTTGAACCACATATTGAACAGGAAGGCCAAAACATGAGTCCCCTGGTAGATCTGTCATATACAAATCAATAGCAAAAATGTATGAATGCTTCTATAGTGCCCTTATAAGAATTGAGAACTAGGGCGAGGAAATGTGTCCTTGTCTAGTTGACATTAGAATACTGTTTATGCACAGTGCACATTTCTTTGTACTGTATTTACATAGCTTAATGGGGTTTTGAAAGGTCAGAGTCAGAGCTGTAGACATTTGGAACTGTGAATTACATACAGAGGCATTGTGGAATTCTTAATTATATTATTAAAGGGTTTACACAAGGTTAGTTTCTACCAAAAAAATAGATTGCTCTTGGTATACATTAATTTAAAACTTGGATTGTCACTTATTTTTTAGGCTTCTATATCCGATGAGGAATTGCTATGTGCCAGATTCACATCGGATAAAAATCTGGTCCTCCAGCACCATCCTGTATTTTCTGAAAGTGCATTTTACATCTTTCTTTCTCTAATTGGTGAATACCAAGAATTAGCATTGGAACAAGATGAATATGTTTTTTGAAAGTATTGTGGAAAGACTTTGGAAATGGAATGCTCACTGATCAAGATACTGATTAAATTTGTTTTGTTTTGTTACTTTTTTGTTTCTCATATGTATTTTAAAATAATCTCAGAAAGGGGCCACAGAAGTAATCAAAGTTCCATGTGATTTAAAGAAAAATGACTATGCCAATGGGAGCTCTGCAGAGAGTTTGTAACAACAAAGCCAGCAACATTTCTTCAGTCACGGTGACTATTCTCCTTAATGTTGGTTTCTATAAGAGCACATGTGAGAATAGGGTTTCCTACTTTTAGATGAAACCACATTTATTCCCTGCTAGGAGAAGTTTGTTCTTCATCTAGAAATCTAATGAATTGGAAGAGAATAGGTAAATAAGTCAGAAAATGAGTCCTGACCAAGTAAGCTATTCCTTTGCAACTTTA
This sequence comes from Myotis daubentonii, assembly GCF_963259705.1. Lineage (NCBI taxonomy): Eukaryota > Metazoa > Chordata > Mammalia > Chiroptera > Vespertilionidae > Myotis > Myotis daubentonii. The sequence continues at coordinate 195,833,859 of NC_081840.1, forward strand.
ATGGAAAGTGAATGTTTGAGAGGCAAATTAGTGCTCAAAACTGTTTTAAGCTTTAACAAGTTTTGCCTGACTGCTTTTGTGAGAATAAAACATAAGATATGTGGGCAACCTTAGGCCAACCATTAGACTGAAAATATTTAGTTCAAGAATGAAATATTTATGAGCAGAAATTGTTAGATGATAATGATAATAAGGTAAACCATACAGTGCTAAAAAGATAGCTAATATTGCAAGATGAAAGGACCAAGTTCAAAGGCTTTGACAGGTTAAATTGAATGGGGTAAAATTGACCATATCTACTATATATAGTATTGTTTATAGGTCCAATCATATAACCATAAAGTAAAGATTATTGACCTGATTGACACAAGTTTGTATGAGTCCTGAGGTTTTTCATTATTCTTGGACCCTGTTGCTGAAACAATGTTACTGATTTGGTAACCTAAGCTCATGGCAGCCTAAACGACATTAGTACTAGTATAAGTCCTTACATTAAATGGAAAAATCAATTCTCAAGGATCTGTACCACAGAGACACAGCATCTGACCTTTTGTTTGTAATTCTGAAAAGTTGCAGTTTATTTAGGAAAATACAGAGTGTTAGTGAAGTGTGCGACATGATTCCATATTTGTATTTATTGTGAAGTGAACGCCACAATATGTCTGGTTAACATCTCTGGCTATGTATAGTTACAGTTTTTTTCCTTGTGATAAACTCTGATTTTTGATATATGAAAAGTGGTTGAATACAATGCACTTGGTTGCGAAGGAACCACTTAAAGGTTATACTAGGAGTACCGGTTAATAATGCTGATTTTGTAATCAAAGAAAACATGATAATTTCAAGAGAAACATCAAAAGTGCTTTATTCAAAGTAATGTCCATCGCTAGCTACACATTTCCCCCATCTTTCAGGTAATTTGTGGATACCGTCCCAATAGAACTTTTCTTGTTTTGAGGCAAACCATTCAGAGACCCAATTTTCCACTTCTTCGTATGTTTTGAAGTGCTGCTCAGAAAGTGTGTGTGCCATCGATCAGAACAAGTGGTAATCTGAAGGAGCAAGGTCTGGTGAATATAGTGGGTGGATTGATGCTCCCCAGGAAAGATATTTTAGCGTGTCTTTGACTGGTTTTGAAGTGTGTGATGGTGCGTTATCATGAAGCAAAATTACTTTGCTGTGTCTTCTCGCCCATTTTGGTCATTTCATGATCAAAGCGTGGTTCAAATTGATTATTTGTTGTTGGTAGTGATCAGTATTAAGGCTTCACCTAGTTTTAGAAGCTCATAATATACCACACCTTCCTGATCCCACCAAACACAGAGCATTGTCTTGTTTCTGAAGTGATTTGGCCTTGCAGTCAATGTTGATGGTTGACCTGGATCAACCCATGATTTTGTGCATTTAGGATTCTCAAAATAAATCCACTTTTTATCGCCAGTCACAATTTGATGCAAAAAAGACTTTCTTTCATGCCATTGAAGCAACATTTTACTGATGACTTTTCGGTTTTTCCATTTGTCTTTCCCATTGCTTGTAAAGGATCAGAAATTGTTTGTTGAGCAACGTTTAATCTTTCTGCAAGTTGTTTTTGACTTTGACACACATCTTCATCCAATAATGCTTGTAATTGTTGGTCTTCAAACTTTTTTGGTTGACCTGGACGTTCTTTTGTCTTTCACATCGAAATCATCACTTTTAAAGCATTTAAACCAGCGTTACAAGTATCTTGAGATGGAGCATGTTCACCATAAGCTTCCCGAAGTATACGATAACTTTAAGCAGCACTTTTCTTTAAAATAAAGTAATGAATTAAAACTTCCCACAAATGCTCTTTTTTTTTTGGCATGAAATTTGACATTTTTAAGCGTAAAAAGATCTATGATGTTAACACCTTCAGAAAATTTGACAGATGAAGTTTTGAAGCTTGCTGTCAATACAATAAAATAGCATACAAATCAAATCGCATATATATTAACATCTGTGTAACTCCATCTATTGAAGAAAATCTGCATTATTAACCGGTACACCTAGTATATGAGTTATATTATTACAGCAAAATATTTAGCTTTAAGAGCCGTGGAACCAGGCTTTGTGTTTGACCCAGTGCCATTGGATAAGTTGCTTAACTTTCCGCAAATTACTTCAATATCCTTGCCCCGTTTTCCCATATCTGCAAAACAGCATTAATAACTGGGCCTGCTTTGTAGGATTGTTGTTAGCATTAAAAGATATATGCAAAGCACAGTGAACCTTTCCTGGAATGTGTTACTCAATAAATTTTAGTTACTATTATTGTTGTTAACACAATTGCCACTAAATATTTGGAGAGAGGTTCATGTGCAAATGAATCAAGAACTCTAACTAGTTTCAGAGGCAGAACTATCAATGGTACATTCAGCTTTAACATGATTAAGATTAACTCAATATAAGACCTTAATATCAAAGTATCAGGGTCTTCCTAAGGAAACAATGGACTCCTATTCCCAGAGGATTTTTAAGAGCAGAAATTAGGGATCATGTATAAGGGGATCCTAGATTGAATGGGAGATTCAAGCAGATAATATATGAAGCCTCACTGCACATTTTCTGTTTGGGAAAATTAATATTTATAATGTAGGTTATATTTTATTTATCAGTTATAAATCAATAAATCTGGGGAAAATAAATACAATAAAATATAGATTTTAATAATTTATATAAACTAATGCATACTGTGTCTAAAATATATTCTTCTTTGTTGTTAAAAAGCTATTAAGTTGATATTTTATGTAGTATTTTAAGTAATATGGCTGTGAAGTAATTCGGATCTTTGGCCAAAAGCAAAGCATAGATGATATTGAGAAAGCAATATTTCAGATTGTTGCAGTGAGGCCGAATAAAAAGTTGAGTTGACAAGGAGAGGAAATTCTAATTACTTATTCTTGGGTGGTTTGAGAAATCACATATCAGAGAATCATCATATATATAGACTAATAAAGGTCTAGTTTTCGGGTTCTTTGAAAAAATAATCATATATACACTTATTTCTCACAGGTTGACATTCCTGTGTGGGTATGTCAGAGAATTCCATTTAATAGTAAAACCATTTTTTTCTTCACTTATTTAAAATTATTAATTTCCCCAGTGGGGTTATCAAGTAGAAATATATTCATTTGCATACATATTGTAAATGAAATATATTATAGCTTTAATTAGAGGGAAGAATTCCATTTTTAATAATGAGGTCATAGGTCTGTAACCATAGTAAAAGAATAAAGCAATGAGCATTTGCTATATATAAACACCAATTCGTATATATAGGTAGTACTGCCTGTACACACACACACACACACACACACACACACACACACACAAATTGCCTATGTATAGCCAGAGAGGACTTCTGAATTATATTAATAGACTGCATATATAGTTTCTCTAGAAGGTTTCTGTAAAAAGTTTGTTACTCCTAATAAGTTTTAAATTCAAATGGGTTCATTGATAGGGAATTTTAAGATTCTTTCTAATCTCAAATTTTGTTTTCCTACCATCTCTAGGGCATAGGAGGCAGCCATGAGGTACCATTACAATGAAATAAAACAAATAGAAGATTATTATACCACAAAACTATTTTTTTCATAGATGAAAAGCAGAAAAAATAGTAGGTGAAGTTGCATTTTTAATTTATCTGTCAACTTAGATGAGCTTCTTTTTTTAAAAGCAATTAAGATGAAACCAGTGGCTTGGCACCACACACATTACAACCAATAAAAAGAAAATGAGCTAACTCCCTCAAAAGGGCATTACCCGTTGTCTGATTGAGCTCTGTGTAATGCTGTGCTCTGTGGAAATTTCAATAGCGTCACACAGCGAAGCAAACGAAGGGACAATAAAGCCCTGTACCGTGTCTGTGCTTGAACCGTAACCCAGCATTGATCTTTTTGTGCTGCTATGCTAACTGCAGGTGCAATTATGAGAGTGAACCTAATTTAACATGTGGACCCACCAAAGTAGAATGCCAGCCCAAATCAAGTTCACAGTCTGCATGTATCCTAAACGAATGCATTTCACATTGCATTTGAACAAGTATCTACCCTCACACTTTTGAGGTCTACATTGTCTTATGTAGCAACATTTCAGGAGCTAATATGAGAATTACTGACATATTGAAGTATATTTGCATTGCTTATGCCCTCACAGATTTGTGTCTTTCCTTTGAGATGTGTTGCATGTGGGCAGATGTTTAATTTGGGATGATTTCCAGTTTTTTTTTTTTAAAGTACTCTTCATTTTGTAAAAAAAACTCAAAACTATACCAGTAGAAATGAAGATATGGTTTGGATTAAAAAGTCCTATTCAAATAATTCTTATTTTGTGGTAGAAGGAAGAATAGATATTGAAAATATAGGGAAAACTTTCCTGAAAGTAAGTGTTTATAATGGAAGACCTCTTACATTTGATAGCAGTTAGTCTTGTTTAAAACATAAATAATAGTTCTATTTTCCTTATAAGTTTTTAGTTTGAAAAAAACATATTTAAAGGCTAGGATTAATTCAGTGAGGTCAATTACTATAAAACAAAAGTTTGAAAATTTTATTCAGAAAAGAGTTTGAACAATAATATTCCTTAGTAATAATTGAATTATCAGTATCAAAAACAAAAACTCAGAAAATGGCATGTAAATAAAGTAATTAGAAAAAGCAAACAAATACTCAATTTAGTCAACACAGTTTATTCATATAAAGAGTGACTACAAAATATTGTAAACAACTTTGACATCTATAAGATTCCCAGTGAATTACTGAGAATTGTAACTCTTCTTCATCACTGAACATTCACTTATGCACTCATTTAGTCAGTCAACAAGTCTTTATGCGATAGTTAACATACGTACTCTACCATAGTAGTTTGCAAAAGAATTGGCCTGAAATTTTTCTGTTATTATGTCACACCTATTGCAATATGACATTGTAGCTTTTCCTATCATTTGTTGGAGTCTCTATTCTCCATTCCTGGAATCTGACCTGGCAATGTAACTTGCCTTGAATAAAAGAATGTGACATAAGCAATATTGTTCTTAGCACAGGATTCGGAAGGCCTTACACACAAGAGTCTCTCTGGGAAACCTGTCCAGTTACCACAGGGACAAGGCTGATTAAAATCCTGCCGGATATTGAGAATGACATGGACCAGCCTACCCTGTCTCGAACCCCCCACCCCCACCATGCACACACAGCATCCAACCCTCCTGAGCACAGCTGCCTCATTGCCTGCAGACATGTGAATGAGCCCAACTGCAATCTAAACACCTGTCTAGCTGTGTTCAGCCCTAGCTGACCCACAGACATGGAAGCCACAGGTTGTCCTCTTAAGCCGCCAAATTCCTGGAATGGTTATTTTGCACCAAAAGCTAACTGATAGTTCAATCTACCCAGGGAGCAGACGATGTAGATAATTTTACTTTTGTAGCTGGGTTTTACATACCCTCCTTGATATGTTTTTACTTTATGCAGCTAGGGTTATAATTTTAAAATTTAGCAAATAGATATTTGAGCTCTTCCCCATCCCCTCCTTTGGATTAAATTTAATATAGACAAAGCATTGCTTCCTTCCAGAATTTCTCACCTCAAGAAGGAGTTTTCCTATTATAACAGGGACAAAACGCACTATTTACATATGTAACTGAGAGCACAGCATGTGCTAGTCAACAATTCTGGGATAAGCTTAGCTATCTATCGGTTTATATTTCTAGTTTAAGAGATCAGGGAATATTTATCTGTTTATATAACCTTCTACTTGTATTCATTAATTAAAATGTAGAATTAAAAATTCCATGCCAACTTTTTAAAAAAAATAATACTAACATATGTCAAATCATTACTGTGACTTATTTTTACTTTATTCAATGACAAATCAAAAATTCTCTACTGTAGTTCTTTTAAAATCTATTTAACCCCATTTCCAAATTCTGTATATTGAGGAAAATCTTCATGTTTCTGAGAAAATTAAATTTGAAAAAGTAAGGCAAAATAGTGAAAGGTGAATTGAAATATGTTAAATAATTTCATATAAGTTCTTTAAATCAGCTAGTAGTTTTAATGGAAACGTTTAAATTCATCAATATTATTACAACAGTAGTGTACAGCAGAAGATATAAAATTTAAAGCTGAGAAGAATTTGAACTTCATACATATTTGAAGGGCAAGTTTCATAAAAAAAACTTATTGTAGCCCAACAGTGTGGCTCAGTTGGTGAGCATCATTCCATGCACCAAGAGGTTGTTGGTTTGATTCCTGATTCCAAGTGGGGGCAGATACCCTGGTTGCTGGCTCATCCTCAGTAGGGGGCATACAGGAGGGAGCCAATCAATGATTATCTTTCATCCATATTCCTATCTCTCTCTCCCTCTCTCAATAAAATCAATAAAAACATATAAAATATTTTTAGATATTTAAAAAAGCTTGTAGACAATCAAATTAAAATTATAAGAGAATAGTTGATTTTATTTTATTCTAACTGGTATTTCTCATAACTTATGTATTTATACATTGGTCTTTATATTATTGTTATAACTATTCAGTTAGTAATGTTAATTTCCTTGTGAGGTGCACTGTGGTTAATATAATTAATATTTTTTATTAAAGTATAGTTGGCAAACAATATTATATTAGTTTCAAGCGTACAACATAGTGATATACCTTATGATGTGATCACAACATAAGTCTAGTAAACATTTGTCACCATACAAAGTAATTATGATATTGACAATATTCCCTGTGCTGTACATTACATCCCAGTAGCTTATTTATTGTACAACTGAAAGTTTGAACCTCTTATTTCCCTTCACCTTTTTCACTTATCTTTCCCACCTTCTGGCAGCCATCAATTTTTTGTTATTGTTTTCTAATCCTCACCCAAGGATATGTTTATTGATTTGAGAGACAGAAAGAGAGAAAGAGAAATAAACATCATTTGGTTAGCTCCTGTATACACCCCAACAGGGGACAGAACCCACAACCTAGGTATATGTCCTGACCAGGAATCCAACCCCAATCTTTTAGGTATATGGGATGATGCTCCTACCAACAGAGCCACACTGTTTGTTTGGCAACCATCTGTTTGGTTTTTGTATTTATGAGATTGTTTCAGTTTTATTTTGTTTGTTTATATTTTTAGATTCCACATATAAGTGAAATCACACTATATTTTGTCATTCTCTGCCTCACTCATGTCACTTAGCATAATACTCTCTAAGTCTATTCATGTTGTTAAAAATGACAAAATGCCATTCTTT